>NC_142211.1:5870437-6170437 GCF_049639895.1 Pseudopodoces humilis | reverse complement strand
AATGAACCACCCAGAGTGGGTGGGGGTTCTGGTGAGGGAGATGCGTGAGATGAGCCAGAAGATAGAGTGCATTTCCTCAGCTGCTGGGAAACCCTCCCCCTGCCCCAAAGAGGGAGAGTCTGCTGGTGCTGCAGTGGAACCCACAGATGTTACAGCCGTCCAGGTTCCAGCTGAACCACAAGGGCAGTCACAGCCAGCAGCTGTTGCCCCTGTGGAAACAAGAAAGTCTAAGATGAAATCACAGCACCCTGTTGATAAGGATAAGAAAGGAGGGTCCTCACAACCCACAGGGGAGCCAGAAGTTGAAATCATCACTGAGTCTCTGACATATGACAGTCTCCGTAACTTGCAAAAAGACATTGTGAGGCGGGGGCGTGAGCCTTATACAACCTTTTTACTTCGGGTCTTGGACCTTATGGGTACAGGCATGCAGCTGGATGGTGGTGAGGCAAGGAATGTGGGACCCTTGACCCAGGACTCAGGTGTGAATCAGGTATTCGTCAGGGAGCCACGGCCCCTTTCCCTCTGGGAGCGGCTTTTGATGAGTGTAAGAGAGAGGTTTGTCCACAGAGAGAGAATGGAAGAGCACTATCATAGAAGGGACTGGAAAACCATTGAGGAAAGGATCCAACAGCTGAGAGAAGTGGTGATATTAGAGGTCCTTTTTGGGAGGGGTGGACAGCATGATAATGACCCCAACAAAGTCAGGTGCACTGGGCAGATGTTGTGGAGTCTGGCAAATCTAGGGCCACGTGAATACACCACCTATATTGCAACGATTAATGCCGATAACAGCCGAGAGACGGTGGGTTCTGTCGCCACCAGGCTTAGAAATTTCGACAGTATGGTCCATGGCCCACAGCAGGCTAAGATTTCTGCTGTGATTAAGGAAATCAAAGAGGAGATGAGGGAAATGAGGGAATGTTGGAGTCTGAGATACAGAGTGTATGCCCTTGTTTTTAATACTTAGTTATAGGATTCAAAAAAACACTGAATTTCATATAATATGAAATTCATGAGCATGTTTTCATGGTGATACATGAAAACAAATGTTAAAGTTAGATAGAAAAAGCTAAAAGTATAAGTGTGTAGATAGAAAGTTTTTTTAATCACTGGGTGAAAAAGTTAGTTTAGAGAACAGGAGACAAGATGGAGGATTTAGGGTGTTGTCCCTTGTCCCTTCTTCTTTCTTCTTCATGTTCTTCTCCTCGAGGTTTTTGGGTAATAGTAAGTGATTGGATAGAAAATGCCGCAGTGCATCACAGAGGTGATGGGTCATTGGGTCATTAAGAAAAATAATATACGTGTCTACTGTTAATTGGGTAAAAATAGGTATAAAGATAAAAGAACTACATAGTTCGGGGCCATTTTATGCGTCAAACATGAAGTGAGACACAAGGCCTTGTTTGTACCATCAGAAGAAAGAAATGTGCCAAATTGCAAAGATTGATCTTGTAACCAGTCTGGAGAAACCTGCTAAGTTTTGTAAGGATCCTTCAATAAACACAAGAAACAAGATTCTAACGAGCTCGGGAGTTTTCTTCGAATCATAAGGACTGAGATAAGTGGAACTCCCCACGAGGGAGGATCCCAGAGGAATTCAGCCCAAAGGAGGCTGAGAGACTAAGGAAAAGTCATATCCACAGAGAATTCAGCCCAAAGGAGGCTGAGAGACTAAAGAAAAGTTGTATCCACAGAGAATTCAGCCCAAAGGAGGCTGAGAGACTAGAGAAAAGTTGTATCCACAGGAGGCAAAGAAAAAGACGTTACAAGGGAAGAGATGAGGAAGAGCAGTTCCCATATGGCACCAGTGCGGGTCACAAGCCCAAAACTCCAAGCCCAGCGTCCCCCAGCTAGAGAGAGAGGGTACACCTCACGAACTGAGCTGTGGTTCTTTCTACGTGACCATGGGGAAGACATGGGAAAGTGGGATGGGAAACGCACTTCTGCCCTGGCAGCACGAGTGCGTCAACTCAGGGAGGGAACCATTAACCAGAAAGGTTCCACTAAAGTGAAGGTAGCCTCAACCTCCCGTGACCAAACTGCCAGACACTACAGAAAAGAGGATGATCCCCTTGAAGGAACCTCTAGCATGTATGCCCAGGGAGGAGAGGATGACCAGTGCTAGAGGGGCTCTGCCTCTAGCCAGGAAGAGGCACGGGAAAACCGGGTCTTTTGGACGGTGTAGATCCGATGGCCTGGCACATCAGAGCCACAAAAATACAAAGCTTTAGTTGATACTGGTGCACAGTGTACCCTAATGCCATCAGGACATGTGGGGGCAGAACCTGTTTCCATTGCTAGGGTGACGGGGGGATCGCAGCAGTTGACTCTGTTGGAAGCCGAGGTGAACCTGACTGGGAAAGAGTGGCAGAAACATCCTGTTGTGACAGGCCCAGAGGCCCCGTGTATTCTGGGCATGGATTTCCTTCAAAATGGTTATTACAAAGACCCAAAGGGACTCAGGTGGGCTTTTGGAATAGCTGCTGTGGAGGCAGAGGACATTAAGCAATTGAACACCTTGCCTGGACTATCAGAGAACCCATCTGCAGTAGGACTCCTGAAAGTGGAAGAACAGCGAGTACCAATTGCCACCTCGAAGGTGCATCGCCAGCAGTATAAGACAAATTGAGATGCTGTGATCCCGATCCACAAGATGATCCGAGAACTAGAGAGTCAAGGGGTGGTCAGCAAAACCCACTCACCCTTCAACAACCCCATCTGGCCTGTGCGCAAGTCTGATAGAGAATGGAGACTGACTGTGGACTATCGTGCATTGAATGAAGTGACTCCACCACTGAGCGCTGCCGTGCCGGACATGCTGGAGCTCCAGTACGAGCTGGAGTCCAAGGCAGCGAAGTGGTACGCCACTATTGACATTGCCAATGCATTTTTCTCCATTCCCCTGGCAGCAGAACGCAGGCCTCAGTTTGCCTTCACATGGAGGGGAGTGCAGTACACCTGGAACCGACTGCCCCAGGGGTAGAAGCACAGCTCCACCATCTGCCATGGACTGATCCAGGCTGCCCTGGAAAAGGGTGAGGCTCCAGAACATCTGCAGTACATTGATGACATCATTGTGTGGGGGAAGACGGCAATGGAAGTATTTGAGAAAGGAGAAAAGATCATCCAGATTCTGCTGGAAGCCGGCTTTGCCATCAAGAAGAACAAAGTCAAAGGACCTGCTCGAGAGATCCAGTTCCTGGGAGTAAAGTGGCAAGATGGACGGCATCAGATTCCCACTGAGGTCGTCAATAAGATCGCTGCAATGTCTCCACCCACCAGCAAGAAGGAAACACAAGCTTTCCTAGGTGCCATAGGTTTTTGGAGGATGCACATTCCTGAGTACAACCAGATCGTGAGCCCTCTCTACCTGGTTACCTGAAAAAAGAATGATTTCCACTGGGGCCCTGAACAGCAGCAAGCCTTTGCTCAGATCAAGCAGGAGATCGCTCATGCAGTAGCCCTTCGCCCAGTCAGAACAGGCCCAGATGTGAAGAACGTGCTCTACTCTGCAGCCGGGAACAACGCCTTGTCCTGGAGCCTTTGGCAGAAAGTGCCTGGGGAGACTCGAGGCCGACCACTGGGATTCTGGAGCTGAAGCTACAGAGGGTCCGAAGCCAACTACACTCCCACAGAGAAGGAAATTTTAGCTGCCTATGAAGGAGTTCAAACCGCCTCAGAAGTGATTGGCACGGAAGCACAACTCCTCCTGGCACCCCGACTACCAGTGCTGGGGTGGATGTTCCTGCTACCCACCATACCACCGACGCTACATGGAGCAAGTGGATTGCCCTCATCACGCAGCGCGCCCGTATTGGTAAACTGAATCGCCCTGGGATTTTGGAGATAATTATAAACTGGCCAGAAGGTGAAAACTTCGGTGTCACTGATGAAGAGGAGCAGGAACAAGTGACACGGGCTGAAGAAGCTCCACCGTACGACCAACTGCCAGCAGAAGAAACACGCTATGCTCTGGTCACTGATGGTTCCTGTCGCATCGTAAGGATGAACCGGAAGTGGAAAGCAGCCGTATGGAGCCCCACACGACAGGTCACAGAGGCCACTGAAGGAGAAGGTGGATCAAGCCAACTTGCTGAACTCAAAGCTGTTCAACTGGCCCTGGACATTGCTGAAAGAGAGAAGTGGCCAAAGCTATACCTCTACACTGATTCATGGATGGTAGCCAATGCTCTGTGGGGATGGCTGGAAAGGTGGAAAAGGGCCAACTGGCAACGCAGAGGAAAGCCAATCTGGGCTGCTGATGAGTGGAAAGACATCGCCACCAGGGTAGAGAAACTGTCTGTGAGGGTCCGTCATGTAGATGCCCATGTCCCCAAGAGTAGGGCTAATGAAGAGCACTGAAACAATGAGCAGGTGGATCAGGCTGCAAAGATAGAGGTGTCAAAGATAGACTTAGATTGGGAACACAAGGGAGAGTTGTTCCTAGCTCGATGGGCCCATGACGCCTCAGGTCATCAGGGTAGAGATGCCACCTATAAGTGGGCACGAGACCGAGGGGTGGATCTAACCATGGACAGTATTTCTCAGGTTATCCATGACTGTGAGACGTGTGCCACGATCAAGCAGGCCAAGCGGTTGAAGCCGCTATGGTACGGTGGGCGTTGGTCCAAATATAGGTATGGGGAAGCCTGGCAGATTGACTACATCACACTGCCCCAAACCCGCCAAGGCAAGCGCTACGTGCTCACGATGGTAGAAGCCACCACAGGATGGTTGGAAACCTACCCTGTGCCTCTTGCCACTGCCCTGAACACCATCCTGGGACTTGAAAAGCAGGTCCTTTGGAGGCATGGCACCCCTGAGAGGATTGAGTCAGACAATGGGACTAATTTCAAGAACAGCCTTATAAACAGCTGGGCTAGGGAACATGGCATTGAGTGGGTGTACCATATTCCCTACCATGCACCCGCTGCTGGAAAAGTTGAACGGTGCAATGGCCTGCTTAAAACCAGCTTGAAGGCACTGGGTGGGGGAACTTTCAAGAACTGGGAGATTAATTTAGCAAAAGCCACATGGTTGGTGAACACCAGAGGTTCCACTAACCGAGCAGGCCCTGCCCAATCTGAGCCCTTTAGAACGACAGATGGAGATAAGGTTCCAGTGGTACATATGAGAGGTATGCTGGTGTGATAAATGTAACCTTGGATAAAAATTCGTGAAAGAATAAATAAGTATATAACTGTATTTGTAACAATGTAAAAATTATATAAAATATAGTGTGGCCTAAGGATTTCCCCCAAACCCAGCAGTAACTACCCATTCAGGTGGTAACGACCCTAGGCGACATTCATCAGCCTGAAAGAAAGAGCAGGACACAGACAATCAGGCTAAACAATGAAAGGAGCCAGGCCGAGATGCCCATCGACTCCACAGCGCACCTGGACACTCCACCCTGCAAGCCCCGACTGAAGATGCAATCAGGCCAAACAATAAGAGGAGCCCAGCCGAGATATCCATCGACTCCGCACCGGACCTGGACACTTCACCCTGAGAGTCCAACCGAGGATACAATCAGGAAGCACTCAGAACCTTTCACATGCGAACGGACTCTGCCCAGTCGTCTATTGATTCAGTTCCACGGTTCCAGGAAATTCATTCAACCAGCCATCTAAACTCTTTGTTGAACAGTAACTGCTCGGAGTTTTGGCCTCAGGACACAAAATCCCTATAAAAACCCCGGACAGTCTACCCTCCTTCGTGGATTTGGGTAAATCTGTACCTCTGGGTATAGACGTCTCCCTGTCCACCCAGCGCTGCGCTGATTTATTTTATTGTGGTTTTTTTCTCTCGTTGTTTGTGATTAAAATTGTTTTATTATAAATCGCTTTTTGTATTAACCCTATTTTGCCATTGCATTTATAACACTGGGAAAAACTGTTTGGGTTAATTCTGCCTCCAGCAAAGACAGTCCAATCCGTGGTGTTGTCTTTGCTCAAGGACCGGGTTGCACTTGGTGGGTGATGCAAAAAGATGGAGAGACCCGGTGCATACCCCAAGGGGACCTGGTTTTAGGGTGAACTACCCATGACACTGTGCTTGTATCTGTATCTGCATGTACATATGTATATAGTTAAAGTAGTATGTGTTCGTGTATAATTTAAAGGTTTAATATTTGATGTAACATTTTGGTATGGGAAAAAATTCGGGGTGGATAGTGTTGAGGGTTAGGTGTCCTTTTTTTTTTGTTTTGTTTTGTCCTTCTGGCCTGCCCGGGGAATTTTTACCCATTATGTGCTGGGACAACCTAGCTACCGGTACTTAGGGGTGCTTGACAACGGACAAAGAGTAGCCGGGCCCAGGGGGGGGGTGGAAGGGGGCAGAAAAGGAGGGTGGGGACAGTTTTTTAGCTGGCTTTCTTCGGCTTTGGGGAAGGACGTTTGTGTGCTGGGTCGCGGAGCTGCTGCGGTGGAGAGAAGGGAATTTCGCCATCACCCAGACGGAGCTGCTGCTTCTTCTCCTTCTCCCCTATTTGTTGGTGGCCTCTCACCCCCTGTCCTGCCGGGACGTGTGGCAGTGCCAGGCACCGCCACGGAGCTGCTGATACACCTCAGCCACCGGCCCAGGATCTCAGCTCGTCCCTGCTGTTCCAGCCGACTGTTCCTCGGAGCCCTGCAGGAGCACCGGGACTGAGTGCCCGAGGGGGTTTGTGAAAACAAAACCTCTCCCCCATCCCATCTCAGCCAAGAAAGCTGTCCCGGGGTCCCTGGTTCTGTGTTCTTGTTATTGCTGTAGTTATTGTTTGTTTGTTTGCCTGGTTATACTAGTAAAGAACTGTTATTCCTATCCCCAGATCTCTGCCTGAAAGCCCCTTGATTTCAAAATTATAGTAATTCGGAGGGAGGGGGTCTACATTCTTTCATCCCATGGGGGGCTCCTGCTCTCCCTAGCAGACACCTGTCTTCTAGAACCGAAACACCTCCATCTGGTCCTGGCAAAAAGAAGAATCCTGGTTCAATGATTCCCAGAGTACAACTCCCTTTCCATTGTGAAGGGAGCTTTGGGTATGCCCTTTTCCCACATATCCAAAATAAGCCATCTGGGGCTTTCCAATAGTCATTTTTCTGTTGATTTATATTTCTCCAAAATTTGGATATTTCTGGGATTCCAGAGTAAGGATTTTTCCCTGTACCATTACATTGGGAGAATCTGGTTCTATTATCATATACACAATTCTTTTCTTTTACTTTTTTTTGGGTCTAATACAGAGTTGGTTTCTCTGGAACTTACTATGTAGAAGTTCTATTACCAACTTTATACCTTTTAGCGGGAGTATTTCTCACTTCATGAAGATATTTTCTCCATTCAATTGCTGTTTGAGCTTTGCATACAGGTCCTGATATGAGGTTAATACAGGTCTAGGTTGCTGTGTTTGCTTTATCTTTTTACTTACCCCTTGCTCTCTTTTATCAAATCTTGGTTCTTTCCCCTGGCAGCAACTGTGAAGCAAATCTATTTTTCTCCTTTTGGGCAATTGTTTTCCAATCTGTTACTACTTGTTCCAAGATTTTCTGTGATCTAACATTTTTCCCCTTATGTATACAGATACCTAACTTGGATGGGTTATAGCAGTGACTATTGATATTGGTGTGGGTAATAAGAAAGGAAGCCCGGTGTCTTTCCATGTAAAGCTTCCGATAGCATTTGTAACATGGCTTTGCTGGCGTCCCAAAAGGGAAGAGGATAAGTGACAGAAGAAGGAATAATAGGGGTCCAGTATGGCTTACACCCCCACCCACCTTGCCTATGAGGTTGCAGCTCACAGCTGGTGTTTTTATGATCTTCTTGGTGGCGGGTTGTAGTGGCCAATCTGGTCTTGCCCCCTATTTCCTGGTCACTTCCTCTTTTCTAATTTCTAAGCAAATCCTTTTTTGACACCTTTTAACAGTAGTTTCCCACCATTCCTCAGGTATTTTCCACTCAACAGGCACTAGTAATTTCCCATCTGCAAAGCAAAAGTTATCATTTAAGTTATTCTTAATAGATTTAGCACACAACACTTCCTGCAATGAGAGGCTTAACTTTGTGGACCACAATACCCATTTTTCCCCAATTTAAGCACTTATATTTAATCCAGCTAGCATGTCTCATATTGGGATGATTTATACAAGGTATTTGATGTGGCATGGATGGAAGTTGTGATTCTCCCCCCTCCTTTATACAAATCATAGGCAAAAGCAAAAATATATGAGAATCTCCCAACCGAAACAGCCCCGATCCTCCTGTTTGGAGCGGTAGTATTCCTCCCCAAGGTGGATAGCGAAGGTGTCTCAGAATTTGTCCAGGCAGCACTTGAAACTACTGATACAGGCTTGGTCTTACTTCCCAGTTAGGCATGGTTCTTAGCTCATCCCTTGGATCATTTGGATTGTTTCATTTCATTACCACCTGGTCTCTGCTCAAGCGTCCATTTGGTATCACTCGGTTTGGGTGTTATAGTCCAGTCCTCAAGTCTTTTGATTTTATTGGTGTGAATCCAACTTCACTCTTTGGTCCAGATTGCAGCCTCGCTGCCTTAGTTATCAGAGAGGAATGATGAGCTTTACAAACAAGCTGTGGATCAGTTGATAAGATGTAGCTATCAGTGAGAGACGATGGAAACAATGAGATGGATTCCAGTAGAAGATCAAAGAGGCACTGAAAGAACACTATGAATTCCATAAAAGTTAAGAAGGGTTTATGCATTGGGGGGGGGGGGGAAGGTATCGCCGCCGGTATCAGGCGTTCCGGGAAGCCTGTACCTCTCAAGTACCTCAGCCTATGGGGAAAGAGACAAGGGACAAGTACCCGGGAATTAGGATAAAAAGGAGGCTGCACCCTCCAAAAATTTGAGAGACCCCAGGGGAATGCCCCATGGCCTCTCCCTTTATTCAAATAAAGTAAAAGGACTCCTCTGTCTCCTTTTTGGACATAAACCTCTGGCATTTGTGGATTAATTTTCCTGACAATTTCTGGGGGCTCGTCCGGGATATTTCCACCGTCTGGGGCGGTGGGCAGCGAATGGAGCTGAAGGCGCGCCTCACCCAGTTTCGGTGATCAGCTCCCCTTGGTGGCCGCCAGCACCGGGCGATCGATTGGGTTCCCGAGACTTTCCAGGAGACAGACGAGTGGCGGACCAGGGGGGTCCATGAAGAGTCCACAGGGAAGGACCACTGAAAATCTCACCGGTGAGTAAAATGGGATCTTCAGGAGTGAAGCCTGGGAGGGCATCCAAGGAGGGTAGCACAGGTCAAACAGGGCACCCATGGAGGGTTGCAAGGGTACAGCCGGGAAGGGGTATCAGCAAAAGGGATGACGATCCCATAATAGCCCCGGAGAGTCCCTTGGGGAGAATGCTAAGATCTTGGGACAGATTATGCATTCACACAGAGGTAACTATAGAGATGATGGTAAAATATTGTTATTATGTATGGCCAGAGTATAAGTTGCCAAATGGACTTATATGGCCACCTTAGAAAACAGAATTCATTTGTGTTGAGTTCTGTGAAGGTATCTAGAGGAGAATTGGAAAAAATGGATTAAAAGGGAATGTGGATTGATATGGTTTAAACAAACAACAAGAGAAATCTATGTGTTAAGAAAAAAAGGAGAAGAGGAAAAAGGGGGGGGGAGGGGGAAGAAGAAAACAGTGAAGATTAAAATGTTTTTCAGCACCTCCCCCTGTCTTGTCTTCTGGTGTTACCAGCTGACCTAAGGCCAGCTGCAAGTCCCTGTATCCTCACCTTTCAGAACTAGAAGGGATCAGGGAAATGCTGTTCCTACAGCTTCACCTGAAAACAACAGTGGTGTAGAGGGAAGGGAGCAGCATATCATATCAACGCCTGGAACTAGAAGGGATCTCGAGAATCCACGCCCGGGGTGGGGGGGGCGGGGGGCAATAAGGGGAGTCAAGAAAGAGTCTTTGACAGCAAGGGATGGATAGATTGTGTTAGTGTGCTGGAACAGAATTTGTTAATGCAGAGTGTGGAGAGATGTGGTTGAAGCAGGGACCAGGAGTAGAGGTGCGGGACCAGGAGTGGAGGTGCAGGACCAGGAGCACAGGCTGGGGGCCTGTGAGGCTGCTGGGACTCAGCACTGGGCAGTGCCTGACCCCACCGGCCCCGGGCAGGGGCAGCAGCAGCTGCCGGCCCTTTGAGGCTGCAGGATGCCCTGGCTGCCTGTGGTGCTGCTGGCCGTGCCCGCCGGGAGCACTGGAGCGGGGAGGAGCTGTTTGACAATGTGGCAGGACAGGGACTGGCTCTGGTATTCGGTGTGTAGTAAATAGAGTGAGCACAAAGAGGAAAGGCGAAGGTGATAGCCTTTTTCAGGCCAAAGAGGGAAAAAACCGCAAGGTCCAAAGGGTCCCCCGGGACAGAAGGGATGGGATCGGGCACAAGGAAGTGGCAGAGGCTTTTTCTCCCCAGCAGGGGAGTCCCAAGCCAAACAGCGGTTGGGAAAGGATCAGTGTGCTGTCTTCAAGGCATAAGACACTGAAAACGACAATGTCTGCAAAAAAGCCAAAAACAACTGGACTGCCGAGAAAGTCCAGAAGATAAGAGAAATGGATTGTTAAGAGTGTCAAAAGCTCTCATTATATCCACCAACCTAGAGCCGTTGTCAACTTTTAAAGTAAATCTGGATCAAGGAGAAGTGTGTGTCTTAGTAAAAACAAAGACCTCTCGATTCACCTTAATTATCCTTGAGGGGGAAAAGTGTCTAAAGAATTTTTTAATCGTTCAAAAGAGTTGTGAGAATTGTAGTTTCTTCTGTGGGCTCAGAAGTTTAAACACATCTTTCTCTGAAAGAATTGTAAAAATTGTAGTAAATTAATTTAGACATTTAATTCATTTGTCTACATGAAGTTTTGTGCAGAATGGCTCCAGTTTGGAGGGGACCATACCCCTCTGCTTTTTGTATGTTTTGTTGTAAAAAGCCAGAATTGGCAAGTTTCAGTTATGAAGCCAATGCTGCAAGTCATACCTTGTGAGGAACATCCCCACCAGTCTGTGGTTTGTTGTAGCCTTAAAGCAAATTCCGTAACTGCAGCCTTGTAAAAATAGTGTCCTATGGAAGGCCTGGGTATTTGTCATGCACTTCCTCTGTGGAAGTTATGAGAAAATTTTAAAGGAAAGTATTTTGCTTCTTTCCTTAATAGAAGTTCTAAATGTTAAAAGTTATAAAATGTTATAAATATTAGAGTTTCCTTAATGGAAGTTAATTTGTTAGTCACCTCCCTATGCCTAAGATGGACTTGATGCAAAAATTGAGATAGAGAGTGGTTAGTCACTAAAAAAAAAAAATAAAGAAATGCAATGTAATTGGCTTGAAGCAGTGGCATTACTTGCTGCTGAACTAGATCATGTTTATACAAAGTCATGCAAAAGAAATTTTAGTTCAAGAGCATAGGGGAACACAGAGACCTGTTGCCTATTTTTCTAAAATGTTAGACCCAGTGGCCAGAAGCTAGCCCCATTGTCTGCAAAACTATGCAGCCACAGCTCTCATGGTAGCTGACAAGGGAGGGTTATCTGATTGATAAAGTTTCACACCAGATTAAAGCTTTGTTAACTGAGAGAGCCTCTAAGTGGATGACCAGCTCTCGGTTGTTGCAATATGAGTCTTGTTTATTAGAACAAGAAGATTTAGAATTTAAAAGCAGGGAAGGTTTTAACCCAGCCTCCTGTTTGAATGGCCCTGAAGAGGGGAGCCATGGCAAATTCCATTACTGTATTCAAGTAATAGATCTGCAGACTAGAGCAAAGAATGATTTGCGAGACATTCCATGGCCTGAGGGGGAAAACGTGTTTATTGATGAGTCTTCAAAGGTGATAGAAAGAAGACGCAGAGCTGTATGCTCTTGTGAGTGCCTGTAAATTATACCGAAACAAGACAGTAAATGTTTTTACTGATTCTAAATATGTATATGAAGTGATACATGCATTTGAGAAACTGTGAGAAGAAAGAGGTTTATTAACCTGCAAAGGAAAGACGTTAGCTCATGAGAATTTAATCTCCCGCCTGTTGGAAGTGGTGAATTTGCCAAAAGAAGTAGCAATGATGCACATTAGAAGGCACCAGCCAGGGTGCTCAAAAGAGGCAAAGTGAAGCAGACTGGTTAATGAAGAAGCGAAAAGCTGCATTGTTGCCGGAAGTTTCTAGGATATTTCCCTTGCTCCCAGTGGCTGTCCCCTTGCCAGAAAAGTTGTCTTTTCCACTGGAAGACCTTGAGATAGTTGTAAAGAGTGAGGCAGAGGGAAAGGGAGGTGGTTAGTTTGCAAGGGATGGTGAGTGGATGCCGAGAGTTCTAACATCGCAGTTGCTAAAGCAGCTTCATGGGGGAGGTGCCGAGGCTCCCAAGGGATAGCAGAAGCCTTCCTCAAAATGTATGCTGCTGTGAGTCTTTTTGCTCTGGCAAAACGAGCTGTTGATGGTTGTTTGATTTGTGCTAAGACAAATAACAAAGTTACAAAGAAACTGGCCAGGGGGGGAAGGCCTTGGGCTGTAAGTCCCTTCCAGAGACACCAAGTGGATTTTACTGAGATGCCCCGGGTGAAGAGATTTTTCTAGTAATAGTATGTCAGTTATGAGTAGCCAGAAGTGTTCCCAAGTGTTTCCGCAACTACAAGGTCAGTTATTAAAGTCTTTTTTTAAAACAAGATCAGGTCGAGTTGAAAAGATGAATGGAAAAATAAAGAAGCATCTTCTGAAGCTGGTGATAGAAACTGATATGCCATGGGTGTGGCTCTTGACACTAGCTTTAGCAAGAGTAAGAGCCAGACCAAAGAGAGATATTCAACTATCTCCCTTTGAACTGATGTTTAGAATTCCTTATCCTTGTAATTCTCGGCCTGAGGTGAGAGTAGAGTTAAGTGATGTATATTTAAAACAATTTGTGGCCTGGATACTGTCTCTTGTGAAATTTATTCGACAGGAAACTCAGCTGGCACAGACCCTGCCTTTGGACAAGTGAAAACTAAGAGACTGAGTCCTAGTTAAGGAGTGGAAAAAAGCACCACTAGTGGCTAAGTGGCGTGGACATTTCCAGGTGTTGCTGACCACAGAAACAGCCGTCAAGAGAGCTGAACACGAGTCAAGGTCTCTGAAGCCCCAGAGGTTTGGACATCTCAGCTGGAGAAGAATGGGAAGCTGTGACTAACACTCCGCAGGAGTGGACTGGAGCAGTAGCGGTGCGTCGACATCGGGGGAAGCCCTGAACGCCTACCCACAGACTGCCTGTTGAAATAGTCTGTACGGGCATCCCTACTCTCAAATCTCCAGACAGTGGGAGCCAATCCATGCTGTTGTTATAAATGCAATGGCAAAATAGGGTTAATAAAAAAGCGATTTATTATAAAATAATTTCAAGCACCAGCAACGAGAGAAAAAAACCACAATAAAATAGATCAGCGCAGTGCCGGGTGGACAGGGGTCTGTACCCAGAGGTACCGAGTTCCCAAATCCACGAAGTAGGCACTGCAGTCCGGGGTTCTTATAGGGGTTTTCGTATCCTGGGGCAAAATCCGGTGTAAGTACCGTCCAACAAAAGAGTTTGAATAGACTTCCCGGATCCGTTGAGCTGAGTCAATGGTCGGTGGAGCAGAGTCCTTTCACATGCGAGAGGCTCTGAGTGTCCTCCGATTGCATTTCCCGGAATGGAGTGTCCAGTTTGGGTGCGGGAGCAGATGGATATCTCGACGGGGCCACTCTCATTGTCTGGTTTGATTGCTTGTGTCCTGCTTTTTATTTTGTGTTGATAAGCGTTGCTGCCGGTCGTTACTGCCCGACTCGGGAAGGTATCTCTGGATTATTTTACATTTTGCATCTTTACAGTATTACAAATATAACATATAATTCTTTATTCTCTTTCATGAATTTTTATCCAATGTTATATTTATCACACTCTCATTGCTCTCTTTATGCTAAGCTGTTTCTGTGCTTTCACTTGCCACAGGTGGTGTAGAAGACAACGTGAAATTGAAAATTAGAAATTAGATTATAACACTATTAGAATGTTTCTCTTAATAATTTTACCTTTATATTTTCAGTTAAGTTAGGGTCTAAAGTGGGAAAATAATTTTTTACTTTAGGAGAAAAAGTAGCAAAGACCTTTAACCTTAGAAAATGTTGGGTCTGCGGAAGGCCAGGAGGATCTGAAAGCTGGCCATGGGTGGACAGCCCAGTCGAGCCTAAATGGTGGGTTAGCACCCTGAGTGAAGTCCATAATAGAACAAGATTTTGGGACAAAGAAAGAAGTCCATGGCAGCTTCATTCTTCTGAAAGAGGCATTTATTGCTTAAACAGAACAGGAAGCACATATGTAGGAAAGAGCATTTGTGACTGGACTTTATCTTTAGGTTTAAATTGTTGGACCCCCCAACTGCCCTCCTTATGACTGTTCCAGATATCAAGGCAGATGGAATCAAATGCATGTTAAGCTCACTAATGGTAGCTGGATAAGGTGTTCTTTCCATAATTACCAAAAAGATTTTGAAGGCTGTAAAGCAGTGGGGAAGGATAAGTTTTTAGACCCCTTATTTTTAAACTGCCCCCGGGATAATTCCACAAGTAAGACACATGTTGTCCGAGACTATCAGTGGAAATGGCAACACCGGAATGGAACTCGAACCCTTTTCAGTAAGTTCTGGTCCAGATCTAATAAAACAGATCTGGGATGTGATTGCAAGTGGAAACCTCATGTAGGAGCTTGAAAATGCAAATATTGTGATTCTTATGGCGAGGCAACTATTGTTGGTGGACCACTAGGCCCTGGAAGCAAGCTGTATTTTGACCCACCAGTTGATGATAAAAATTGGAAAGGTCCCTTTGCTAATGGGACCTGGGCTCTAAAGGGGCATTACTGGATTTGTGGCCGAAATACTTACCGCAGGCTACCTCCAAACTGGTCAAGGATATGTTATGTAAGGTATATTAGACCATTGTTCTTTCTGCTACCACATGTTCAAAGAAATCAGTTAAGAATCAAAGTATATGATGATCTAACTAGAGAAAAACAGTCCATTGATACATCCCTGGTTGGAAGAAGCACCCAAAAGTGAGAAAAAGATGAATGGCCACCTGAACGAATCATACAACACTATAGACCAGCCACCTGGAACCCAAATGAATTAATATCAGGTGCCAGAGAACCCATTTATAATCTAAACCGGATAATTAGGTTGCAAGCTATCTTTGAAATAATAATCAACCAGACAGCTACAGCTCTTGACCTTCTTGCTGACCAGTCTACTCAGATGAGAAATGCAATATTTCAACATTGGATGGTATTAGACTATTTATTAGCAGAAGAAGGGGGGGTGTGTGGAAAATTTAATGACTCAAACTGCTGTTTGCAAATAGATGACAATGGAAAAGTAGTAAAACAAATAACAAAAGAAATAAGAAAGTTAGCCCATGTAACGGTCCAAGCATGGAAAGGATGAGAATGGGACATGTTTTCATGGTTACCTGGTGGCCTATGGGTCAAACAAATGCTTTTTTTCCTCTTATGTGTTGTAGCAACTCTAATCTTTTTACCATGCATGATCCCTTGCTTAATACAACCCATTCAACATGTGATCAAAGGAATGCAGGTAGTAGCCGTGCCTACTGATCCAGAGATAGCTACAAAAGGGCAGAGTGATGCCCCTGCAAATAGTTGCAAGGCCAAAAAGGACCCAAGAACAAGAAATTAGGTCAATGATAACTAAAGTTTGTAAAGACAATTACTAACAAAAATTAAAAGAGGAAGGATTGAGAAGAATGATGAGCTTGTCTTTACAAACAAGCTGTAGGTCAGTTGATAAGATGTAGCTATCAGAGACAACAGAAACAATGGGATGGATTCCAGTAGAAGATCAAAGAGGCACTGAAAGAGCACCATGAATTCCATAAAAGTTAAGAAGGGATTATGCATTGGGGGTGGGGGGGGGAAGGTATCGCCACCGGTATCAGGCATTCCGGGAAGCCTGTACCTCTCAAGTACCTCAGCCTATGGGGAAAGAGAGAAGGGACAAGCAGCTGGGAATTAGGATAAAAAGGAGGCTGCACCCTCCAAAAATTTGAGAGACCCCAGGGGAATGCCCCATGGCCTCTCCCTTTATTCGAATAAAGTAAAAGGACTCCTCTGTCTCCTTTTTGGACATAAACCTCTGGTGTTTGTGGATTAATTTTCCTGACATCAGTAGTATCTGAAAAGGATTTCTTAGCAACACAGAGAAAGTGAAAACATCACATCAAAATTTTCCATCAGTATTCTTTAAAATTCTTGGGTTAAACAAAATTTAACAGTAAACATAGGAGCCAATCTCTTTCTGTGAGTTCAAATTAGTTAAACAAGAAAGGATAGGTTAGTCTTGACTTAAAATAAATCACATTTATTATCTTTTTACTCTCTGGTTAATATTTACTTGTTTAGCTTCACAAACTTCTTCTAACAGTTTCTTAGAACAAAAACCTTTTCTTTTTAACAATAAGAGTAAGAGAAAGAAAGGAAGAAAGAGAAAAATCTTGTTTTAAGAAATTAAAGACCTTGACGAGGTTTTCAGAACATAGTGAGAAAGATTACTTTTGCTTTGGTCTTATCATCTACTGGTTTGTTCCTCGGTTTTGGTTTTAGTTTTTTGGGTTTTTTTTCCCCCCTTATTCACAACAGTTTTTCAGGCTGTTTCTCACTCCTCTCCCCCACTGCTGCCGCAGCTCTGGGCCGAGCAGGCTCTATTCAGCAGCTCGCCCTGCAGGGGGGCCCATAGGCTGTCACTTGCATGCAGACCCTGGGGGCAAAGCTCGTGCTCTATCTCTCTCTGCTGCGCTGTCCCTCCACACACAGGACTCGCATGTTCAAACACACTCAGCTCCCACCACAGCCAAGGGGCAGCGCCCGGATCCCACAGCGCTCCAGTCTGGGGCTCAGCTGCTGGGCTAGCCCGCTCCTCAGCAGCAAACCGCACCCAGCGCCACTGCCGGGCCAGCGAGCGCTTCCGGCAACCCCGCGCCCCTCGAGACCCCAGCACAGACACAGCAGGTCCTGCTCCAGCAGCGCCCCTCACGAACTGCGCCCCGCACCCTTCCTCTCGGGTGGGAGAGGACTGGAAACCACCACGCCGGGCCCCGCCAGCCGCCACTTACATGGACCGGGTTTTGCTACAACTGCTTTACATAAAAGTAGTTAAACAACTCCTAAACTTAGCAACTCCTAACCCGGCGCTCCCAGATGCTCTTGACATCCCCCCTCTCTGGCACAATTCTCACCTCTAATCACGTTTGAAAGCTCTTCTCCCCACAAGCCAATGATCCCTCTCGGAGCCAACAAGACACTTCTCACTCTCTTTCTAATTTCCACAGCTCTAATGAAAGGGATCGCAAACTTCTCTCTCTCTGCCACCCTCACCGCGCCACTCTTTACACCACATCCTTCCAGAATCTCCACTACACAAATTCCTCTGCCTCAGAATCAACTACAAATTCTAACACTTCCTTTTGGGGACCTTCCCCAAAGCCATCAAAGGCCCTAGACACAACTCACGCTCAATGCAGAGCAGATGACCCCCCCGCAGATAGGCCGGAGAGACCAGTCAGCTAGCCAGCTACCTTTACCAACTAAAACAAATCTGCAGCTACCATTTCTGCTCCTCCAAACAGATTCTCAGTTAAGTTCTTTCTTCACTTTTCCCCAGGATGCATTTCTTGGAATCTTTTTAAGCTCTTCTCCAAACTTCACTGCTCTTCCTGAAATCTCAAATTTTAAACAAACACAGCTTACTGCTGCAAACGCTTACCACACAATCACACAGGGAATTGTCTTAGGACTTAAAAGCTGTAACTACAGGGTGCCCCCCACTCCTCCTTAACTGCGGCTAATGCCACACACCAGCACCACTCTGTATTCTACTTGCACATCTGGCTCAGAAAGAGCTCCCTGATAGTCTCACACCAATCCTCAACCTCTCACCACAACACAAACAACCTAATACAGTCCACTTCCTTCCAAACAAACTAAAATCAACTTTTAAATTAACAACTACACATTTATTTACTCACATTCACATCTATTTTACTCACTCTCACTCATTTTTACTCAAAGCTAAACAACAATAAAATACTTTTTATTTTCAAGTTATTAATATCTTCCCATGGGTATTATAAGGCCTTGGACGTTTTAGGTTTCTTGGCTGTACCCCTCAATCCAGCTCTGTTAACCCCAGATTCTCTTGGGTATACCCCTCAATCCAGCTCTGTTAACCCCAGATGCTCCTGGGTGTACCTATTAATCCAGCAAAGTGTTGGGGATCCCCGCTTTTATCCCATTTTCCCAGTGGATTGTGCCAGGAAAACCCTCGGCTCCCTTTCCTGAGGGGCTGACCCCTCCCCTGAGACCCAGTCCCAGTAACCCCGGGGGTATCTTGCAACCTCCACTTCCCAATCCCCCAAAGATTACTTACAATCCGTTTTCTTCTTTGGGTCTTCGTGCACAAGAATTATGGAGCTAAATACCGCGGTTTTAGGGAGCCTTTTCCCTTTCCTTTGCTTTATTTTTCTCCTTCTTGTCCTCGGGGTATTTACCTGCAGCCACTGCTGACTCGCACCAGGGGAAATGGAGCGGGTCTGCTGAACTCAGCAGGGTGCGCGCTTTTTCCCACTCAGGATCCCTCAGTGGTCTTCAGAGGTGAGGTGTTTATCCCGGACGACGCCCCCAATTGTGAAAAACGAGGTTTGCATAATTTTTATAGGATTTAAAAGTTTAATAAAAATGACAACTAGGAGATAAAAAATAAAGTATACAGATACGGCCGGGTGTAACTTTTTTCTAAAAAATTCTTTTTCTGTTTCTCTGTTTATGCTGCATCTCTTCTGTATTTTTCTTTTTGTTCTTGGATTTCTCAGCCTCCTTTGGACTGAATTCTTTTGGGATCCTCCCTCGTGGGGAGCCCTGCTTATCTCAGTTCTTATGATTCGAAGAAAACTCCTGAGCTTGTTAGAATCTTGTTTTTCATGTTTATTAAAAGGTCATCACAAAACTTAACAGGTCTCTCCAGGCTGGCTACACAAGGTTAATCTTTGCAATCTGGTACATTTCTTTCTTCTGATGGTACAAACAAGGCCTTGTGGCGCACTTTGTGACTGATGCACAAAATGGCCCCGAAATATGCATTTCTTTTATCTTTATACCTGTTTTCACCCAATTAACTATAGACACGTATATTATTTTTCTTAATGACCCAATGACCCATCACCTCTGTGATGCACTGTGGCATTCCCTATTCAATCACTTACTACTACCCAAAAACCTCTAGAAGAACATGAAGAAGAAAGAAGGACAAGAGACAACACCCTAAATCCTCTATCTTGTCTCCTGTTCTCTAAACTTTTTCACCCAGTGATTTAAACAAACTTTCTAATCTATACACTTACACTTTCAGTTTTTTCTGACTTTAACATTTGTTTTCATGTATCACCACGAAAATATGCTCATGAACTTCATATTATATGAAATTCATGGTTTTTCTGGATTTTATAACTAAGTATCAGAAACAAGGGCACACACTCTGTATTCCAGACTCCAACATTTGCCCCTCTCTTTAAAAAAAAATAAAAAAAAATCAACCCAAACCTTTTCTTTGATTACTTTTCAAGAAGGGTTATTTTTCCTTCACTCATGCCCTATACACCAACAACAGAACTGCTGCTCTGTTCTACAGAGCGCTCTGCCTCCAGTTTTGAACATCAGTTAACTAACCACTTGTTGGAGTCTGAGATACAGAGTGTGTGCCCTTGTTCCTAATACTTGGTTATAAGATCCAAAGAAACACTGAATTTCATATAATATGAAATTCATGAGCATGTTTTCATGGTGATACATGTGAACAAATGTTAAAGTTAGATGGAAAATTGTAAGTGTGTAGATTAGAAAGTTTTTTAAATCACTGGGTGAAAGAGTTAGTTTAGAGAACAGGAGACAAGATGAAAGATTTAAAGTGTTGTCTCTTGTCCTTCTTCTTTCTTCTTCATGTTCTTCTTCTAGGGGTTTTTGGGTGTTAGTAAGTAATTAGATAAAAGATGTTGCAGTGCAGCACACAAGTGTTGAGTCATTGAGTCACTAAGAAAAATAATTTAGTTAGCATCTGTTAATTGGGTAAATAGACATATAAAAGACCTTGAAGAAGATCTTTGCTAGCCATTTTACCCCTTTTCTATCATAGTGCACATAGCTCCTTGTACCTTGTAATACTGATAAGAAAAGAATAAACAACTGAGACTGAACAAGAGAAAATAACCTCCCTCTCGTCAATCTTCAGTTCAAAGGGAAAAGGAACCTAACCCAAAAGTCCTTAATGAGACAACCACTCAATGCTAGAGAAATAGATCTAGGTTGCTTACTTAACCAGTAGCTTTATTTGTCTAATTGCTTTAAAGTTTCTGTTGAAGCTACTCGAATTGAAAGCTGAGTTGCTATAAATCTCTCTCTGAAATTTCATGAGTCAAACAATCACAATCAGGTGTAACTAAGATTGATATAAGGTTACACTAAGATGTTGCCTCTTTGTATAAAGCATGATTTGGGGTAACATTCATCATCTTCATTCTGTTTTAACACAGAAAAATTTAATATTTTACAAAAATCTATTTTCACTGAGATAAGGTATACTTTTTTTTGAGTTAACTAAAAGAAGTGATGCAGGTGAAATGGCATCACAAAGTGATCAACAAAATGATACAGCTCAAGGGTGATACCTGATTCACCTTCATATTCAAGGACTTTATCTCTCGTGCAAGATTCTGAATCTTGACACAGTTCACACCATGCTTTAACAAATGAAGCTTTACAATATCAATTTTCTCACTCTTTCACATGAAACCCAAAGTTCATTGCTTTTGCATGTTGGATCAAAGTTGTTCAGCTTGTTAGAGTTCAGGATCACACATTATCATGGAATGATTATATGAAGGTGCTTTATTGAAGACCTCTGGGTGTCAGGGGTACACATACCCAAATCTAACCCGATTTGGTTTTTGAGTTGAACATATTTTATACTCTATCGTTATGCAACTTACATATTAATTATTAAACTTACATTGTTCTATTGTATGCATTGTTTTACCCAAGCATGGATTTCTCGTGATCCCCCCTAGGCCCCCTAACATTGTTCCTCATGTTCTTTAAACTACAATTATATCTAATCACATCTAACAATTGTATCATTTATCATATACTGACTACACAGGTGCAGTTTGACCTGATCTTTAGCAAGCACAAGGCCTAACATTTCTCAGGGCCTACTTTTCCCAGGGCTTTCCAAACCTAACTTTTTTTCTAAGTCCCTGAATTTTCCAAGATTTTAGAACCTTTTACTATCATTCCCCCCTTTGAAAGCATTTTCACTTCACCATAAGTGCAAATGTTTTCACTTGATACAGTCCTTTGTTTCTGAGTTTATACTTGGTGTTCTTCGAATCCTTGATTGATGTAAACGTTGTCCTGGATGTTGTCACGAACTGGAGAACCAGAAGATAGTGGGTGTGGGTCTTGCATCAGTGCCTTTATTATCTTCTGGTTCCAGGACATTTTCTTCTGTATTTCTCCTTTTAAGATGCTGTAAACTAACCAAATTGCTAAAAATACAGTTAGTAAGATTATCACACTCTCAATAATAGATTTAATCCATGAACTCACATTCCACCCTAACCCTTTGAAGATTTTGCCTAATCAATTTATAGTCAAATCCTTTTGCTCTTCCTGTGCTCCATGCTCTGTTTGTTGCAACTGATTGATGTCATATTCTACATCTGCAGTTACATTTGGGATGTGGATGCAGCAATGATCAATCTGTCCCCTTAAAAAAAACCTCACACCTTCCATGTTCTTTCAAAAGTAATAAGTTGTAATTGTACGTTTAATTCTTTAAATCTTTCCCGGGTGACTCTTGCTAGTCTATCTACCTGACCTGTTTCTCTATTCTGATAGTTTGCTATTTGCTCTAGGGCCCACCCAAATTTCACTCTACTAGAGGGTTCTTGCTAAGTGTCATCTTGATTCTATTCCTATCCTAATCTTTCCTAGCTATGCCTGTGTCTAGCCACTGAGTTGTTTTTGCCATTGTTAGCATCCGTACTGAGATTAATTTTTGCTTTAGCAATTTTACCAATGCCTTTGCACCCCAATGACATTTGTTATGTTTAATTTGTAGAACTTCTCTCATTATCAAGGGGGTTAACACTATTTGTCTTTGTGCAGTTACATACCACTCTTCTGAAACCTTTTGTGCATTTAGCAAATGTCCCAATTTCTCATCTTCTACTGAATATTTCAGTTTTGGAGGCAAATTAAATTGAGATATATATTAACTTTTAAAGGTATCAATGCCATTGTTGTTTGCACTTCTCGAGCAATCTGTTGGGCTGTCCAGTCTGCTTTTCGATTTCTCTTTACTCAATTCTAGTGTTCTGGTTGAGGCAACCAGTTCTGCCCTCTGGGCAGATGTATTTGGTGATAAAGCTCTTGCCTCCACTACTGTACTGACTGTTGTTACCGCATATCTAGTGTATCTGGTCCCGTTCTTCACCAAGCTGCTTCCATCCGTAAATAGCTCTCACTCTGGTTGCTCCAGTGGGATGTCTTGCAGGTCTTTAAAAATCTTTAGTTATTCTATTATTGCTCTCAAATCCTGTACTAGTCTATATTGGTCAACATAAAGTTTGGGCTCTAGTGTTAACTACAGAAGTAATAGGTGCATGTTTAGGACCCACTATTGCTATAATCAGTATGTCTCCAGTTTTGTTATTTCTAGTGAGCATTTTAAATACAACTAACTTCCACCTCTCTGCTCACCCATGAGAGGCAGAGTTACCAGTTTCCCTGATTCTAAAGCTGTTTGGACTCCACTCCCAGAAGCTGAGAAGAAGACTGCTTTGGCTCACAGCCCAGAGCCTGTGGAGGTGTGCTGGGTTATACAATGGGGCATTTGATACAATGAACCTGGGACAGTGCCAATTAGAGACTACTTTACTCAACTTTTAAGTGATAAGCCATCCATTATGTTTTTGGAGACCCCTTTCTTTATCTTTAGTGACCACCAATACTGGCGATTAGAGATTTGTTTTCTCCTTTTTTGGGCTTTCATTAAGAGAACCAATGTATCTAACACCCTTTGCTTTCTCTGATTTTTTCTTTCTGGGATTTTTACAGGTCCATAATTGCTACTGTAGTTAATTAGCTCTTTTGCAACTTTGTTCCATGTCCAAATTTTATGGTTTCTAGCAGGAGAATGCAGTTGTGAACCTGTCAGCTGACAGGGAGTGGTGAAGGGAGTAAACCCAGGATCAGTGGAACCCGATCAATTAGTCGGGTTCTTAAGAAATCTAGTGTATCCACAGGGGTTATAGTTGCTACGTTTTTGGAGGAAATTGCTGTAGGTTTAAGTGATTCTGGAAGGCCTTGAATTAAACGGGTCATAATTACAGTTTTCACAGGTAACAACATTGGTGATTCATAACCAGCAATTAATTTTCTTTTGTGTATCATTTGTAAGCAGGCAGCTTTCTAAATATTTTTCAGTAGTTGGTTGGGGGTACAAACTATAGCAATAAAGTCCCCCCTTTCCAAGGGGTTAAGCCCCTCTGCCCAGTAAGCTGTGTGCCGAGTTAGGGACCATGGGTTACGTCTGTTTCTTCCATGTCCCCAGTACCCACTGGATTCCTGTTCTCTCAATCGAATTTGATCACCTCCAGTGAGACACTCAGAATACGTATTCTGTCTCTGACTCATGAGGGAGATGCCTGTACTCCCTTTTTCTCTTTTTTTTTTTTCCTATTTTTTCCTCTTTTTTTTTTTCCTTTCTTCTATTTTTAGTGGTTATGTGCGGATCAAGATCCTTATCATTGATATAGTTATATTCTGTTTTAATTAGAGGCTTCAAACTAGAACAGCAGTGTTCCCCACAATTTTATCCAAGTTAGCTCTTTTTGAGGGTAAATTTGATTAATGAGAGGGGTTTCCCTCTCTTGTTTCTTTTAGCAAGTCAGCATTTTTAATTTTTATCATGGAGGGCTGCTCACAACAGATTGATCGTACTTCTTTCTTCATCCAATTGTTTTTGCAAAATTTTAACTAGGTTTTGGAGGGAGTTTATTGTAGCTTTTTCCTCACTTCTTTACTTACAGCAAGTTTCTATAGCTGCTGTAAGACAAGCTCCCAAAACCGAGCAGAGTACAGTTTTATTTTTGCCCAGTTTAAATTTTGTTTCATGTTGTAAAGAACATACTCTATCAATCACATTTTCCAAATGAAACCAATTATTAAGCACCAACTTTTCCCTCCTGGAGAAGGTCTGGCATTGTGTTTTGCTAACAGAACATAACATGCACAAAATGCAGCTTTAACTTTTGCACTGCTGTTTTCAGTCATTTTTACAAAGGGAAAAACCACTACAGGGAGGTATAAACTTAAACTATACACACACACACACACAACTTTTTGCTTCCCTGTATGGGTAAAAAGACCAAATCTGCTTGGGAGGCACTCCTTCAGTATGGATGCTAGCTTTGGAGCAAGCTGCAGGCCCCATGGCTTCTCAGTCCTGCCTGAGAGCTAGCCTGAGAAATTCATAGGAGGATTTCAAAACAATCCTCAGAGACAGAAAACAACTGCCAGGTGCCGTTTGTCTGTCCTCTTGTTTTCCTTGCAGGAGAAAGTCAGGAGGTGGTGTACACCACTGACCAATGATGGTGATGTAGCAGTTAACTAACCAATAAGAGTTTCCTTTCTGTATTTTCCACGAACTAGTCTATAAAACAAAGCTAAAGTAATAAACTAAGGAATTCTCCTGTTCTGACTCCCTTGAGAGTCCGTGTCGTCTCTACCCAGCCGTTCCTAATTAGAGCGACACTTCAGTTTAAAATTCTGGTTGTCTCTTCGCTACACCAAGCAGTCAAAATTCATACACACAACAACAAAAACAGTCCCACCCTTTTGCACTAAGAGATCTTTTACGAAATTCTGCAGACAGAGCCCTCAAATGAGTGTGGGGTGCTTTTCACCTCGGTGTGTGCAGTTTGCAGGAAATCCGAGTCGCCCCCCTTGCTTTCTAGACACCGCTCACCCTTTTGGGAGTGTCGGGCTAGGTGCGGCTGGAGCAAAACGTCTTTCCCCTAATACAGACTGCACAACAAACCTGCAGCCCCTTCTATCTGTCAGAAATCCTGTCCATGATGCCAATTTAGATGTCATGATTCACTAACATGAGTGGGACTTGTGAGAGGTTCGTTTGATCTCAGAGTGCAAAAGGACACAAAGGGATTTCAGTTTAAATCATAACAACAATAATGTACCTTTATTTTAGTGCCAACAACAAGGGTTATGCGATAGAGGAGAGAGAGAGAGACAGAGATAAGGAAAACAAAGTAAAGAAAGAGAGAAGTGGTGGTTATAGCTACCAACAGATGAGACGGGGTTGCTGGGGTCTTTTTCTGTGGGAGATCTGGCCGAAATTATCTTAGTCTTATGTAATTCTTCCTCAAAGTTACCTTGTTTCCAATGTGCTAATAAGCACCCCAAAGGAGAAGTACCTGGCATGGGAGCATAGCAGCCCAAAACCCTTCTCCATGTTGCAACTACAGAACACCAAATGCTGAACCTGCAAGGCTTTCGCAGTCGTCTTACGGACGGCGCCTAGGCTTTTAGCAAGAGGAATTCCTTTAGCCCAACTATGCGCAGCTTTCGCCACGTCTAACTGGCAGGCACCCAAACCAAAGTAAAGCACCTTACCTCTTCTCCCAGGGACGTTGTGAGCAGTGGAGACGGTCGCAGCCGGATGGGCTCCCCAAGAATCCCTCGGTGCCGGCTGGAGCATGATCGGGTCGTGAGTTCACTCAGTAGCACTCACAAGGTCCTATCTGGGGTCGCCAAAATGTTTGCGTTCAGGATCACACATTATGACGGAATGATTATATGAAGGTGCTTTATTGAAGAGCTCTGGGTGTCAGGGGTACACACACCCAAATCTGACCCAACTTGGTTTTGAGTTGAACATATTTTATACTCTATCGTTATGCAACTTACATATTAATTATTAAACTTACATTGTTCTATTGTATGCATTGTTTTTACCCAAGCATGGATTTCTCGTGATCCCCCCTAGGCCCCCTAACATTGTTCCTCATGTTCTTTAAACAATTATTATATCTAATCACATCTAACAATTGTATCATTTATCATATACTGACTACACAGGTGCAGTTTGACCTGATCTTTAGCAAGCACAAGGCCTAACATTTCTCAGGGCCTACTTTTCCCAGGGCTTTCCAAACCTAACTTTTTTTCTAAGTCTCTGAATTTTCTAAGATTTTAGAACCTTTTACTATCAAGCTGTCAACTGTGGTCTTGATACAGTTCACATCTGCGTGCTCGTTCTTCTGCTCTTCGGGCTGTCTGCTTGTCTCTGCAGCTGATGAGTTTCCATGTTCTTTGCTAGGAAGTTACTTGTGCTTTGAACCTGTGAATACACAAACATATACTTTCCTCTAAATTATTAATTGAAATGAATTTTCAATCTTCTTGCTTCTGAACCTTTGACCAGAACTAAAGAATTCTCTCTCAACTTTGCTTGGGTACTGTTAGAAGAATACCTGATAATTGATGGAATTGGCTTTGTAACAGACTTGTTTAAAAAGGACTGTTCAGGAATTATTTGCAATAGATATACGATCTTTACATTTTTTCCAAAATCTAAAATACATACATAGTGTTTTCATTCTTCTGAACTGCAACTTCTGTTTCCTCCCCCTCTCTAAAAGCAAAATATCTGTTTTCTTGTAATGACAATGAAAAACCATCAAAGTAAAACACTTGCACATGTATACATATTGGAAATAACACTTTTACAGAAATTAAAAACTTGATAAGAAGATGCATAATTAATATTATGCAATATTAAACTTATCTAAATCATCTGTAATATGAATTACTGAATGTACTAAATATGTACTCTCATCACAGAGTCTGCTACAGCTGATAAATCAATGGAAGATTAGAAAATCATGTCCAGGTAACAATTTTCCAAGCTCACTGTAAAAATTCAGCTCCTATATTAATTCACTAATTGCCAAGTCAAATTGACCTGAATATTGTTTTGATGCAGAAAACTTCTGGGTTTATTGGTAAATTCTCCATCCAGGTAAAGTCAAGGCTTGGCAAGAGCCTTAGGCTTTAAACTGGAAAGATGTCTCTTAAGTCGTTTTCAAAGCAAGGGTTTTTAAAAATAGCAGCTATAAGATGTTAAAACACTGCAAACTTTTAAAAGGCATTTGTATAAAACAAATTATCAGATGTCTTAGGTAATTGACTAATTAAACCATTCACCAGTTAATTTAATCTGAAGTTTCCTTCATAACACTTAACTTTCAACAATGATTTTTTTTTTCTTAGAATCCTGGAAACTAAAATAATAATGCTACACTGGATTAGGCAAATGCAAATCTTCTTAAACAAAGAAAAGAGTAAAAACCAACACCAAAAAAAACCTCTGTATAGGAACAGCTATATAGCTTATTAGCCAAGATGCATCTGTAGTTAGAAAACAAAAAAAAAATCTCAAATGACACGTGTCTAAAAGGTAATTACACAAAGATATGTCAAAATATATATAAAGCTGGCTGTAAATACAACAATGACACTTTATAGATAATGCTCATCATAGAAATCTATAAATTTACATTATATAATGAATATGTCATCAGTAAGTGTCTGAAGAAATCAAGATAATATTTTTAAAACATTCATGTCTTAATGACTAAAAATGAAATAAGGTAAAAAACTTTTAAATATTTTAGTAAATAACAATCACTATTTTTTTTGTGTTACCTATAGAAAACAAGAACTGCAGAGATCATAACAAGCAATAAAACTTACAATGAAATCAAGGGTGTCACAAATTGCATTCATCTCTATTCACAAGTAGGTGTTCACCAGGGTTCTATCACAGCTGTTTCAGTTGCAGTCATCTTCATCTCTATAGGAAAAAAAACTATACTTTGCAGTTTAAACAAGTGTCTTCAGTAAAACATGAAGCAATTTAAATTTCAACAATATTTAAACCTTTTATAAATTAATTATGATAAAAGGAAGCAAAAAACTTAACATCAAAAAAATACCAAATTTATAACTTAAAAACACTCAAATTTAAACATAGTGAAATTTAACTTTGATTAATTCTATTAACACTTAATCTATATCAGATGAAAGCACAACTTAGTCTATTATTATAAAAAAGGCAACTAAAAATTTGGTATATACTTTTTGAACACAATATAGCAGTAACACTGATTCACTATAGAGATTATAAGGATGCAACAAATATATCACAATTCCATGTTGTCTGGCTTTGAGAATAACTCATAATAATTTCAGATGTTATTAAAAATACCCATTTGTAACAAGAATTTGCTCGGTATATGCTTAAATTTGTTAGGATTTTTAGAGTGCAGTTTTACTAGAGAAGAAAATACAACAACACAGATTTGGCAAGTTGCTATTCAGCTTTTGTAGTACTTTTCAGAAACATTAAGTCTAACTTTTTAACTAAAATCCAAAATCCAAATTGGTATATATACTGTTATACATGTTTTTTATAACAAAAGGACTCACATTAAAATTATTTTATTAAAATAGTAAAAAAAAACAAACAAGCAAATGTGTAATATATGGTTAACATAACTTTGAGATTACTGAAAACTGTATTGAACTAAATCCACAATACACTTATTCAAATGACAGGTTAAAAATGAAAGAAACCTGTCATTCAATCCTTTTTCTGTAGGGTTAACTATATGATCTTTCAATCCAATTTTAAAGAAATGCATCTTTCAGAAATTGACTGTAACTACAGTAATAATACTTGATGATCACTCCATATCATATAATGTTACATTATCAGTAGATGTACAGAGAAGATAACATTTTCAAAACCTTCATGTATTGGGAATACTGAAACAGAACAAAAATCTTTTAAATTTCTTGGGATGCATAAGTATCATCATTTTCCATGTTATTTGTAAAAACAAAACTAGCAGACATCATTAGAAATACATCTATATATATTTCACTATAAAATATCTATAAACTTTTTTATCTACTTTTGAAGGCACTTCATTCAATAGACTTCATTTTAAAACTCAATCATGATTACAAGAATGCAATTTACAAAGCTTCTAATTTTTGAATTGTCCAATTAAAACTCTCTCTTTTTTCTCCCTCTCCGAGATGTCCAGCCTTCTGTTATTTCTCTTATCTTTTTCTTTTGTTGCTTGCTTTCTGCAGTTTCACCGAAGTTGCTTTAGTTGTTTCACCGGTGGTTGCCATGGCGACAGCGTTTCTGACCGCTGACACTGCAGTGTGTGTGTGTGCTGCCAAACCCGTCCGCGCCGGGCTGGTTTTGAATCTGAGAAAAAACTCTAAAAACTTATATTTAGGGAGAAACTCCTTTTCAGGAGATAATTCCCTTTTTGGGCGAATGCCGCTTGTGCTAGAAAACGGACCCACGACCCTGAGATTGAGAGTCTCATGCTCTACCGACTGAGCCAGCCGGGCCGACTTCCCGAACTTTGCCGGCTCGGCTTCAGCACCGAAACGCGCATGCGCGGCTCGACAGGGGCCCTGCCAATCTCCCCGCCCTGAGGGCCGGGTCCTCCTTGTCATGGATCGCGACACTCGTCTCCCTGCGGGCCGTGCCTTTGTAGCTTTGGCCAGCCCCCTTTCTTTCGCTGTCTGTCTACGGCAGCGTCGTAATATTTTTTCTAATCTCTCCCCCCTCTGCTCGGGGTCAGTCTGCGGCGCGGCCATCCCGCCGTCTCCCGCCGCTCCTTGAAGCCCCTCCTCTTCGGCAGCCTCGAACTCCGCCTGATGGGCGAGTATTTTCGGGGTCGCCTGTTAAGCGAATACCCCCGTGTCCCCCTCTTGGGCGGACACACCTTCACCAGCCTTTTCGAACATCACCTTTAGGTGGTTAGATTCGTCAGAGGGCGGGGTCGGCTCCCTCCCTCGCTCTGGCACCTCTGACGTGCATGGAGGGTGCAGGGTAGGGGGCTGTTCTAAAGGCGTGGTTTCAGAAACAGCGTGGAACTTTTCTAACTTTTTCTCCACCCCCCCCCCCCCCGCGATTTCTTCTGACTGCAATAATTCCAAAGACTCTATATAAACCATCATATCTCTCCATGCAATTTTTTAACCTCCAACAATATAACAAACTGCTCACTCTGCTTTCTGAAGTAACGCAAGCTTCCCGGTGTTCAGTTTTCCCTCGCATTCCTCCCTCCTCCCCCACATTCTCTGAAGGGATGGGGGCAGGGGTACCACGCCGCTGGGGAATTTTCTGGGTTTCCCGTGCTTTCAGAAAGGGCAGTTCATCTACCCACATTCCCGGGGTTCCTAACTCTTTAAACCTCATATTTATCTTTTCCCCCATACCCTGGGTTCAAACAATCTTTCTTTAGAAATACTCAATCCCATTATCTATACTGTATAGAGCTTACCAGACCTGGCTATCTTCAGATTACTGACCAGCAGAATCCAATGTCCCAAGTCCAGGGCCCTTAGAACTTCGGAATGTGATAGCACATGTTTTTCTCCAGACGGATTTCTTTCAGGAACTGGTTGCTGTGATCCTGCAGGTGTTGACTGAAGCTTCTGTGAATTATCTGTAGCACAAACACGGGGCACCATTTGTAATTTTTCTCTAAAAAAATCTTTTTTCTGTTTCTCTGATTTTGCTGCATTTCTTCTGTATTTTTTTTTTCTTCCTGGATTTCTCAAACTCTTTTGGACTGAATACTTTTGGGATCCTCCCTCGTGGGGAGCCCTGCTTATCTCAGTTCTTATGATTTGAAGAAAACTCCTGAGCTTGTTAGAATCTTGTTTCTCGTGTTTATTAAAAGATCATCACAAAACTTAACAGGTCTCTCTAGGCTGGCTGCACAAGGTTAATCTTTGCAATCTGGTACATTTCTTTCTTCTGATGGTACAAACAAGGCCTTGTGGCGCACTTCGTGTCTGATGCACAAAATGGCTCCGAAATACGCAGTTTTTTAATCTTTAGACCTATTTTTACCCAATTAACAATAGACATGTATATTATTTTTCTTAATGACCCAATGACCCTTTACCTATGTGCTGCACTGTGGAATTTTCTGTCCAATCACTTACTGTTACCCAAAAACCTCTAGGAGAAGAACATGAAGAAGAAAGAAGAAGGGACAAGAGACAACACCCTAAATCCTCCATCTTGTCTCCTGTTCTCTAAACTAACTTTTTCATCCAGTGATTTAAGAAAACTTTCTAATTTACACACTTACAGTTTTGGTTTTTTCTATCTAACTTTAACATTTGTTCTCATGTATCACCATGAAAACATGCTCATGAATTTCATGTTATATGAAATTCAGTGTTTTTCTGGATCTTATAACTAGGTATCAGAAATAAGGGCACACACTCTCTATTCCAGACTCTAACAAGCGGGAGCTGTGCGGCTGGGTCGGGAGGCGGCAGTCGCGGAGGCTGCAGCGCGAAGAGGCGTGGCTGGAGCAGGACAGTGGCCGGGCCAGGCGGTGGTGGCTGTAGTGGGCGTGGCGGCATTGAAGGGTACTGTTCCGTGGTGAAAGATAGCGGCGGCGCAGGCGGGGTTTCGTGCTTGTTCTTTCCTCCTCCATGGCTTGATGAGCTGGCACGGGGGGAGCCGGGGGCGGCACCGTCGGTGGTAGCATTGGCGGTGGAAGCTGTGACTACACATGCGTGGATGACGTATGCATCGCGGGGTGGCATGGGGGAGTGGTGTACCAGAGCGGGAGCTCAGGACCGGACAGCTGTGATGGGTACAGCGTGGCACCGCACAGGATTGCATTGTTCGGCAGCGGTGGCAGCGGGGCTTGTGGCTCTACGGATGCTGCGAAAGCGGCGGTTGTGGGGGGCCAAGGCGGCGCGGATGGCCTGGGGGGGGGGGAGCACTAGGTAAGCAGGCGGTTGGGTTGACGCAGCTGGCGCGCCGAGCGAAGTAGAGGCAGCGGCGGATGGCCAGGAAGGACGGCTGAAGGTGGGACCACTGGACCCGGCGGCTCTGTGGCGGGGGTGCGGGGGACTGGGGTGCGGGGGTGGCAGGGGGTAGGGAGCGGAGCTGTGGGGACCGTGATACCAAGGGTGGGTGGGGCGGTGGGGCTTGGAACCGTGGGGGTGGTGAGGGAGGGCGGGACCATGGGGACCACGATGTTGGGGGTGGGTGGGGCCGCAGCGGCGGCGGGGCTTAGGACCGCGGGGACGGTGAAATGGGGTGGGACCGCGATGCCGGGGGGAGCTGGAATGGCAGGGGGAGGGCGAAGGCGGGGAGATGCTAGGGCAGGGAAGGCGCGCGGGGGGGGGGGATGGTGAAAACGGGGATTGTGGGGGCTCGGGCAGAGGAAACGGGAGCTGCCGAGTGCGGGGGGGGCGGCAGGGAGGGCGAGAGGGTCGGGGGGTGGGACCACGCAAGTTGGAGCGGGGGAAAGGAGAGCCACACTGGCCGGGGTAGGGAAAGCGAGGGAAGGGAGTGGGGCAGGAGAAACGGGGACTGCGGGGTACAGGTGAAAAGAATAAGCAAGGAGACCAGCTCCTTTTTAGTACCTTTATTGAGGTCAGCTCTAGGTGGCGGAAGCTCATCCACTGCTGTTCCCAGTGGACAACCCAGAGAAGAAGGTGTTCAGCTTTGCTGCATGGCAGAGCTGGGGCTTCCGTCCTCAAGAGAGTCCCTAGGAAGACACTGCCTCGTTGTAAATCTAGGGTAGTCATGGATAGCAAGTGTAGATTTAGTTATGGCAACGAGGTCCGGAACATCAATAAGTTGCGCAACATTCTCCCTTGCTCCTCAACGTAGTTTGGAGTCCGGTTTGTGCCATGGCTCGCTGATTCTAGGAGTCTTTAGATGTTAATTCCACTTCCCCTGGGTGCTAACCCCCATGGCAGTTTGGCTCATCTACATACTGGGTAGTGTCATCAGTTGCCATTAGGGGGTGCTGGGAGCAGCAGAGGCAATATACAAGGCCAGGTGGCAATTAACAAGGCTGTTACAACAACATTGGTGTTTAACAAACATGACACAACATGGGTTTTTTAACAAAGAAGGCACCTTATGGTGACAACATTCTACTGTTCAAACTGTAAACATCTTTGTATACTGATCCGGAGGTCACATTTTACTCTTTACATGGGGCTCAGCGTGGGTTGTGCATTTACAGCGCACATTTCTACAAGTGCCCTACAGGCTGGGATCAGCTCTGCAGCCACCATATCTCGGCAGGAGATATTATTAAAAAGCTTATTTCCAACTGTGTCCCAGAAATCTCTACTGAAGACTGCTGAACAGTTGGCATTTGGGAAGTTGAATAAGGTCCAGGCTAGGTTTTTTAGCTCTTGTTTAAGCAGATTACTTGGGCTGGATTTTAGTAAAAATTTTAGTTGCTTATACAGCTCTTTGTCTGGGGCTGAACAGTTTTGACCCATGATTAGACTGGTTTGTTACCTCTATGCTAACGATGCTGGCTTATCTCTCAGAGCTCCGGTGATGGGTGCTGGCCAGGCACCTCCATCAGTGCTCAAGACACTGCGACTGGTTCCCTCCTCGGTCAGGGAGTCGTGGGTGTCTCCACTCAGCTCCGTGCAGGTGCTACTTGGTAACACTCGCCCGTTCTCAACCATGCTGCAGAATCCTTTGAAAGCTACGGTTTGGATGCTTCTTAGCAACGTGTCTCCGTGCTTGAAGGCTGCAGTGGAAAACTTTAAAAGAGTTTGGGGCGCACATTTTGTGTGGCATCGCTTGCCTGGTTCTCAACCACACGGCAGCTTCCCCGTATAGCTCAGGTGAGATGTCATCTTGTAACACCGTCCTGTGCTCAGGGACCTCGCAGAACACTAGGGGTACAGACATTGCTTGGCAACGCTTGCCCCAAATTCAACCACGCAGCAGATCACCTCTATAGCTCAGGTGCCGACGCTACTTAGCAACGGCCAGCCTGTACCAGAGGGTGCCGCGGAACACGTTTAAAGAGTCTTGGTGTTGCGGTGCTTAGCAGCGCAAACCACACTCGAGAAAGCCTTAAAGAGTGAAAAACCATTCTTTTTACTTACCAGTGATGGAGAAGTGTCTCACCGATGGAGAAGGTGTGGAGCGGCTTTTGAACGTTGAGCGCCAGTTATTGGTGTAAAAAACACACTTGTGATGAGAGACTTCTCCAGGGTCAGGCTGTTCATGTATAAGCAGTTTATTATTTAGGCAGAGGGTGGGAGAGATCCATTTATGCTGCCAGCCACAGCGTAAACGTGCTCAGAGAGGGAGAGGGAGAGTGGAGAGAGGAGTCGGGGAGCATGAGGGAAGAAGGTAATTAAGGGGGTAGAGAAAGAGGGGATAAGAGCAAGGAGTAAGAGAGGAAGAGATTAAGAGAGGAGCAGGTAAGAGCAGGGAATAAGAGAGCTAAGTTCTTGTTACAATACATTATATCTTTTTCTATAGTGAATATTCTAATTCCTAGTGACCAATATACGACACACATTCTATAGAATTTACATATAGCCTATAAGAACTACTACATTACCATACAGTGTTGCATTTTAAACTCTAAAAGCTACTTTTCAAATTCTTCTCTTGCTGCTTGACCTTTGGTTTCTCTATCAGAAGAAGGGTATTGTTCAATCAACAGGGATTCTCCTTTAGCTGGCTAGGCTATTGTTCTTTGGTTATATAGTAACTAGCACTCAGTATCCTATAGCTCAAAGCTAGTTTTCAATTCTATTTTGATCCTAGGTTTCATATTTTCAGAATCTTTTGCTGAACAATCATATTCATAAGGTTTCCCTGTTTCATCTTCCCCAACAGATCGACACAGCCTGTTGCCTCTACCCAAGCTCATGAGTTTGGGATTTGTAGGCATCATGGCAGATGTTTGCCATGTGGAGAGATCCAAAAGGGCATAACAGTTTTGTGCAGGTTTTATCTAGGATCTTTTGCCACAAAGGATGAGAAAAATCAATGGGCTGAGGGCACATACCAAATTTATTGAGTAGGCTTAGGGTTAGGTGAGGGCTGTTCTGGCATCTCGTGAGCCACACAAAACTCTCCTACCCAGCTGGTGTTAGACTGGGACCTGTGCCATAGATCTGTTGCTACACATTTTTTTTTTCCTATGAGCCCAGGCTGAGAGAGTTGGGGTTGTTCAGACTGGAGAAAGTTCTAAGGAGACATTAGAGCACCTTCCAGTACCTTAAGAGGCTTAAAGAGACCTGGAGAGGGACTTTGGACAAAGGCATGGAGTGACAGGAGAAGAGGGAATGGCTTTAAACTGGCAGAGGGCAGGTTTAGATTAGATATTGTGAAGACATTTTTTACTGTGAGGGTGGTGAGGCACTGGCACAGGTTATCCAGAGAAGCTGTGGATGCCCCATCCCTAGAAGTGTTCAAGGCCAGGTTGGATGGGGCTTTGAGCAACCTGGTCTAGTGGAAGGTGTCCCTGCTCATGGCAGGGGGATTGGGACTAGATGGTCTTTAAGATTCCTTCCAACCCAGACCTCTCTGTGATTCCATGATCCTATTTTCCCCTGCCCCCATCAGTGTTGCTGTTGTGTCAGGTAGTGGCACTGTTGAGTACATTAACCTAGGACTGAGCATTGCAGCCACACCGAGTGTGTGCGCCCACACGCCTTATCATTACCATTTATTCTCTCCCTCTCCCCTCCCGGTGCTGCAGGACTCAGGCAGCGAGCGAGAGAAAGAGAGGAAAGAGAGAGACTGAGCCATCAGCCCCTCAGATCTGCTTAACCAAATCACTGCCCCTTTCAGTGAGGGAGAGCGGGAGAGCAGAGGGAACCAGATCAAAAGACAAAATGAAAGAAATACAGCGAGGGAACAAAAAGCCACGCCCAGGCGCACCCTTTCCCAGGGAAAAGGACAGGTCCTGTGTGTGTGTGCATAGCACCGACCCCCTCCCCCTCAGGAGAAGAGTATGTTCTTTTCCCCGCCTCCCCTTAGCCCTTCTCCGTCCCGGGGAAAACTCGCTGGGAAATACAAAACCGTAAAAATTTCTCCCCACCTCGCCCCCCTTACAAAGGCTCTCAAACAACCACCACCACAAAAGAGAAAGCAAAAATAGAAATAGAAATAGAAATAGAAATAGAAATAGAAATAGAAATAGAAATAGAACTGAAGAGAAGAGAAGAAAAGAAAAAAGAAAAAGCCAAGAACCAGAAGCAAGAGATAAGCTCCCTCCATCAATTTCAGATCCAGGATTTTATCCAGTGCATTGATTTTTTTTTTTTTCCTCGCCTTTTTTTTTATCCTTCCCCCCCCACCCCCACCTTTCTTCCACCTCCCCTTCTTCTTCTCCTACTCACCCCCCTTTTTCTTTTTCATTTTATTTTGGATCCTGCTAAAATTAGCCGGGACTGCTCGTGGTGCTGCGTGTTAATTTGATTTATTCCGCGATTCCGGCTTTCCAAGATGCCTTCCCCACTCCCCCACCCCCCTTCTTTCTCGCTCTGTCTCGTTCTGTTTATCTCTCTCTATCATTTATCTTTCGAGCTATCTGTCTATTTGTCTGTCCATCCATCTCCCTCTCCTCATGCCTTCCTCCTCCCCCCTCCCTCCTCCCTCCTCCCTCTGCGCTCTGCGTGCGCGGCCGGGCGGGCCCCTCATCTCCATCTGACAGATGAACACCGCCATGAATTTGCCGCAACACAAGCAAAAGCACCTTTGTGGGCTGTGGCGAGGGATTGGAGCCGGGATCTAAAAGAGAAGGAGGAGGAGGAGAAGGAGGAGGAAAGAAGAGGAAGCTGCTAAGAAGCTCCCACTGCCGTTTTGGGGATATGAGTTAGTAAAGGAAAAATAAAAAAAAAAAAAAGCAAACACATGCAACAAAAAACCTGAGCCATCGAGAAAAGGTCTGTCTTGATTATCGGGATTGCAGGAAGGTCGTACTCCTCTCTCCTTTTCCTTCGCCCCTCCCCCTCCTTTTTCCCTTCTGCATGCAAAAGTTAATGTCGTCTTCTTTCGTGTTGTGACTTTGCAATGGCGCAGAAAAGGCTTTATTTAGTTTTTATGGGGGGAGGGGGAAATATTCTTTCTTTGTGCAATGCATGCGAGTCCTCTCCTCCTCCGACCCCTTCCATCCCCATGCTTTGTGCCTGTTGGATGGGTGTGGGTGTGGGTGTGAGAGGGGGTTAAAACCCTGCTACTGGAAAGGGGGTGGGATTTTTTAGGAGTTTGCATAATGTAGTTATCCCCCCCTTATCCCCCTCCTTATCCCCCCCGCCCCCTTTCATAGCCTATATGTGTTCATATGTGTAGGTGGCAGTTATGTGTGTGCATGTGGAAATTGTGGGGGACACGACCACCCTCTCGCTTCGTAAATTGCAGCTAAAGAGCAACACTGTAGCTTTATGGGGGTTTGTGTGTGTGCGCGCGTGTGTGCATGGGACTCTGCGGCGGTGTTGGGGGGAGGAGGGGGACCTCTGCTGCCCTGGGGTTCCCCGTCTTGTTTTGCTATTGAAAAGGACACACAGCCCCGAAAATCGGCGATTTGGGAGAGCAAAGAAGTGTAGGAGGGAGGCATGGGTGTGGAGAAGGGGAGGAGTAATTAGCAATGCAGGCCCCTCCCCCCGCTGGATGGCTTAATAAGGATTATTAATAAGTCGTTGATTGTCACCCTCCGGTCCCCGGTGTCCCTCCCCTTCCGGGTGAAAGTGGTATTTTAGTCTGAATATCGCCGATATTATCGGGGAGGTGGCGATTTGAGGGGGAGGGAGACAAATGCAGCCTGCAGCTGCGGGCGACTATTGTTAACTCCAGCCCTGGCGCAAGGCTCCTGCCGAGCGTTCACACACTCAAACCCCTTCCTCGCCAGGTTCCCCCGGTGGGCACTAGGAAATCAGGTCCCTCCCGTCCTTCCTGCCCGCTGTGTGTGTCAGTGTGATTGTAAGTGTGACTGTGTGTATGTGTGACTGTGTGTGCATCCCACCGGGCACTGTCGGTCCCCGTGCTGCCCTTGCCTCTGCCTGCTGTATTTATGTCTCCAAAAGGCAGTTGAGAGAAGCATTTCCGATTCGTTTCCTCTTCAAATAAACGGCCCTGAAAATCTAGGGCCTAATGTTTGATGCTCAAAGGACATTTGGCCACCGGTAGCCCGGCCTGTGGAGGGGGGGAACTGGGAGACACATGGCTCAGCCAACCCCCGGCGGGCAGATCCGTCCCACAGAAGGAAGCAAGGGGAAATGCGGGGAGCTTCATGCATGGCGGACGAGCATGGGGGATGCATGGGGAGCGGGGGGCACACACCCATCCCGGTGCCATGAAGAAGGAGAATGGAGGGAGGGGGGTAGTGGGGGCCTGGCAGGCTGTTTCTAGCAAGCAGAGGTGTTTCATTAGCTATCGGCCCACGGGGGGGGGGGGGGACAACACATGCTGTATGTCCTTCTATGTCCGTCTGTCACACGGCAAAGGATGTGTGAGGCTAGCGTAGCTGGGAGCCAGCAAGTGTACCATTGACAGGGAGAGCATCTGAGCCTCTTGATATTGACAAGAGGACTGTGGGGGAAAGGGCTACTAACAAATCCAATCCCGTGTGGAATATTATGGTCCCAAATGGAAACAATTATTGATCCCATAGCCCCTGCAGCCAGGACTAACTTGGTGCAGGCTATGGTAATTGTGAGAAATGAACTTGTAAAAATTCGTAGAAATCTAAATAAATGTATATAACAATAATGATATAAAATATAAAGTACAGTATGGCACACAAGCCCTTCCCAGATCTAGCCGCGAATTCCCACTCAAAGGATAACGATCCTAGCCGGCGCCCATCAACGAAAAAGAATAGACAGGACAAGGCTCATAAAGCTGACAGGACAAGGCTCATCAAGCTGACAGGGACAGGCTCGGTGCCCATCAACGGGAAAGAATAGACAGGACACGAAACATCAAGCCAACAAGGAGAGGCTCCGACGAGATACTCATCACCGGACCTGAACACCCCGCCTTGCAGGCTACCGTTGGGGGAAGCCATCAGGTAGACAAAAGGAAAAATCCAGCCGAGATATCCATCAGCTCCAACCCGGATCCAACCATCCCATCCAGATGGCCTGAACCACAATGAAATCAAGAACCACCCAGAACTTCTTTACATATGAGGAGACTCTGCCCGGACGTCCATTTGACTCTATTCTCCAACGCCAGGAAATCAATTCATACGACAATCAAGGACCGTTGATGAATGGTGCCTGCCTGGAATTTGGCCTCAAGGCTAAAAATCCCTATAAAAACCCCGGACAGTCTACCCTCCTTCGTGGATTTGGGAACACCTATACCTTTGGGTATAGACCCCTATCCACCCAGCGCTGCGCTGTTTGTTTTATTGTGGTTTTTCCTCATTGTTTATTTTTTATAGAAATTGTTTTATAATAAATTGTTTTTATTTAACCCAAATCTGCCTTTGCATTTATAACAGTAATGATATGATATAATCGGCTGTCAGCTGCCAAAGTTAGGCAGTGACAGCATAAACCTTGTCAGGAAAATTAATCCACAAACACCAGAGGTTTATGTCCAAAAAGGAGACAAAGGATTCCTCTTACTTTATTTGAATAAAGGGAGAGGCCATGGGGCATTCTCCTGGGGTTTCTCAAATATTTGGAGGGTGCAACCTCCTTTTTTTCCTAATTTCCCAGCCGTATGTCCCTTCTCTCTTTCCCCATAGGATGAGGTACTTGAGAGGTACAGACTTCCCAGAATGCCTAATACTTAAGATTCCCCCCTAATGTATAACCCCCCTCTTAATTCTTAACTCTTGTGGAATTTATGGTGTTTCCTCAGTGTCCCTTTCATCTTTCAGTGGAATCCATCCCATTGTTTCTTTTATCTCTCAGTGATAGTTTCATCTTACCAGCAGACCCACAGCTTGTTTGTAAAGACAAACCTGTCATTCCTCTCAACCTAAAGAAACTGGTATCCAGGACCTTTTATCATAGACAGAAAAAAAGAAAAAATATGCCTATTAGGGAATCATAGAATGGTTTGGGTTGGAAGGAACCTTAAAGACCACCTTGTTCCAACACCCCTGACATGGGCAGGGACACCTTCCACTAGATCTGGTTGCTCCAAACCCTGTCCAATCGTGCTTTGAACACTTCCAGGGATGGAGCATGTTAATGGGAAAATGTGCAAGTAGCTGCTTCACACACACATTTCTGTGGTTCCTTGTCCTTCACTTAGATTGCTCCCCTCATCAGAAACTCCTTCCACTTGAAGGAGAATTTTTTTCATTTCCATTTGTTTTTTAGCCAAAAGGAGAAAAACCTCTCCAAACAATGGAGCTGTACTTTAATCTCTGCTCTTAGCTTGAAAAGATTATGTAAAAGCAAGGGAAAAAAAAAAAAAGCGGAAACAATGAATGGAGATTTCTCTTCCATCTCGTTTGTTTTGGCTTTTTTTTTTTTTTTAAGCCTCTCAGACTCAAAGCTTTAATTGAAACCAGAAATCAATTGAGAAGTAACTGAGCCAAGAAATCCTGTTTTCTCTGCAACTAGGTGCAGGAGCTTGGGACTTCTGATCAACGAACCAATATGATTTAGAAGAAGCCATTTATTGTTTACATTATGCACTGTACTGTTCACGCAATCATGCATTACTTGTCTTAAAAATGAGATTCACTTAATAAATTATAAAAAGAATTTAATATAAATAAAAAGACAATTAGGAGACAAAAGAAATAAAGCAAAGGGTTAAAACGGCCGGGTGCCCTGGCGGGTTGCCAGGAACACCCCTAGTATCTCAGGAACACTCTTTTTATCCCCCCCTACTGTGAAGGTTTAATGCATATTCAAAGCGCCCCCTCCCTGGTTCCGCCTTCTTAGATCATGCTTTTGTACAATTTTTATTTTCTGCTGGTCAGCATTTATTTTTGCTGGTCATCATTATTCTTGCTGGTCATCATTATTCTGGAGTTTGGTTTCCTTTCTTTTTGCAAATGGTCAGGGCAGATAACAGTCCGGGCCATCATCCTTCCCCTGAGGACAGCTGGGCTTCATATCTTCCGCTGATAACAGTTTGGCCTCTATTGTTCTCCTGATAACAGCTTGGGCCCCACTGTCCTTGCCCTCTGGGGTTTCCTTGCCTTGTACCTAGGAAATTCTTTTAAGCTTAAGACTTGTTAGCAAGAAAAAAAGTACATACATAGCTAAAAAGTATTTAACATATAATATTCATCTGCGAAAGCCAATATCACAATACAAATTTATAACACTTGATTGGTGCCTCTATACTGTCCACGCGCTGAGCACGCACTCCTCAGGTTTTGTGATTGGTCACAGTGCAGGTGTTCAAATGTCCTCCGTTATCTGGTTCTTGTGGTCTTGTTTTTCTGTTTCTCAGCATCTTCTTTCTTATTTTAGAACAATTTATGTTTCAGCAACCTTGAGGAATTACAGAGGGTCTGATAAGAAATTCTACAGACAGTTTGGCTGGGGTACATTATGCCCTAAGTTGTTCAGATACATTGATACAACTAGGGATGGAGATAAATATTTTTTTGCTGATGCTATTTCAAATCGTTTGAGCTCTTTGATTCCTTCCAAAAAGACTAGCATAAATTATTAACACATTAGCATTTTAGGAGGATACACTCTCTGAAATGTAATAAAATGGTGTGTTAGTTGTGTGCAAAGCCATTAACTATGTTAGTTGTTGGTAAACAAAAGAAACACTGGCCATTATTTATTATTAATAAGGATGATAACTGAGCTATTTAACTCAACTTGATATTTACTGGGTTTCTCTACTGAGTTTGCTAGGTATAATTTCCAGTAATGTAATTTGATTAGGTTGGGAACTGTTCCTTTTTAGCAACTGCTATTGCTGCATGCTTAATTACCTCAAGGAGTTAAATGCTCAAAAAGGCCCAACCACCATTTTTTTTTTTGCTTCAGATGCTGCTTAATCTCCTCTTCTGGTCGGTTTTGACCCATCCTTTGAGTTCTTTTTCCCCAGCACACACCTCTTAGTTGCAAGTGCCAATTTACCAACAGGACTCTTTCCATTATAAGATCTGGCTAATCTCAGTTTCAGTGACTTTTTTTGCTCTCTCAGTAGGGCTCAATTGCTTATACGTAATCTTTCCCTTCTGTTGTCTTTCCCCTTTGGACAATACCCTCCAGGACTGAAAAACTCTTGCCTTTATGCTCTGAGACTTGCAATTACACAGCAATTTTGATTCGTAACCCAACTAGTAGCAAGAAAGGCTATTGTCTAATGAACGACGTAAAACTAGGTTTTGGATCCAACAGATTGCTGTAATGGAGATGAAAACTGTCCCAGTGAACTGATGACTGATTTGTTTAATCATATCTCTTGTTTTTTTCTTGCTTCTCATTAAATACCCATATCTGGAGTATCTGTGATTCCTGGGTCTGCAGTAGTGTTGAAAGGCAGCATTAATAATTGCCAAAATGTAGTCCATGATGCATGGAGGGCCAAGTGAATAGGATGTAATCCATGTTCAGAAAATTCAGCATCTCATTTTTGCCTACCTTAACATGTAGATACACAGGGTTTTGAAAGCGTAAGTGCCACCATTAAACACACATTCACTGTTGGCACAATGACTGCAAATCTGTGTGTAAAAAAAATCAGGTGGTCACATGAAATACGTGGTAAGATCTATCTCATTGCTGGGAAGTCCAGGCACTCTTAAGGCACCAGGAATCCAAGGTTTAGAGCTAGTCCAAAGCCTAGCAAGGAAGGTGAGAATTTGTGGGGGAACCTTAGAGGAAAATATTGGCGATGGAGAGATGGGGACATCTGAGTCGAGATCAGAACCCAATTTTATTGAGTGTACAAGGTGTTCTTAAAAACGAGATTCACTTAATAAATTATAAAAAGAATTTAATATAAATAAAAGACAATTAGGAGACATAAGAAATAAAGCAAAGGGTTAAAACGGCCAGGTGCCCTGGTGCCTTGCCAGGAACACACCTGGTATTTCAGGGATACCCTTTTTATCCCCTCCTTGCTGTGAGGGGTTAATGCATATTCAAGCATGTCCCCTCCCTGGTTCTGCCTTCTTGGATCATGCTTTTCACAGTTTTATTTTCTGCTGGTCAGCATAATTTTTTTGCTGGTCATCATTATTCTAGCTGGTCAGCATTCTTTTGGAGTCTGGTTTCCTTTTTTCTGCAGATGGTCAGTTGTTGATAAGGGTCTGGGCCCCTCATCCTTCTTCTGAGGGCAGCTGAGCTTATCTTCCCCCCCTGCCCACGTCCTGGTACCGGCTTTTTGATAACAGTTTGCTCTCCATTTCCTGCTGCTGATAATAGCCTGTTTTCCACAGCTTGATCCTCCCATTGTCTTGCCTTGTCCAGATGAAACATATCCTTACCATTCAGAATTCCTATCTAAGCCTATAACTTGCTAAGAGAGAAAAGAATATAGTGAAAGCATATAATATATATTTATCAGAATAATTGTGAAAAGCCAATATTTACAACATGAATTCACAACAGTGTTTATATAGGATTTTACTTGTATGGCACATATACAGGACTATTTAATTCCCCATAGGAAAAGGCCCCCTCTCGGTTCAACCAAAAATACCCTCTTAAATGGCGTGTCTATTAATTTTTGCACACACTGTAAAATACAGGGAATAACCATAACAATACATAGTATAATGCCTGATACATATAAGCCTATTTTAACTAAATTTCTTCTCTATTTATTAAGTCTCTAATTTCTCAGAAATTGACTTAGTTAAGTCTGTCATTTACTTGCAGTTTGTTTACACCTTTTTTTTTTTTTTTTCTTGAATGCTTGCATGGATTGACTGGGAGTGGTAAAAAAAATAAATTATTTAATGATAAGCAAAGGGTCTGGTGCCTTGGAGTCCCATTGAGAGAGAACATCCCTCCCCTGTAGTACCTATGGCACTGGTAACACAAACTGTTTCACTGAGGCGAGGCCTTGGGACTTTTGATCTGTATCAAGTGGTGTCTTTGATAGCTATGGCTGCTTCCCCCAATGCTTGAAAGCGCCTGGGGCACTTCAGCAAAGGACCACTGTGGGGGCCATTTAGCTTGAGAGATAACTGTAATGTCAGCCCCTGTGTCTATGAAACCGACAAGTGTTATCTTTTGTCCTTTTAATGTCAGGGTACATTGGCATGTGGAGCGTTGTTCTAATATAGGTTGTACCCAGCATACTTGGGGTGTTCCAGTGGTCCCAAATCCCCCTGTTCGCTTTACGTCTGTGGAAGGTGCACTCATGGTTTGGGGTGTCGATGCTTCAATGGGGATTCTAGGGAATTTTCCAGGTTTCAAAGAGACATGAGTGATTGATGGTTGTGTGAAAAACTAAGTTCACTCTCCTGGTAAAATTTAAAAGGTTTAATAAAGACAATAAGAGACACAGAAAATAAAGCAAAGAGTAACGGCCGGGTGCCTTGGCGCTCTACCAAGAGCACATCTGGTGTCTCGGGAACACCCTTTATATACCATTTCTACTGCATGGACTTCATGCATATTCAGAATTTTCCAGGAACTGTTTTGCATGGCCACTCCTTGGATCTGCCTTTTTAGAGCATGCTCATGTCTTGGCTTTGCAGTTTTAATTCCTTTATTATCATCCTTTGATTTGGGATTTGGCTCCTTTTTCCACAGGTGGTGAGTGTTGATAGCACCCTGGGCCTCATCATCTGTTCACTGGAGGTTATCCTACCCACTCTGTTGTAGTGCATCTAAAAATCTTGGTACCTCCCAAGGGTAAAACTCACCTCTGGTTGTGTAATGTGAGTTCCTACCTGAGAACCTTCTTTCCCTTCCCCCTTCCCATTGGCTGTGACCTCCCTGCATCCCCTAATCACCCCTGCCCCCTGGTATAAGAGATGAGACCCAGAGCATTTCGGTCTCTCTCTTGCCCCGGATGGACGACAGACAATAAACCCGGGATTACTCCAGCAAGTTTGAGCCTCCTGTGTCTAGATACTTTGAGTCCGTGTTGTATCCACTCCAGGACCCCCTCGGCCGCCTGTGCCTTGAGATGAGCAGGCTCTCACCACGGGGGGTGGAACAAAGGGGTCCCATCGGGGAGAAGGATTACAACAGAGTGGCGCCCGACCGTAGGGGCTATACAAGCCCACGTTTAAAGGCTTATTTGAGCCAGGGTGAGCCGTTCTTTGGAGACTTTGGATGCAGTTTAAAAAATACAGCAAAAAAAGTTTCTGAAAAGGAGTCGAAAATCCTCCAGCACCAGGGGACCGATTCCAGGGCAATAAGTATCTTTCCACCGCCAGAAAACGACAGAAAAAGGTAAGATTGAACTCCGACACTGGGCTGGGAGGGGTGGAGAGTGAAACAGACCCCGGGGGGGACTGTGTTCTGTGTAACTCCTTCCCAGCGGCAGCGTCCCGGGTGTGTGGGGAATCCCCCAGCCGTGGGCAGAGACGGGGTGGGGGGGGAGAGGGAATTCTCCCTGCTGTCTGTAGAGTGTAATTGTAATCCTTTTGGTGCAACTTTGTTTTCTGTGGTAGGGAAAATAGACAGATTGTGTGCAGAGCTGCTGTGACCTCCAAAATGGGAGCCCGGCTCTGCACACAAGAAAGGAGTCATACACAAAAAGTACAGAATTTTTTAAAAACCACAAATGTAAAAATTTCAAAACATAAGATAAAACAGTTTGTATCATATTTGACTCAGCAAAGTAAACAGATCGAATTGTTGAAATTAGATTCAGTAACTGCCTGGGATGAAATTGGAAATTTATTAACCTTAAAAATAGAAAGAGGAGACAAATCGGCCCTGAAATTCCTCCCGGTTTTTCTTTTAATTTGAAAAGAATTAGTTAACAGAGAAATAAAAACGGAAGACAAACGAACACCACAGTATCCACCTAACTTTCCTAACTTTTCCCCCAAAACCTCTGTTCCCCCAAGGAAAAAGATACCCGAGACAAACAATACAAGTTCTAGTCCGGTGTGTCTGTTTCAGTCACCCAGTCCTGCCTCACAAGCCATAAAGGCTCCCTCCCTATACCCCTGCAGTGTTAAAGAAAATGTATCTTCCTATCCCCACATGGCTGAGAGCCAAGATGGCACTGGCCACGTGTTACCTGGCCACATGGCGAATCCCCCTGTGTATTCCCTTTCTTCTACCCATGATCCCTCCTACCCACCGGTTCCCACCCATAACCCTTATCACAACCCCTTTGTTCCCCCTGACATTCCACCCTGCACCACCCCCCAGCCCTGCCTGGCCCCACCCTATGACCCTGTCCCCCGAGGCTGTAACCCTATCCCCTATCCCTCCGGCCCCTGTCCCGTGGGGAGGAGGGGCGGGGAGGGAGATAGTTACACCCCTTGCTGCTGCAGAGGGGCAGGGGGAGGGGTGTCCCGGCACTGCTGCCCGATAGGGGGGTGCCTGCCTACCGGGCCTGGAGTGGTGGGGCTCGGGCCCTCTCCCGGCTCCTGCGGGGGTGGGGCTGGGTCTCTCCACGGGCCCGGTGAGGGAATGGGAACCCCGGAGCCCGGCGTGAGGGGGGGGCCGCCCCCCGCCCGGCTCCTGCGGGGGAACAGGCACCCCGGAGCCCGGCGTGGGGGTGTGCGGGACCCTGGAGCCCAGCGTGGGGGGGGGTGGAACCCCGGAGCCCGGCGTGGGGGAGGGTGGAACCCCGGAACCCGGCGTGGGGAGGGGCAGCCCACCGCCCGGCTCCTGCGGGGCAGGAGCTGTGTCTCTCCACAGGTGTGGGGAAGGAACAGGCACCCCGGAGCCCGGCATGGGCGGGGGCGGGCTGAGGAGCCCGGGGAATGCCAGCCCTGGAGAAGATGAAGTTATGCTGACAGCAGCTCCTGTAGTATACAGTAACAGCAGAAGAGCAATGCGATTATAACATCAGCCTTTCAATTATCAAGTAATCAAAGATATTTGTAAAATTAAAAATGATTTTGGTCGTGATAGTGAAGTCTTAAGGGGAATAATAAGAACTACATTGAAATCACAGGATTTAATTCCTGCAGATATTAAAGATTTATTTCGGTGTTTGCTAACTCCCTCTGAATATGATCTTTGGGAAAGCTTATGGAAAAGATCGTTAACAAAACTCCTAGCTGAACTCAAACAAAGTAATCAAAATGCACATGATACAGAGAACAATGAAATCACTTTAGAACATTTATGTGGGGAAAGAAATTGGATTAATCCTGCTGATCAAGTGAGAGTGTTAACAAAGTTTGTTGCAGATAAAGTTTGTGATGTGGCTGAAAACATTTTTAACCAATTACCAACAGTTGATATTCAAGTCAGTTATGTTAATATTAACCAGTTTCCATGTGAGAGTTTCTTACAGTTTGTAGATCGTCTGAGACTACAGATACAGAAACAAGTTAAAGAACCAGTGGCCCAGGCGGAACTACTTAAAGAAATGGCCCAAAGGAATGCCAATGAGGCTTGTCGTAGAATAATTCAGAGTCTTCCTATCAACCCTCCACCCACCATAGCAGATATGATTGAAGCGTGTGCCCAGAAAGCAGACTTGTACAGTGTACACGACAAGAAACCCGACAACCCAAGGACAGTAGCAGCAGTGACACCAGGAATGAACAAGCCACAGATGTCACCAGGACAGCTGCAGCACATTGTCTGTTTCCAGTGCAAGAGGCCAGGGCATTTTGCAAGGAACTGTCCTCAAACCCAGCAACAAGGGAAACAGCAGAAAAAAGACTCTGTTTTAATGGGAAAAGGGGAGGAAAGGGAGCGGGGTGGGAGACTGCAAAAATATAATTGTGAGGAATGTTTGCCTAATAAGGTCTGGCAACCGCAAAAGCGATTCAGACTTGTAACTTCTAAAGCCTTTTGTTTCAGATCTGACCGCTGGACTGTCGTTGGAGTAGATTTGCAGGATAATTCACAAGACCTGGCTGGACTGGATAGTAGGTATTTTGTTATTGGAGACACAGCACACACACCAATAGAGATTGAGGTGGCTCCCATGACAATCACGGGAGACCTAACACACCTCATCCTCTTAGCTAGGTGCCCCCAACCACCTTTCTATGTAGCTAAAGGGCACGTAATAGCCCAGGTAATCCCTGTTCCAACAGAAGTCCCAGTAGATGACAAAGCACCGGGAGTCTACTGGGCAGAAGTAGTGGGTGAAAACAAGCCCATTATGGGATACAATTTAACACATAAATCAGAACATCTCCATGTAGAAGGGTTAATTGACACTGGGGCAGATGTGACCATCATACCGGAAAAGGTGTGGCCCTCACATTGGGACCTACAACCAGTGGCAGGGAAAATACAGGGTGTTGGAGGGATGAAACTGGCAAAAATTGCTAAAGATATCGTCCAGATCGAAGGTCCGGACGGTAGGATAGCTAGTGTCCGACCTTTTGTTATTGACTACAAGTGCCCCTTGTGGGGGAGAGATACCATGTCGCAGTGGGGGGTAAAACTAACAATCCCTGAGACACCTCAGGATTTTTGATAGAGGCCACTGTAAAGCGTCCTGACCAAAAATTATCTTGGCTAGATAATGATCCAATTTGGGTGAACCAGTGGCCTCTCAGCAAACAAAAACTTGGGGCGCTAGAAAAATTAGTGGAAGAAGAATTGGCTAAAGGACACATAGTAGAAACAACCAGCCCTTGGAATTCCCCGGTGTTTGTAATAAAAAAGCCAGGGAAAGATAAATGGCGTCTCCTTCAAGATTTAAGAGAAATAAACAAAAAAATACAGGACATGGGATCTCTCCAAACAGGAATGCCATCTCCAACCATGCTACCGCAAGATTGGCTACTAGCAGTAGTAGATATTAAAGATTGTTTTTTTCAAATTCCCCTGCATCCAGCTGATGCGCCAAGGTTTGCGTTTTCCATTCCCACAATTAACCGGGAAGCTCCAATGAAACGGTACCACTGGACAGTTCTACCTCAGGGGATGAAAGCCAGCCCCTTCATCTGCCAGTGGTATGTGGGGTCTTTGCTGTCCTCAGTGCGTGCTGAAAAGAGAGAGGCTATCATTTTGCATTATATAGACGATATTTTAATATGCTGTCCCAATAACAACATACTGAAAGACACCCTTGACCTAGTGGTTAAAGTTTTAACCTCTGCTGGATTCCAGTTGCAGGAAGACAAAGTTCAAAGGATGCCACCTTGGAAATACCTGGGCCTGGAAATTACTGCACGGACTGTTGTTCCACAAAAATTGGAAATTATTGGTAATCCTAAAACTCTAGCAGATCTTCATTCTCTATGCGGGTCACTAAACTGGGTCAGACCATGGCTAGGTCTCACAAATGAGGACCTGAGTCCCCTACTCAATTTATTGAAAGGGGAGAGAGAATTACTGTCTCCCAGGGAACTGACTCCAGAAGCAAAAACTGTAATTGAAAAGGCACAAAAGGCCTTGACAGAAAGACAGGCACACCGCTTCAAACCTGAGCTGCCTTTCAAATTTATTGTCCTGGGGAAATTGCCACACCTGCATGGGTTAATATTCCAATGGGCCAAGGGGCAGAGAGATTCACTCTTAATCATAGAGTGGGTCTTCCTCTCCCATCAAAGACCCAAAACTATCACCAAGCCACAAGAGCTGATGGCTCAGCTGATTCAAAAGGCCAGGGTAAGGCTGCGGGAACTGGCAGGTTGTGATTTTATGTGTATTCACCTCCCAGTCAGGCTCTCTGGAGAAGGCAAAAACTCCCCTGAGAGACTGACCAAAGAGATGTTTGAGCATCTGCTGCAGAGCAATGCTAACCTCCAGTTAGCTCTGGACAGCTATAGTGGGCAAATTTCAGTTCATGCACCATCACACAAATTGTTTCATGAGGAATTCCATCTCATTCCTCGTGAGAAAAGGAGCCGAAGGCCACTCAAAGCGCTCACAGTGTTCACTGATGCATCTGGGACATCCCACAAGTCGGTGATGACTTGGAGAAATCCACAGACTCAGCTTTGGGAAGCTGATGTTGAGTTTGTGGAGGGGTCACCCCAGATAGCTGAACTAGCTGCGGTCGTGAGAGCCTTTGAGAAATTTTCAGAACCAATTAATTTAGTTACTGACTCAGCCTACGTAGCAGGAGTGGTGTCCAGAGCGGAACAGGCAGTTCTCAAGGACATTGAGAACGAGCATCTCTTTAGATTGCTTTCGAAACTGATTTATTTGGTTTCAAATCGAGAACAACCTTTCTATGTGATGCACATAACATCGCACACCCCGTTGCCAGGTGAAATCGCTGAGGGGAACCGGAAGGCTGATTCCCTTACTGCCCCAGCTGAAAAGGTATGTCTCCCTGATGTGTTTCAGCAGGCAAAAATAAGTCACCAGCAATACCATCAAAATATGCCAGGACTGATTCGTCAGTTCCAGCTGACACGGGATCAGGCTAAAGCCATCGTGGCTACCTGTCCCAATTGTCAGCTCCAGGCAGTGCCATCATTGGGCATCGGGGTTAATCCCCGAGGCCTCAAGAGCTGTGAGGTGTGGCAAACAGATATCACTCACATCGCCAGTTTTGGCCGCCTTAAGTATGTACATGTGAGTATTGATACATACTCAGGAGCAGTGTATGCCTCTGCACATGCAGGAAAAAAGTCTGTACATGCTAAACAACACTTAGTGCAAGCCTTTTCCGTATTGGGAATCCCTAAAGAAATTAAAACAGATAATGGCCCAGCGTATAAATCCAAGGAGTTCCTGGGATTTGTCCAGCAGTGGGGAGTGGAACATAAAACTGGCATCCCCCACTCCCCCACAGGTCAGGCTGTAATCGAGTGTACACACCAGATGCTCAAACAAGTCCTAGCCCGGCAAGGTAGTGAAGCAGTGTGGATGTCTCCCCAACAGAAACTCTGTAAAGCTCTGTTTACCATTAACTTCCTAAACTGCTCATTTGAAAACATGAATCCTCCTGTAACTCGGCATTTTAACAGTGGTGATCAGTTTAAATTGTCACAGCATCCACCGGTGTTAATCAGAGACCCTGAAACTTGGCAAACCAAGGGTCCCTATGAACTTGTCACCTGGGGGCGTGGCTACGCGTGTGTATCCACCCCTTCAGGCCCCCGATGGATTCCTCAGAAATGGGTAAAACCTTTTGTTCCAAAGAATCCAGCACCAGCAAGAAGAGAAGCAAGTGGCTGTTGCTTCCAAGAGAAGACGCCGCTGAAGAGAGCAAGAAGAAACCTCTCTAGCCTCTGACCTGCATACTGTAACTGTGAATATGTTTTTAAAAAAAAAAAAATTCTGTTTCCTTTTTTAGAAATAACCTACCTCTTACTCAAATCCATGTTTCTCATTTTTGTATAACAGAAAAGGGTGAGGTGTTGTAGTGCATCTAAAAATCTTGATACCTCCCAAGGGTAAAACTCACCTCTGGTTGTGTAATGTGAGTTCCTACCTGAGAACCTTCTTTCCCTTCCCCCTTCCCATTGGCTGTGACCTCCCTGCATCCCCTAATCACCCCTGTCCCCTGGTATAAGAGATGAGACCCAGAGCATTTCGGTCTCTCTCTTGCCCCGGATGAACGACAGACAATAAATCCGGGATTACTCCAGCAAGTTTGAGCCTCCTGTGTCTAGATACTTTGAGTCCGTGTTGTATCCACTCCAGGACCCCCTCGGCCGCCTGTGCCTTGAGACGAGCAGGCTCTCACCACGGGGGGTGGAACAAAGGGGTCCCATCGGGGATAAGGATTACAACACCACTCAGACAGTTAAAACACACTATATCAACCTATGCCTAAATTCTTGCTAATAGCAGGAGAAAAAGAAAAAAAACTACATTCACACAGCAAAGGCCATTCTTACATTATACATATAACACTCATCTTAATACTTGTGAAAAACTAACATCATAATATGCATTTATTACAGTTGCTAGAAAGGTATTTATTGTATAAAAGCATCAGTCTCAAAGGCAAAGAGTTCAGAGAGTTAAAGTCTTTGCTAAAAGCTTTTGGCATTGTCAGGAAAATCAATCCACAAACACCAGAGGTTTATGTCCAAAAAGGAGAGAGAGGAGTCCTTTTACTTTATTCGAATAAAGGGAGAGGCCATGGGGCATTCCCCTGGGGTCTCTCAAATTTTTGGAGGGCGCAGCCCCCCTTTTATCCTAATTCCCGGCTGCATGTCCCTTCTCTCTTTCCCCATAGGCTGAGGTACTTGAGAGGTACAGGCTTCCCGGAATGCCTGATACCTGCGATACCTTCCCCCCTGCCCCAATGCATAATCCCTTCTTAATTCTTAACTTTTGTGGAATTCATGGTGCTCTTTCAGTGCCGCTTTCATCTTTTAGTGGAATCCATCCCATTGTTTCTGTTGTGTCTCACTGATAGCTGCATCTTATCAGCAGACCCACAGCTTGTTTGTAAAGACAAACCCATCATTCCTCTCAATCCCTCAATCCCTCCTCTTTTAATTTTTGTTAATAATTGCCTTTACAAACTTTAGTTATCATTGACTTAATTTCTTTCTCTTGGGTCTTTTTTGGCCTTGCAATTATTTGCAGTCGCATCACTCTCGGCCCTTTTGTAGCCATCTCTGGGTCAGTAGGCACGGCTACTACCTGCATTCCTTTGATCACATGTTGAATGAGTTAAGCAAGGGATAATGCATGGTAAAAATAATAATAAGCAAGGGATCATGCATGGTAAAAAGATCAGAGTTGCAACAACTGGAACAGTCATAAGGAGGGCAGTTGGGGTCAAACAATCTAAACTCAATGATAAAGTCTAGTCACAAATGCTCTTTTCTACGTATGTGCTTCTTGCTTTATTTAGGCAATATATGCCTCTTTTAGAAGAATGAAGCTGCTATGGACTTCCTTCTTTGTCCTAAAATTTTGTTCTATTATGGACTTCACTCAGGGTGCTAACTTACTATTTAGGATCGACCAGGCTGGCCACCCATGGCCAGTTTTCAGATCTCCATGCCCCTCCGCAGACCCAACAATTTCTAAGGTTAAAGGTTTTTGCTACTTCTTCTCCTAAGGTTAAAAAATTATTTTCCCACTTTAGACTTAACTGAAAATATAAAGGTAAAATTATTAAAAGAAACATTCTAATAGTGTTATAATCTAATTTCTTAATTTAATTTTCACTTTCATGTTGTCTTTTACACCACCTGTACAAGTGAAGGCACAGAAACAGCTTAGCATAAAGAAAGCAATGACAGCATGGATTGCCTCCCAGTGACTGGAGATTTGAGAATAGGGATGCCCAGACAGGGTATTTAAGCAGGCAGTCTGTGGGTAGGCACTCAGGGCTTTCCCCAATGTCGACGCATGCCTACTGCTCCAGTCCACTCCTGCGGAGTGTCAGTCGTGGCGTCCCATCCTTCTTTTCCAGCTGAGATGACTAAACTTCTGGGGCCTCAGAGACCTTGACTCGAGTGTGATGTGTCCACCCGTGTTCAGCTGTCTTCATGGCTGTTTCTGTGGTCAGCAACACTTGGAAAGGTCCACGCCACTTAGCCACTAGTGGTGCTTCTTTCTACTCCTTAACTAGGACTCAGTTTCTTGGTTTTCACTTGTCCAAAGGCAGGGTCTGTGCCAGTTGAGTTTCCTGTCAAAGAGATTTCACAAAGAGACAGTATCCAGGCCACAAATTGTTTTAAATATACATCACTTTACTCCTGCTCCAGGCCGAGAATTACAAGGATAAGGAATTCTAAACATCAGTTCAAAGGGAGATAGTTGAATATCTTCCCTGGGTCTGGCTCTTATTCTTGCTAGAGCCAGTGGTAAGAGCTGCAGTCATGGCATTTTCGTTTCTATCACTAGCTTCAGAAGATGTTTTTTTTTATTTCTCCATTTATCTTTTCAACCTGGCCTGAGCTTTGGGGATGCCAGGGAGTGTGGAGGTTCCATTGTATCCCTAAAGCAGTCATTACTCCTTTAAGAATTTTTCCAGTAAAATGAGTTCCTCTATCTGAGTCTATTGCTTTCACCATCTCATATCTCAGAATTATTCGTTCCAAAAATACTTTAATAACTGACCTTGTAGTTGCTGAAACAGCTGGGAATGCTTCTGGCCACCCTGTTGTGATAAATGTAACCTTGGATAAAAATTCGTGAAAGAATAAATAAGTATATAACTAGATTTATAACAATGTAAAAAGTATATAAAATATAGTGTGGCCGAAGAATTTCCCCAAACCCAGCAGTAACTACCCATTCAGGCGGTAACGACCCTAGGCGACGTTCATCAGCCTGAAAGAAAAAGCAGGACACGAATGATTAAGCTAAACAAAGAAAGGAGCCAGGCCGAGATGGCTATCGACCCCACACCGCACCTGGGCACCCCTCCCTGCAAACCCCGACTGAAGATGCAAACAGGCCGGACAATAAGTGGAAGCCCAGCCGAGATATCTGTCGACTCCACACCGGACTTGGATACTTCACTCTGAAAGCCCAAACCGAAAATGAAATCAAGGAACACTCAGAACTTCTTTACATATGAGGAGACTCTGCCCGGACGTCTATTTGACTCTATTCTCCAACGCCAGGAAATCAATTCATCCAACAATCAAGGACCCTTGGTGAATGGTGCCTGCCTGGAATTTGGCCTCAGGACACAAAATCCCTATAAAAACCCCAGACAGTCTACCCTCCTTCGTGGATTTGGGAACACCTATACCTTTGGGTATAGACCCCTGTCCACCCAGCGCTGCGCTGTTTGTTTTATTGTGGTTTTTCCTCATTGTTTATTTTTTTTATAAAAATTGTTTTATAATAAATTGTTTTTTATTTAACCCAAATTTGCCTTTGCATTTATAACAGATTGGTGCCGTGACTCGGATCGGAGAAACTGCGGGGAATCTCGCTGCCCAGGACGGGTACCCCCGCTGATTTTGGCGGCCTGGTGAGTTGAGAGCCCCCGTAGTTCATTCCGATATCCGAACCAAATTTAGGCTGAGTTAAAAACCACAATAAAAAGGAAAAGGATCCGGATCGGAGAGCTCGGGAAGGCACGGAGCCTTCGTGAAGCCGCGGCTTGTTTTGCTCGTAAAACGTCTATTGTGCACAAAGACACCCACGCAGGAAAATAGCTGTAAGTACTGCTGGTTGAGTGGGAGATCGGGCGAGTGTGTGAGACGTGATCTGATCACGAGGCGAGTGTGGACTTCAAGGCCGCGTTTCCATCCTCCCGCGAGGGAATTGGCCGGCCGCGAAGGAAGCGATACAGAGTGAAAGTTTTTTTCTCTCGACACACACTTGTAAAAAACCTGAGGCCAAAGGGTGTCTCGGGGACTGATCGCATGGAACTAAAAGGGGAAGGATACGTCTTGTCGAGCTCGGGAACTGGTAAACCCTTTTAGTTAACGGACCCCAGTAGAGGTCCAGGAGAGGATCAAAAGTACCGATTACAAGAGACTTCAGCTCAGCTCGCTGAAAGGTGAGTATCGGCAAATTTTGATTCCTAGAGTAAGTACACAACGCAGAAACAGATATCGACTCCCGGAGAAGTCGAAGAAAGGTAAGAAAATATATTTGCGAAGTATGGGGCAGAAAAAGAGTAAGCTTCAAAGAAGAAGCACAGGGAAAGATTCCTCCGATCAGGGGGAGGAATCACCAGACATCCCACTGGAAAGTCCCTTGGGGTGGATGCTAAAACACTGGGAAGATTGTCCCCAGAGGAAGGGGAAATCAAAGGAAAAATTGATACATTATTGTATGGAGGTTTGGAGAGGACAGTAGTTGAGAAGTCACCTCACTTGGCCAGTGTTAGGCACATTTGAAAAATAGACGTGTAATAAGTTATTCTCCTATGTGGAGAACAAGGTCCCCTCAGATCCTGAGGAGAGGGAATATGCTAAGCTCTGGGTAAATGTCAGAGTAGGGCTATTCCCAATAAAACAAAAAGAAAAACGTGAGTCGAGAGCTGAGTCCTGGGAACCCCTCGATCACTTACCACCCCCATATCGTGGACCGGCGGGACCTTCCTCTGCAGATCAAGTGGTGCCTTCAGCACCCTTGGGCCCCCGAGACCAACCCACTGAGATACGTGTGTCTCAAGCGGGAGACTCGGGGCCAGCAGCGATGCCGGCAGCCCTTCCCCTTTCCCCGCCTGCAAACACCGTAGCCACAGCAACCTCCTCGGAGGTTTTTCCTGCACAAGGCTGGGGATCACCCTATCCGTCCTTGCCGGTCCAGCCGCCACAACCGGGACCCTCCCATACAACGGAGGGGATTCCTCCCTTCAGCCGGGTGGCGGCAGAATTCCCACAATTGATAACGGGGAGGCAACCCACAATCACCAATTCCCCTCCCGCAAGTAGAACCCGTTTGAGAGCGAGAATGATGGATAATGAATGGGGAGAGAGTGAAGAGGGGCACCGGTTGTTCCCTCTTAGGGAAGTACCGACGGCCCCGGGAGTGATCGGTTTTGTGAATGTACCCCTTAACTCTGGAGATGTAAGGGCATTTAAAAAAGAGATGGGGCGGTTGTTAGATGACCCTTTTGGTGTGGCTGAGAGGTTAGATGAATTTTTAGGGAGTAGTATCTATACCTTTGACGATCTTATGGCAATCCTGAGATCATTGTTTAATCAGGAGGAAAGAGAGATGATTAAACAAGCCGGTATCAGAGACTGGGACAGACGCAATCCACAGGGGACGCCAGGTAACCAGAAATGGCCTAGTGTAAGCCCGAGCTGGAATGCACAGACGGAGGAAGGCAGACGGAACATGATGGATTTAAGGAGCATAATTGTACAAGGTATAAGAGAAGCGGTCCCTAGGGGCCAGAATATTAGCAAAGTTTTTAGAGAGTGTCAAGGAAAAGAGGAACCACCCACTGAATAGATCGAGAGATTACGGCGAAGTTTACAGATTTACTCTGGGACTGACCCGAACTCTCCTGTGGGGGAGGTTCTGTTAAAAACACAATTCGTTGCTAAATCTTGGTAAGACATTAGGAGAAAATTAGAAAAGATCGAGGGGTGGCAAGATAAAAGCCTCCAGGAGCTCCTAAGAGAAGCTCAAAAAGTATACATGAGGAGAGAAGATGAGAAGCAGAAATTGCAGGCTAAGGTTTTAGTAACTGTAGTGAAAGAGGTCCAGAAACAAGAGCAGATGCAGGGTAAGTTTAAAACACTACCCGGAAAAAGTCGAGGTTCTCACCGGGCAGCCCCGGCCCCATGGAGAGAACCCCCTGAATGCTACTACTGTAAACAGGTAAGACACGTTCAGCGGAATTGTAAACAAAGAATAAAAGATGAGAAAATTTTTCAAGAAGATTAGGGGTGTCAGGGGCTCTTTAATTTGGGGACCGGAACATCCAAGGAGCCCTTGATAAAATTAAAAGTGGGACCCCAACGACAGGAGGTAAGTTTTCTTGTGGATACTGGGGCAGAAAGAAGTACCCTGCAGAAATTGCCATACGGATGTGTGGCTAGCAGAGAAAAAGTTTTTGTAATCGGTGCAAAGGGAGACCCCTTTGAAGTGCCTGTAATAAAAGATGTGGAAATAGAATCTGAAAATAAAATTTGCGTAGGGAATTTACTATTAGTGGAAGAAGCAGATTACAATTTGTTGGGAAGGGACATGATTGTCGCTTTAAGAATTAATATCATGATTAAAAAAATTCTAAATTAGTGGTGAAAATATTTAAGTTGACTCCTAAAGATGAGGAGAAAATAAACCCTGAAGTATGGCATTCAAAGAGAGAGGTAGGAAAGCTAGATATCAAACCTATCAAAATAGAAATCGAAAACTCTGAGGACACTATAAGGGTTAAACAATATCCCATCCCGATGGAAGGGAGAAGGGGGTTGAAACAAATAATTGATGACCTCCTAAAAGGGGGTACTTTAGAACCTTGCATGTCTCAACACAACACCCCCATCCTGGCTGTAAAAAAGACGGATGGCAGCTTCCGATTGGTCCAGGACCTACGAGCGGTAAACACTAGGACCCGGACTAGATTCCCGGTGGTGGCCAACCCCTATACTTTACTAAATAGACTCACACCAGAAGATGTGTGGTATAGTGTGATTGATTTGAAAGATGCTTTTTGGACTTGCCCTCTGGATGAAAGGAGTAGAGATTATTTTGCATTTCAGTGGGAGGACCCAGATACAAACCGTAAGCAACAGCTAAGGTGGACGGTCCTCCCCCAGGGGTTTGTGGAGTCTCCGAACCTTTTCGGACAAGCTTTAGAACAAATGTTAACCCAATTTGCTCTTGAGGACAGGACAAAGCTTTTGCAATATGTAGATGACTTGCTAATAGCTGGACCGACTGAAGAGAGCGTGAGGAAAAGCACGATTGCCTTGTTAAACTTTCTAGGAAGGAAAGGTTTGAAAGTATCAAAATCCAAGCTGCAATTCACAGAGCCTGAAATAAAATATCTCGGACATTGGATATCTCAAGGGAAAAAAAAATTAGACCCGGAGAGGGTAGCAGGCATCCTTGCATTGCCTGCACCAAAAACAAAAAGGCAAATTAGACAAATTCTAGGGCTCTTGGGATATTGCAGGCAGTGGATTGAGGGTTTCAGTGAAAAAGTGAAGTTTTTGTATGAAAGATTAAACACTGACAGGCTGAAGTGGACTGAACAGGATGAGTCTAATTTCCAGAAATTAAAAACTGTTCTTATGACTACCCTGGTACTAACTCTACCAGATACGAATAAAGAACTCCAGTTGTTTGTGAATGTGAGTAAACAAACAGCACAGGGAGTCCTGACTCAGGAATGGGCAGACAAAAGGAAGCCTATAGGCTTCAAAGATCTTAGATCCAATCAGTCGGGGTTGGCCTACGTGTTTACAAGCAATTGTAGCAGTGGCTCTGTTAGTGGGAGAAGCAAAGAAAATAACTTTTCCTCCCCTGGTAGTTTACACTCCCCACGACGTGAGAAACATATTGCAGCAAAAAGCAGAGAAGTGGCTGACTGATTCCAGGCCTCTAAAATATGAAGCCATCTTAATCAGCTCACCTGGTTTGGAATTGAAAACCACTGCACAAAAATCCTGCTCAGTTTCTATTCAGAAAAATTAGTACATGATTGTTCTAAAATCATAGAGCTGCAGACCAGATAAGTTACATCAACGCAAACTGTGATTGTTTTCCATTTATACATTTTAAATGTGCTTATTGTAAACAAATTTGAGTAACCCACTGTTGGGGAGAGTACAAACCTAAGGGATTGTGTACCGATTGTCTGACTAAAGAACAGGAGCTGACTAGCCCTTTCTTAATACTTGTCACCCGGGCGGGGTTTTTAGAACTTGACTCTCCTGAGTGGTACCTGCTTTTTCAAAAGGGGATTAGAGGTAAACTAGACTCCAAGGCAGAAGCTTTAGAAATTGAGTGCCAAAAGACAGTCAAGGTACCGAGCAGGACAGACACAGTTAAGTCGTCTCGGTGGGCTGCTTTCAAGAGAAGGTACGCCATGAGGACTACAAGGGCCCCTGAAGAATATCCTTGCTGCCGAGAAGATGGTAATCCCCGCCGTATATTTCTATACGGGCGAAGGGCAAGGCAGAGGGATACACCGGTGGGGAATCCTGACTGTCCTGAGTCTAGCCGTGTGCTTGGCCGAGGGAATGATTCCCGAGGTACCTCCGGGGGAGCGTCTCCTGGAGAAGTGTGAGCAGTGTCGGACTGCCACAGATACCAGACGAATAATTAACTGTCCTCCGGAACGTTGTTTGTCTAACAGCACTCAGTATAATCTTTGTGAATTAAAGGGGGAGGTCTAGTGTTACCACTCAGGGGCAAGTTTTAAGGACGGGCAGTCTAAAACTCCTATGAGAAAAAAAACCAAAGCTACCCACTTCAGGTATAGGAGAGAAGTGGGAATGCTCCCTCCAATTCCAATCTGCAGCCAATGTAACAAATCTGTCTGGATAGGAAGAAAAAGACAATCCACCTTTTTAGCATATTATAAGGTTAACCATTTATGTTACAATAAAGCAAACTTAAAAATGTGTACCATGGGGAGAAAATGTATTGAGAAGGTAAAAATTTAAAACATGAAGAAAAAGCCTCTTTTAATAATGAACCGATAATTCTTGATTTGTTAAAAAGTGATGATGACCGAGTATGTTTGCAATTCGACCAAGTGTTCTGCTTCTACAGAGATGAGGAAGGGATGGACCCTGAAAACAAAATAAACATAACCTGTCACAAGAATATTGTGAGAATTCGTTAACGGACTGGGAAGAAAATGAATGTGAGTGAAAATTATAGTCCTTCCCCCATAGAATTGAATAAAATAACACGAATTTTTAATGTGATGGATTATTAGGCGGGGGACTGTGATAAATGTAACCTTGGATAAAAATTCGTGAAAGAATAAATAAGTATATAACTAGATTTATAACAATGTAAAAAGTATATAAAATATAGTGTGGCCGAAGAATTTCCCCAAACCCAGCAGTAACTACCCATTCAGGCGGTAACGACCCTAGGCGACGTTCATCAGCCTGAAAGAAAAAGCAGGACACGAATGATTAAGCTAAACAAAGAAAGGAGCCAGGCCGAGATAGCTATCGACCCCACACCGCACCTGGGCACCCCTTCCTGCAAACCCCGACTGAAGATGCAAACAGGCCGGACAATAAGTGGAAGCCCAGCCGAGATATCTGTCGACTCCACACCGGACTTGGATACTTCACTCTGAAAGCCCAAAGCAAAAATGAAATCAAGGAACACTCAGATCTTCTTTACATATGAGGAGACTCTGCCCGGACGTCTATTTGACTCTATTCTCCAACGCCAGGAAATCAATTCATCCAACAATCAAGGACCCTTGGTGAATGGTGCCTGCCTGGAATTTGGCCTCAGGACACAAAATCCCTATAAAAACCCCAGACAGTCTACCCTCCTTCGTGGATTTGGGAACACCTATACCTTTGGGTATAGACCCCTGTCCACCCAGCGCTGCGCTGTTTGTTTTATTGTGGTTTTTCCTCATTGTTTATTTTTTTTATAAAAATTGTTTTATAATAAATTGTTTTTTATTTAACCCAAATTTGCCTTTGCATTTATAACACTGTTAACTGACATACTATTACTAAAAGATATTTAAATCTCCCCACCCGGGGCATCTCAGTAAAATCCACTTGGCATCTCTGGAAGGGACATACAGCCCAAGGCCTTCCCCCCCTGGCAAGTTTCTTTGTAACTTTGTTATTTGTCTTAGCACAAATCAAATAAACTCTAAAAGCTCGCTTTGCTAGAGCAAAAAGACCCACAGCAGCACACATCTTGAGGAAGGTCTCTGTCATCCCTCAGGAGCCTCGGCACCTCCCCCATGAAGCTGCTTCAACAACTGCAAGGCCAGAACTCTCGGCATCCACCACTCACCATCTCCTGCAAACTAACCACCTCTCTTTCTCTCTGCCCCACTCTCCACAACTATCTCAAGGTCCTCCCGTGGAAAAGACAACCTTTCCGGCAAGGGGGCAGCCACTGTGAGCAAGGGAAGTATCTCAGAAACTTCTGGCAACAATGCAGCTTTTCGCTTCTCTATCCGCCAGTCTGCTTCTCCTTGCTTCTTCTGAGCACCTTGCCTGGTACTTTCTAATGTGCATCATTGCTACTTCTTTTGGCAAATTCACCACCTCCAATAGGCGGGAGATTAAATTCTCATGAGCCAACGTCTTTCCTTTGCAGGTTAATAAACCTTTCTTCTCACAGTTTCTCAAATGCATGTATCACACCATATGCATATTTAGAATCAGTAAAAACATTTGCTGTCTTGTCTCGGTATAATTCACAGGCTCTCGCAAGAGCATACAGCTCTGCTGTCTGAGCTGACCAGGTGGGTGGTAATCTTCTGGTTTCTTTTAATTGCTTTCCATTCACGACAGAGTATCCTGTAAATCGCCTTCCTTCTATCACCCTTGAAGACCCATCAATAAACACATTTTCTTCTTCAGGCCATGGAATGTCTCGCAAATCATTCCTTGCCCTAGTCTGCAGATCTATTACTTGAATACAATCATGGAATTTGCCTTGGCTCCCCTCTTCAGGGCCATTCAAACAGGAGGCTGGGTTAAAACCTTCTCTGCTTTTAAATTCTAAATCCTCTTGTTCTAATAAACAAGACTCATATTGCAATAACCGAGAGCTGGTCATCCACTTAGAGGCTCTCTCAGTTAACAAAGCTTTAATCTGGTGTGAAACTTTAACAATCAGATAACCCCCCCTTGTCAGCTTTCGAGCCTCAGCCACTATTAGAGCTGTGGCTGCACGGTTTTGCAGACAATGGGGCCAGCTTCTGGCCACCGGGTCTGACATTTTTGAAAAAGAGGCAACAGGTCTCTGTGTTCCCTCATGCTCTTGAACCAAAATTTCTTTTGCATGACTCTGTTTAACATCCACATATAATTCAAATTCATTTTCTGTATCTGGAAGAGCTAGGACTGGGACATTAACCAATTTGTCTTTTAATTTTTTAAAGCTTTGCTCTCCTTCTGGTGTCCATACCACAACATTAGGACTGTCTTGTGTTAAAAAGCCATATAAAGGTCTGGCCACAACAGAAAAGTCTTCTATCCATACTCGGCAGTATCCCACCAACCCTAAAAACTGCCGTAATTCCCTTTTTGTTTGGGGTAATGGTACTTGTAGAATTCCTTGTATTCTTTCTGGATCAATACACCGTAACCCTTTATTTAAAATATGCCCCAAATATTTGACCTGTTTCTCTACTAACTGTGCTTTCTTTTCGGACACTCTAAGTCCTTTTTTTAGCAAGAAAATTAGGCAGTTTCACAGTAGCTCTTTCAACCATCTCCTCCTGTTCCCCTGATAACAGCAAATCATCCACATACTGCAATAACTTAACTTCTGAGGGTGGAGCAAACTCTCCTAACATTTTTCTTTTGCGAAGTTTGCCCAAACAAAACAGGTGACTTTGTATAAACATGATTTAGTTCAGCAGCAAGTAATGCCACTGCTTCAAGCCAATTACATTACATTTCTTTATTTTTTAGTAACTAACCACTCCCCGTCTCAATTTTTGCATCAAGCCCATCTTAGGCATAGGGAGGAGACTAAGAAAGTCACTTCTATTAAGGAAACTGTAATATTTATAACATTTTATAACCTTAAACATTTAAAACTTTTTTTAAGGAAAGAAAACAAGATACTTTCCTTTAAAGTTTTCCCATAACTTCCACAGAGGAAGTGCATGACAAATACCCAGGCTTTCCATAGGACACTCTTGACACAAGGTTGCAGCTACAGAATTTGCTTTAAGGCCATAACAAACCACAGACTGGTGGGGGTGCTCCCCACAAGGTATGACTTGCAGCATTGGCTTCATAACTGAAACTTGCCAATTCTGGCTTTTTACAACAAAACATACAAAAAGCAGAGGGGTGTGGTCTCCTCTAAACTGGAGCTATTCAGCTCTGCACAAAACCTCATGTAGACAAATGAATTAAATGTCTAAATTAATTTACTACAATTTTTACAATTCTTTCAGAGAAAGATGTGTTCAAACTTTTGAGCTCACAGAAGAAGCCACAATTCTCACAACTCCTTTGAACGATCAAAAAAATTCTTTAGACAATTTTCCCCCTCGGGGATAAAAATTAAGGTGAATTGAGAGGTCTTTGTTTTTACTAAGACACACACCTCTCCTGGATCCAGACCCACTTTAAAAGTTGACAACGGCTCTAGGTTGGTGGATATAATGAGAGCTTTTGACACTCTTAACAATCAATTTCTCTTATCTTCTGGACTTTCTCGGCAGTCCAGCCGTTCTTGGCTTTTTTGCAGACATTGCCATTTTCAGTGTCCTATGCCCTGAAGACAGCACACTGATCTTTTCCCAACCGCTGTTTGGCTTGGGACTCCCCTGCTGGGGAGAAAAAGCCTCTGCCACTTCCTTGTGGCCGATCCCATCCCCTCTGTCCCAGGTGTTATAAATTTGTATTGTGATATTGGCTTTCGCAGATGAATATTATATGTTAAATACTTTTTAGCTATGTATGTACTTTTTTCTTGCTAACAAGTCTTAAGCTTAAAAGAATTTCCTAGGTACCAGGCAAGGAAACCCCAGAGGGCAAGGACAGTGGGGCTCAAACTCTTATCAAGAGAACAATAGAAGCCAAACTGTTATCAAAAAGCCAGTACCAGGACGTGGGCAGGGGGGAAAGATAAGCTCAGCTGCCCTCAGAAGAAGGATGAGGGGCCCAGACTCTTATCAACAACTGACCATCTGCAGAGAAAAGGAAACCAGACTCCAAAAGAATGCTGACCAGCAAGAATAATGATGACCAGCAAAAAAATTATGATGACAAGCAGAAACTGAGACTGTGCAGAAGCATGATCTAAGAAGGTGGAACCAGGGAGGGGACATGCTTGAATATGCATTAACCCCTCACAGCAAGGATGGGATAAAAGGGGTATCCATAGGATACCAGGGGTGCTCTTGGCAGCGCGCCAAGGCACCCGGCCGTTTTAACTCTTTGCTTTATTTCTTATGTCTCCTAATTGTCTTTTATTTATATTAAATTCTTTTTATAATTTATTAAGTGAATCTCGTTTTTAAGACAGGGGACCCCTTGGACCTTGCGGTCTTTCCCTCTTTGGCCTGAAAATGGCTATCACCTTGGCCTTTCCTCCTTGTGCTCACTCTATTTACCACACTCCGAATACCAGAGCCAGTCCCTGTCTTGCCACATTGTCCAAACAGCTCCTCCTCACTCCAGTGCTCCCGGCGGGCACGGCTGGCAGCACCACAGGCGGCCAGGGCGTCCTGCAGCCTCAAAGGGCCGGCAGCTGCTCCTGCCCCTGCCCAGGGCCAGTGGGGTCAGGCACTGCCCAGTGCTGAGTCCCGGCAGCCTCACAGGCCCCCAGCCTGTGCTCTTGGTCCTGCACCTCCACTCCTGGTCCCTGCTTCAACCATATCTCTCCACACTCTCCATTAACCAATTCTGTTCCAGCACACCAACATAATCTATCCATCCCTTGTTGTCAAAGACTCTTTCTTGACTCCCCTTATTGCCCCCCCACCCCGGGCGTGGATTCTCGAGATCCCTTCTAGTTCTAGGGGGTGATATGATATGCTGCTCCCCTCCCCCTACACCACTGTTATTCTCAGGTGGAGCTGTAGGAACAGCATTTCCCTGATCCCTTTGCTCTGGAAGGTGAGGATACAAGGACCTGCAGCTGGCCTTGGGTCAGCTGGTAACACCGGAGGACAAGATGGGGGAAGGTGCTGAAAAACATTTTAATCTTCACTGTTTTCTTCTTCCCCCCCCCCCCGCCTTTTTCCTCTTCTCCTTTTTTTTTTCTTAACACATAGATTTCTCTTGTTGTTTGTTTAAACCATATTAATCCACATTCCCTTTCAATCCATCTTTTCCAATTCTCCTCTAGATACCTTCACAGAACTCAACAGAAATGAATTCTGTTTTCTAAGGTGGCCATATAAGTCCATTTGGCAACTTATACTCTGGCCATACATAATAACAATATTGTACCACCATCTCCATAGTTACCTCTGTGTGAATGCATAATCTGTCCCAAGATCTCAGCATTCTCCCCAAGGGACTCTCCAGGGGTATTGTGGGATCGTCATCCCTTTTGCCGAGACCCCTTCCCGGCTATACCCTTGCAACCCTCCATGGGTGCCCTGTTTAGCCTGTGCTACCCTCCATGGGTGCCCTCCCAGGCTTTCCTGTGCTACCCTCCCTGGATGCCCTCCCAGGCTTCCTCCCCGAAGATCCCATTTTACTCACCGGTGAGATTTTCAGTGGTCCTTCCCTGTGGACTCTTCACGGACCCCCCTGGTCCGCCACTCGTCTGTCTCCTGGAAAGTCTCGGGAACCCAATCGATCGCCTGGTGCTGGCGGCCACCAAGGGGAGCTGATCACGGAAACTGGGTGAGGCGCGCCTTCAACTCCGCTCACTGCCCGCCACCCCGGACGGTGGAAATATCCCGGACCGAGCCCCCAAAATTGTCAGGAAAATTAATCTACGAACACCAGAGGTTTATGTCCAAAAAGGAGACAGAGGAGTCCTTTTTTCTTTACTCGAATAAAGGGAGAGGCCATGGGGCATTCCCCTGGGGTCTCTCAAATTTTTGGACAGCGCAGCCTCCTTTTTATCCTAAGTCCCGGGTGCTTGTCCCTTCTCTTTTTCCCCATAGGCTGAGGTACTTGAGAGGTACAGGCTTCCCGGAACGCCTGATACCGGCGGCGATACCTTCCCCCCCCCCCCGCCAATGCATAATCCCTTCTTAACTTTTATGGAATTCATAGTGTTCTTTCAGTGCCTCTTTGATCTTTTAGTGGAATCCATCCCATTGTTTCTGTTGTGTCTCACTGGTAGCTGCATCTTATCAGCAGGCCCACAGCTTGTTTGTAAAGACAAACCCATCATTCCTCTCAGCATCAAGTCCCGAATTCTGAGCAGCAGCTTCTCAGTGTGGCATTCTGTTGTCCTGGGCCGCAAAAGTAGTTAGTGATGATGATGGTGCTGCTGTTCTTCAGATGTTTTTTTTCAATCCCCAGTACAGGGGATTAAATTCATAAATCATCCAATCAGCTAAAAACATGCTTCTAAAACAATACTTTCTACACCAATCTGAACTTAATTCTAACATGCAAAAGCAATGTTCCTTTTACTTAAATCTTACGTATGGGATATTATCTGTTTACATGAATAATCCTATCTGGTCCTATCCAAGAATGCAAACTATATTTTCATGACATCTAGAGCTAAATTGAGTCTGTGAAGGATATTATCACTGAACTTTAAACTGGGTAATAAGGCTTTTCACTAGCTAACACAGACTCTTAGGGCACTTAAATTATATTTTTACCTCCTTAAAACTAAAACCTACACTTTATGGTTTAATATATTTTAATTCTTTTCTGTCTCTGAGGAACTCAGAGAGGCTTTTATTTTTGATTCGAGCATCGGGGAAGTAAAATCAATTCAGCTATTCAAGTTCCCTGGGGCACAGTGCAAGTTGGTCCAGCTGTCCAAGCCATGATCATTATCTCAGAGTCAGAGTCTATAACCCCAGGGAGAACAAACAGTCCCATGAAAGAGGTGGATGACTGACCTAAAAGCAATGCATGCATACTCTGCCCTGGTGGTCCAAAAACTCCTGTGGGAAGCAAATGAACAGATTAATCAAGTAACGCTACTATGATGGAGGTTGCCAGGCCCAGACCGGCGCTCCCTGGTGTGGTGGGTTGTAAATCTGCGATAGTCCGGTGAAGGCTCCTTGTGGTGGCTGGGCTGAGGCTTTCTATGGTCCACTCTGAGGCATCGGCCGAGGCATTTGTATCTGCACGTGGTTCTGCCCTGCGCTCCGGCTTCGGTTTCCCGATATCGTATGCCCATTAAAATCATACTTGGAACAACACTGATTAGAATAATGCCTTCCCTTATGCTACCGAGGGCAAATACCAGGAGCTTTGGATCTTCCCTTTTTCCACTGAGTATCAAAAATGGCATACTGAATTTGGGTTAATAATAAATTCACCAATCCCTTTGTCAGGAAAATTAATCCACAAACACCAGAGGTTTATGTCCAAAAAGGAGACAGAGGAGTCCTTTTTCTTTATTCGAATAAAGGGAGAGGCCATGGGGCATTCCCCTGGGGTCTCTCTCAAATTTTTGGAGGGCGCAGCCTCCTTTTTATCCTAATTCCCGGGTGCTTGTCCCTTGTCTCTTTCCCCATAGGCTGAGGTACTTGAGAGGTACAGGCTTCCCGGAACGCCTGATACCGGTGGCGATACCTTGCCCCCCCACCCCCAATGCATAATCCCTTCTTAACTTTTATGGAATTCATAGTGTTCTTTCAGTGCCTCTTTGATCTTCTACTGGAATCCATCTCATTGTTTCTGTTGTCTCTCACTGATAGCTACATCTTATCAACTGACCTACAGCTTGTTTGTAAAGACAAGCTCATCATTCCTCTCAATCCCTCCTCTTTTAATTTTTGTTAGTAATTGTCTTTACAAACTTTAGTTATCATTGACCTAATTTCTTGTTCTTGGGTCTTTTTTGGCTTTGCAACTATTTGCAGTGGCATTACTTTCTGCACTTTTGTAGCTATCTCTGGATCAGTAGGCACGGCTACTACCTGCATTCTTTTGATCACATGTTGAATGAGTTGTATTAAGCAAAGGATCATGCATGGTAAAAAGATTAGAGTTGCTACAACACATAAGAGGAAAAAAAGCATTTGTTTGACCCATAGGCCACCAGGTAACCATGAAAACATGTCCCATTCTCATCCTTTCCATGCTTGGACCGGTACATGGGCTAACTTTCTTATTCCTTTTGTTATTTTTTTTACCACTTTTCCATTGTCATCTATTTGCAAACAGCAGTTTGAGTCATTAAATTTTCCACACACCCCCCCTTCTTCTGCTAATAAATAGTCTAATACCATCCGATGTTGAAATATTGCATTTCTCATCTGAGTAGACTGGTCAGCAAGAAGGTCAAGAGCTGTAGCTGTCTGGTTGATTATTATTTCAAAGACAGCTTGCAACCTAATTATCCGATTTAGATTATAAATGGGTTCTGTGGCACCTGATATTAATTCATTTGGGTTCCAGGTAGCTGGTCCATAGTGTTGTATGATTCGTTCAGGTAGCCATTCATCTTTTCCCCACTTTTGGGTGCTCTTTCCAACCAGAGATGTATCAATGGACCGCTTTTCTCTAATTAGATCATCATATATGTCCTGGTTTAGGGCAAATTTGGGAGAAAACCTCCAATGGGGGCCCCCCCCGGGAAGCAAACCCATGTGGCCCTTTTCTCCCACCCCCCAACCGGTTCAGGAAGAGATTTCTCTGAGGGAAGTGGAAAAAACCTGTTTATTTCACAGGCACAGCACTACCCAGCACAAAAATGAACGATATCAAATTACAAAACCTCTCGCCCTTCAGAAGAGATGACAAACTTCAGAGGGCCTCTTTCCTGTGGGTGTTCGCTCTGTTATCAGTCCCTCTGGTGCTGGAAAATGCCGCTGCCCAGGCTGGGCTCCCGGTAGTCCACGGGTGCAAGCTCCCGGTGCTCCCCCGAGTCCCCAGTCCAGAGCAGGTTCGATTCGTTTCAGAAAAAGGGAAAGAAAACAGTCCAGGAAGACCTCTGCTTCGGCTAGTTGGAAAGCCAAGGCGATCTGTGTCTTGTTGTCTGTCTGTGCTGGAGTCAAAACTCCCGATGCGGGGGGAGCAAGTACAGTCTCTGATAACAGACTTGGTGCTTCTTTTCCACTCACTTTTACTCTCATATGGAATTTTAAGAATACAAAACCTGTGTCTGGGTTAGGTGGACGAATGGGGATACAATTTAACATCATCAACCCAGGACATTCATCTTTTCCCCACTTTTGGGTGCTCTTTCCAACCAGAGATGTATCAATGGACCGCTTTTCTCTAATTAGATCATCATATACTTTGATTCCTAACTGATTTCTTTGAACTTGTGGTAGCAGAAAGAACAATGGTCTAATATACTCCACATAACATATTCCTGACCAGTTTGGAGGTAGCCTGCGGTAAGCATTTTGGCCACAAATCCAGTAATGCCCCTTTAGAGCCCAGGTCCCATTAGCAAAGGGACCTTTCCAATTTTCATCATCATCTGGTGGGTCAAAATACAGCTTGCTTTCAGGGCCTAGTGGTCCACCAACAATAGTTGCCTTGCCATAAGAATCACAATATTTACATTTCCAAGCTCTTACATGAGGTTTCCACTTGCAGTCGCATCTCACATCTGTTTTATTAGATCTGGACCAGAACTTACTGAAAAGGGTTCGAGTTCCATTCTGGTGTTGCTATTTTCACTGTCTTAAAAACGAGATTCACTTAATAAATTATAAAAATAATTTAATATAAATAAAAGACAATTAGGAGACATAAGAAATAAAGCAAAGGGTTAAAACGGCCGGGTGCCTTGGCGCGCTGCCAAGAGCACACCTGGTATCCTAGGGATCCCCTTTTTATCCCCTCCTTGCTGTGAGGGGTTAATGCATATTCAAGCATGTCCCCTCCCTGGTTCCGCCTTCTTGGATCATGCTCTTGCACAGTCTCATTTTCTGCTGGTCAGCATAATTTTTTTGCTGGTCATCATTATTCTAGCTGGTCAGCATTCTTTTGGAGTCTGGTTTCCTTTTTTCTGCAGATGGTCAGTTGTTGATAAGGGTCTGGGCCCCTCATCCTTCTTCTGAGGGCAGCTGAGCTTATCTTTCCCCCCTGCCCACGTCCTGGTACCGGTTTTTTTTGATAACAGTTTGCTCACCATTTCCTGCTGCTGATAATAGCCTGTTTTCCACAGCTTGATCCTCCCATTGTCTTGCCTTGTCCAGATGAAACATATCCTTACCATTCAGAATTCCTATCTAGGCCTATAACTTGTGTGAAAAACGAAGTTCACTCCTGTAAGTTTTAAAAAGTTTAATAAAGACAATAAGAGACATAAAATAAAGCAAAGAGTTAAAACGGCCGGGTGCCTTGGCGTGCTGCCAAGAGCACACCTGGTATCCTATGGATGCCCCTTTTATCCCATCCTTGCTGTGAGGGGTTAATGCATATTCAAGCATGTCCCCTCCCTGGTTCCGCCTTCTTAGATCATGCTTCTGCACAGTCTCAGTTTCTGCTTGTCATCATTATTCTTGCTGGTCAGCATTCTTTTGGGGTCTGGTTTCCTTGTCTCTGCAGATGGTCAGTTGTTGATAAGAGTCTGGGCCCCTCATCCTTCTTCTGAGGGCAGCTGAGCTTATCTTTCCCCCCTGCCCACGTCCTGGTACCGGTTTTTTTTTTTTTTGATAACAGTTTGCTCTCCCTTTCCTGCTGCTGATAACAGCCTGTTTTCCACAGCTTGATCCTCCCATTGTCTTGCCTTGTCCAGATGAAACATATCTTTATTATTCAGAATTCCTACCTAAGCCTATAACTTACTAAGAGAGAAAAGAATATAGTGAAAGCATATAATATATATTTATCAGAATAATTGTGAAAAGCCAATATTTACAACATGAATTCACAACAACCCCTCCTTTTATTTTTTTATAAATCATTTGGCTTGAGCAATAATTCTTGTTTCCTAGCTTCTAGTACTCGTTCATTTTTCTCACAAATCAATTTAGCTTCTTCTAGCGGATCTTTCACATTATTTTGTTTTCTTAATACCATGATTTTTTTGTGCCGTTCCAGATGTAGCCAATCTTGGGTCTGTAGGCATTGCTACTATTTGCATGCCCTGCACCACTTTGGTGATTAGTTGGATGAAACAGGGGATTAGACAAGGAAGGAATATTAAACCAGCTGTAGCACATAGGAAGAAACCTCGCTTCTTCCACCATTCTGTCCCCAACAGGTTATTCCACCAATTGGTGGTCATCATTGACTCCCATTTTTGGACTGGCACATGGGCTATTTTTCTGATGTTCTTGGCGATATCTAGAACGGCATTTCCATTGTCATCAATTTGCAAACAACAATCTGATGTATTAAATTTCCCGCAAACACCCCCCCTCTTCAGCCAATAGATAGTCCAAAGCCAGTCTATTCTGATATATTGCAGCTCTGGCTTGGCGTTGCTGACTGACTATTAATTCCATAGCCCCAGCTGTTTCATTGGTTATGATTTCTACTACAGCTTGGAGTCTTATAATGCGATTTAGCATGTAAATTGGGGTTCGATATCCCCAACTTCCATCTTGTGCCCAAGTAGCTGGCCCATATGTTTCTAGTATGCGTTCAGGGGGCCATTCCTCATCTCCCCATTTTTGAGGTCCTCCAAACAATTCCCTTTTATTTCTTTTTAGGTCCTCATAAACCGGCACTCCCAATTGATCTCCATCTGGTCCTGGCAAAAGGAAGAATCCTGGTCGAATGATTCTCAGAGTACAACTCCCTTTCCATTGTGAAGGGAGCTTTGGGTATGCCCTTTTCCCACATATCCAAAATAAGCCATCTGGTGCCTTCCAATAGTCATTTTTCTGTTGATTTATATTTTCCCAAAATTTAGATATTTCTGGGATTCCAGAGTAAGGATTTTTCCCTTTACCATTACATCTGAAGAGTCTGGTTCGATTATCATACACACAATTCTTTTCTTTTACTTTTCCTTGGGTCCAATATAAAGTTGGTTCCTCTGGGATCCACCATGTAGAAGTTCCATTGCTAACCTTATACCTTTTACAGGGAGTATTTCCCTATTTCTTTAATAAATTCCTTACCAGTTTGCCATAAACATTCTTTCCCTATCACTGTTGAACTTAGAATCCATCCTTCTGGTCGAGTCCCCCCTCTTATATTGGTCCGGTTCCACTTAAGGAGCTCCACCGGGCCTATGCTACTACCTTTCCATGGCCATTCCTCCGTCATCAAGGCTCCTCCACAGACCCAGCAGTTCGTTATGTTAAGTTCTTTACTTATCCTCTCCCCTAAATCCACAAATACGTTTTTGCGCTAGTCTTGAGATATCTATTTCCCCTTTTAATTGCTGTTTGAGCCCTGCATACAGGTCCTGACGTGAGGTTAAGTTAGGTTTAGGTTTCTGTGTTGGTTTTCTCTTTTTTCTTATCACTTGCTCTTTTATCAATTCTTGGGTCTTTCCCTTGACTGCCCCCGTGAAGTAAATCCATTTTTCCCCTTTTGGGCAAATGCTTCCCAATCTAGTACCACTGACTCTTAAGTTTTCTGTGATCCAATATTTTTCCCATTTATGTATACAGGCACTTAACTTGGATGGGTTATAGCAGTGACTATTGATATTGGTGTGGGTAATAAGAAAGAAAACCCGGTGTCATTCCATGTAGAGCTTTTGATAGCATTTGTAACATGGCTTTGCTGGTGTCCCAAAAGGGAAAAGGATAAGTGACAGAAGAAGGAATAATAGGGGTCCAGTATGACTTACACCCCCACCAATCCTGCCTATGAGGTTGCAGCTCACAGCAGGTGTTTTATATTCTCGGTGGCGAGTTGTAGTGGTCAGTCTGGTCTTGCCCCCTATTTCCTTGTCACTTCCTCTTTTGTAATTTCCAAGCAAATTTCTTTTGACACCTTTTAGCAGCAGTTTCCCACCGTTCCTCAGGTACTTCCCACTCAACACGCACTAGTAATTTCCCATCTGTAAAAAAAAGTTATCATTTAAGTTATTCTTAATAGATTTGGCACCGAACACTTCCTGCAACGAGAGGCTTAACTTTGTGAACCATAATACCTATTATTCTCTAATTTAAACACTTATATTTAATCCAGATAGCATGTCCCATATTGGGATGATTTAGACAAGGTATATGATGTGGCACTGATGGAAGTTGTGGTTCTCCCCCCCTCCTTTATACAAATCACAGGCAAAAGCAAAAATATACGAGGATTTCCCGACCAAAACAGCCCCAGTCCTCCTGTTTGGAGTGGGATTTTTCCTCCCCAAGGTGGATATTGAAAGTGTCCCAGAACTTGTCCAGGCAGGACTTGAAACTACTGATACAGGCTTGGTCTTACTTCTCAGTTAGGCGTGATTCTTAGCTCATTCCTTGGGTCATTTGGATTGTTTCAGTTCATTACCGCCGGCCTCTATCCAAGAGTCCAGTTTGTATCACTCTGTTTGGGTGTTACAGTCCAGTCCTCAGATCTTTTGATCTTATTGGTGTGAATCCAACTTCACTCTTTGGTCCAGATTGCAGCTTCTCTGCCTTAATTATCAGTAGTACCTGAAAACAATTTCTTAATAACACAGGGAGAATGAAAACATCACATCAAAATTTTCCATCAGTATTCTTTAAAATTCTTGGGTTAAGCGAAATTTAACAGTTAACATAGGAGCCAATCTCTTTCTGCGCGTTCAAATTAGTTAAACAAGAAAGGCTAGGTTAGTTTTGACTTCAAATAAATTACATTCATTACCTTTACCCTTTGGTTAATATTTACTTGTTTAGCTTCACAAACTTCTTTTATCGGTTTCTTAGAACAAACCCTTTTAACAACAAGAGTAAAAGAAAGAAAGAAAAAAAATAAGAGAAAAAGAGATCTTATTTCAAGAAATTAAACACTTTGATGAGGTTTTCAGAACCTAACGAGCTAGACTACTTTTGCTTTGGTCTCATCATACACCGGTCTGTTTCTTCAGCCTTTGTTCCGTTCCTTCTTTCCCATTCACAGCAGTTTTTCAGGCTATTTCTCTCTCCCCCTCCTGCTGCCGCAGCTCTGGGCCAAGCAGGCTGTTTCAGCAGCTCGCTCTGCAGGGAGGGGCTGTCACTTGCGTGCTGACCCTGGGGCAAAGCTCGTGTCCCCTCTTTCCCTGCTGTGCCGTCCCTTCACACACAGGACTGGCATTTTCAAACACACTCAGCTCCCACCACAGCCGAGGGGCAGAGCCCGGAGTCCACAGTGCTCTGGTCTGGGGCTCCTTTGCTGGGCCAGCTCGCTCCTCAGCACCAAACCTCACCCAGCACCGCTGCCGGGCCGGCGATCGCTCCCGGCACCTCGCACCCCTCGAGACCCCGGCACAGACACGGCGGGTCCCGCTCCAGCAGCGCCCCTCACGAACCGCGCTCTGCACCCTTCACATCGGGTGGGAGAGGACCGGGAACCGCCACACCGGGCCCCGCTGTTCGCCATTCACAGGGACCGGGTCCTGCTGCAGCCGCTTTACATAAAAGCAATAAAACAACACCTAAACCTAGCAACTCCTAACCCAGCGCTCCAGATACTCCTAACATCTCCTATTTCGGGCACAATTCTCACCTCTCTTTCTAAAATTCTTTACAACTCTAATGAAAGGCATCGCAAACCTCTCTCTCTCTCTCTGCCACTATCATCTCGCACTCTACACCACATCTCTCCAGAATCTCCACTACACAAATTACTTTGCTTTAGAATCAACTACAAAATCCTAACACCTCCTTTTTGGGGATCCTCCCCAAAACCCCAAAGGCGCTAGACACAGAGACCAGTCAGCTAGCCAGCTACTTTTACCAACTAAAACAAACCTGCAATTACTATTTCTACTGCCTTGAACAGATCTTCAGTCAAGCTAGAAATGAAGACACAGACATCATTCTTCTCTAAATTTTCTTCTACAAGTACAAAGGGGTCTATCCTCACACAGCTGCTTAATGTGAATAATCTCTAGTGTAACCTTTTTATGACAAGATATGATCAGGTCTTTTATTTTTACAGAAATTTAGATACATTGACAAGTTTCTGACAATACCTTTATGTTTCAACAGTACTTGCAGCTTATATATTATGAACAATCTATAGCAAGAACCAGTCTTACAATTGTTTTCAAACTCTTCTTTCACAAAATAAGACTCATCTCTAAAAACACATGTACTTATTAAAATAGACCAAGTTTAGAGTCTCCACAATTCTCTTCTCAATTCGAAACACTAACAATCTTAATTCTAATCTTTTAACCGGGTCCACTTCTGCTTCTGTAATAAGCACAGCTGCAAAACAACACAAGCACTCCTAGAGACATGTGCACTTTCTTGGCAAATTCAAAAGAACAAGAAATCATGGCAGTTCTGAGCCTGATCTTCACTTAAACACACCATCACAATAACTCTTTTTAGAAATCATCAGAGAGATGATCAGCATTTCATACTGTGAAAAGAGAGATAAAATAATTTTCAGCAGCAGTTAAAAAGATTTACAACAATCCATAGGATTTTGCTTTTAGGCTGGTACCAGGTTCTGCTGTTAAGAACCATGGGCTGCGCCCATGAGCACGGGACACAAACAACATTAGGGCTAACAGCTCTCACACTTATTGACAACCTGATAAGTTTTCACCTTAAGAAGTGACTACTATGCAAAGTACTGTAACTTGCCTTTAAAATTAAAATCAACTACAAAATTTTACGATATTCACTAAAGTAAAGAAATTAGAAGGCATACTAAGAAATGGGTTTGTTTCTCTACAAAATAAATATTGCAGTCACTCAAGAAAAAAAAAAAAAAAAAAAAAAAACAGAGCTTACTTCTTTTTCCACTTTCTCCCAGGATGCATTTCTTGGAATTTTTCTAAGCTTCTCTCTAAAGCTTCTCTGCTCTTCCTGAAATCTCAAATTTTAATTACCGACACAGCTTACTGCTGCAGAAGCCCACAGCACCATCATACACGGAATACTCTCAGAACCCGGTAAAACAAAAGGCTTGCAACTTGCAGCTCCCTTGGTTTGGAGCTGATACCATACGCCAGGACTGCTCCATATCTCACTCACACACATCTGGCTAAGAAAAAGCTCTCTGAGACAGTTTGACACCAGTCCTTACTCTCGGAATCACAGAACTTAATGTGCCTGAGGTCTCATAAGACCCCGGCATAGAAAACCTGGGTCCCAGAGGGACTCGCCTGGCTCTCTCACCATTGGGCATGTTCCCGGCCTGTTTCACAGCTTCAGGAGGTTCCAGGAGTCACTGAGAGCTCCTCCGTTTCCCCTGTGCCTGGAGCAGGGAACCCGAACCAGCATCTGTGGTTCAATCCAGCCTGCCGGCAGCCACCTAAACACAGCTCTGCGGCTTGAGAGCTCTAAAATAAGTTTAAACAATCCAGGGGCACCAAGACTTAGAAGCCCCCTGCCCTCACTTTACTCAAAAGGGATGAGCTGAATTCATCCCCTCAGGGCACCCTCCGTGCCTGATCTTATCACGGTTCGGCCCGACTCACCGCCGGCCGGAGCTCCAGGAGTTCCCTTGCACTCCTGAGGCTGACCCGCCCCTCCGTCCCAATAGCTCTGCAGGGAGTAGCCCTGGGAGCACGATCTCCCAGGAAAACCTTTCACCGCCGCCACAGTGGGGCAAAAAAAAAAAAAAAACTTCTAAAAAAAAACCAAAAAAACAAACAACTTCAAACGCTGAACCACATACCAGCTCACCAAAGCGATCCCTCCCCCGCAAACAGCTCTTGTTGCCCGGGGCGGGGGGGGGAGGAAAGGCGCGGAGGGAAGATCTCCACTAAAGATAACCTTGGCTTTATTCTGAGACCAGACCCGCTGAGAACAGCACCCCTGCGGCTCCTGGGCTACAAGCCCCAGTTCTGGTTAGCCAACCCCCGGGGTCCATGACAGGAGCTCGCAGGGAGGAAGCAAATCACTCCATGTGTCCCCATCGTGATCTAGTCCCTGCGGAAACATTGACCCGTGTTCACTCTTACTCCAGCACAGCACAGGATACCTTTCCTCTTTAGCAACACAATTCCAAAAAAAAAAAAAAAAAAAAAAAAAAACAAACAAACTTTAACGCAACAATCACACCTATTTACGCATTCTCACATCTGTTCATTCAACTCCACCCAGTCACAACAAGACAATAAGGTGCTCTTTACTTCCCAGTTACTTGTTAATATACGCCCATGGGCACTGTAATATGTCAAATATCTCAAGTTTCTTGGATTATTCCTCAATTTGGCAGTTTTAAGTCCAAATTTCTTGGATTTAATCCTCAACTTGACAAAGTTTTAGAGAATCCACATTTTACTCTGTTTTCCCAGTGGATTGTGCCAGGAAAACCTTAGGCTCCCTTTCCCGAGGGGCTAACCCCTCCCCTGAGACCCAGTCCCAGTAACCCCGGGGGTATCTTGCAACCCCCGCTTCCCGCTCCCCCAAAGATTACTTACAATCCGTCTTCTTCTTTGGGTCTTCGTGCACAAGAATTATGGAGCAAAAATACCGCGGTTTTTAGGGAGCCTTTTCCCCTTTCCTTTGCTTTATTCCTCTCCTTCTTGTCCTCGGGGTTTTGACCTGCAGCCGCTTGGCCCACGCTAGGAGAAACGGAGCGGGGTCTGCTGAACTCAGCAGGGGCGCGCCTGTTTCCCCGTTCTGGATCTCCGGTGGTCCTAGAGGTGAGGTGCTTATCCCAGAAAGAGCCCCCAAAATTCTTAAAAACGAGATTCACTTAATAATTTATAAAAAGAATTTAATATAAATTAAAAGACAATTAGGAGACATAAGAAATAAAGCAAAGGGTTAAAACGGCCGGGTGCCTTGGCGCGCTGCCAAGAGCACACCTGGTATCCTATGGATACCCCTTTTATCCCATCCTTGCTGTGAGGGGTTAATGCATATTCAAGCATGTCCCCTCCCTGGTTCCGCCTTCTTAGATCATGCTTCTGCACAGTCTCAGTTTCTGCTTGTCATCATTATTCTTGCTGGTCAGCATTCTTTTGGGGTCTGGTTTCCTTGTCTCTGCAGATGGTCAGTTGTTGATAAGAGTCTGGGCCCCTCATCCTTCTTCTGAGGGCAGCTGAGCTTATCTTTCCCCCCTGCCCACGTCCTGGTACCGGTTTTTTTTTTTTTTTTTTTTTTTTATAACAGTTTGCTCTCCCTTTCCTGCTGCTGATAACAGCCTGTTTTCCACAGCTTGATCCTCCCATTGTCTTGCCTTGTCCGGATGAAACATATCTTTATTATTCAGAATTCCTACCTAAGCCTATAACTTACTAAGAGAGAAAAGAATATAGTGAAAGCATATAATATATATTTATCAGAATAATTGTGAAAAGCCAATATTTACAACATGAATTCACAACACATACAAAAAGCAGAGGGGTGTGGTCTCCTCCAAACTGGAGCCATTCTGCACAAAACTTCATGTAGACAAATTAATTAAATCTTCAAATTAATTTACTACAATTTTTACAATTCTTTCAGAGAAAGATGTGTTCATACTTCTGAGCCCACAGAAGAAACTACAATTCTCACAACTCTTTTGAACGATTAAAAAATTCTTTAGACAATTTTCCCCCTCGGGGATAAAAATTAAGGTGAATCGAGAAGTCTTTGTTTTTACTAAGACACACACTTCTCCTCGATTCAGATCCACTTTAAAAGTTGACAACAGGCTCTAGGTTGGAGGATATAATGAGAGCTTTTGACACTCTTAACAATCCATTTCTCTTATCTTCTGGACTTTCTCGGCAGTCCAGCTGTTCTTGGCTTTTTTGTAGACATTGCCGTTTTCAGTGTCCTATGCCCTGAAGACAGCACACTGATCCTTTCCCAACCGCTGTTTGGCTTGGGTCTCCCCTGCTGGGGAGAGAAAGCTTCTGCCAATTCCTTGTGGCCGATCGCGTCCCCTCTGTCCCGGGGGACCCCTTGGACCTTGATGTTTTTCCTTCTTTGGCCTGAAAAAGGCTATCACCTTGGCCTTTCCTCCTTGTGCTCACTCTATTTACCACACTCCGAATACCAGAGCCAGTCCCTGTCCTGCCACATTGTCCAAACAGCTCCTCCTCGCTCCAGTGCTCCCAGCGGGCACGGCTGGCAGCACCACAGGCGGCCAGGGCGTCCTGCAGCCTCAAAGGGCCGGCAGCTGCTGCTGCCCCTGCCCGGGGCCAGTGGGGTCAGGCACTGCCCAGTGCTGAGTCTCAGCCGCCTCACAGGCCCCCAGCCTGTGCTCCTGGTCCCGCACCTCCACTCCTGGTCCCTGCTTCAACCACATCTCTCCACACTCCCCATTAACAAATTCTGTTCCAGCACACCAACACAATCTATCCATCCCTTGTTGTCAAAGACTCTTTCTTGACTCCCCTTATTGCCCCCCCCCACCCCGGGCGTGGATTCTCGAGATCCCTTCTAGTTCTAGGGGGTGATATGATATGCTGCTCCCCTCCCCCTACACCACTGTTATTTTCAGGTGGAGCTGTAGGAACAGCATTTCCCTGATCACTTTGCTCTGGAAGGTGAGGATACAGGGACCTGCAGCTGGCCTTAGGTCAGCTGGTAACACCGGAGGACAAGATGGGGGAAGGTGCTGAAAAACATTTTAATCTTCACTGTTTTCTTCTTCCCCCCCCCCCCCCCGCCTTTTCCCTCTTCTCCTTTTTTCTTAACACATAGATTTCTCTTGTTGTTTGTTTAAACCATATCAATCCACATTCCCTTTCAATCCATTTTTTCCAATTCTCCTCTAGATACCTTTACAGAACTCAACAGAAATGAATTCTATTTTCTAAGGTGGCCATATAAGTCCATTTGGCAACTTATACTCTGGCCATATATAATAACAATATTTTACCATCATCTCCATAGTTACCTCTGTGTGAATGCGTAATCTGTCCCAAGATCTCAGCATTCTCCCCAAGGGACTCTCCAGGGGTATTGTGGGATCGTCATCCCTTTTGCCGAGACCCCTTCCCGGATGTGCCCTTGCAACCCTCCATGGGTGCTCTGTTTAGCCTGTGCTACCCTCCTTGGGTGCCCTCCCAGGCTTTCCTGTGCTACCCTCCCTGGATGCCCTCCCAGGCTTCCTCCCCGAAGATCCCATTTTACTCACCGGTGAGATTTTCAGTGGTCCTTTCCTGTGGACTCTTCACGGACCCCCCTGGTCCGCCACTCGTCTGTCTCCTGGACAGTCTCGGGAACCCAATCGATCGCCCGGTGCCGGCGGCCACCAAGGGGAGCTGATCACTGAAACTGGGTGAGGCGCGCCTTCAACTCCGCTCGCTGCCCGACTCCCCGGACGATGGAAATATCCCGGACCGAGCCCCCTAAAATTGTCAGGAAAATTAATCCACAAACACCAGAGGTTTATGTCCAAAAAGGAGACAGAGGAGTCCTTTTTCTTTATTCGAATAAAGGGAGAGGCCATGGGGCATTCCCCTGGGGTCTCTCTCAAATTTTTGGAGGGCGCAGCCTCCTTTTTATCCTAATTCCCGGGTGCTTGTCCCTTGTCTCTTTCCCCATAGGCTGAGGTACTTGAGAGGTACAGGCTTTCCGGAACGCCTGATACCGGTGGCGATACCTTGCCCCCCCCACCCCCAATGCATAATCCCTTCTTAACTTTTATGGAATTCATAGTGTTCTTTCAGTGCCTCTTTGATCTTCTACTGGAATCCATCTCATTGTTTCCGTCGTCTCTCACTGATAGCTACATCTTATCAACTGACCTACAGCTTGTTTGTAAAGACAAGCTCATCATTCCTCTCACCTTTAAATCATGAGGGTTCATAAGATGAGTTGACAATGTAGACCGTAAAAAGTAACAAAAAATGATACCCCAGCCCGTGTTCTGTAGCCGTGCGATGTCGTTCCTTAATTTCTGAATATGTGAGGGGTTCCCATTGCGGGTTGTTTCCCCTGGCGCCACGGAACTTGACTGGCGCAACTGTTTTCACTGCGGTGTCGAAATCGCCTTCCTAAAGAGCCTTTTTCTTTAATCGCATCCAGTGATCATGCGGGTCATGAGAGAATAGGTTAGGCTCAGCAACTGAATCTATCCATCCTGGATCTAAGGGGTCTCCCTCCTCCTCACTGCTAGAGCTGCAGTCAGCGATATAGGCTGCTAATGACTGTGATACAGAATGCCTTCCCCTCCTTTGACTGGGGGGGGTTGATGGCTGCGACTGCTCTTCAGTATCAGAGACGACAGTTTCAGGTGGGCAGAAAGAATGAGAGTGGGGGTAGGGGGCCAGCGGTATCTGCAGAGGATACAGCCTGAGTCTGCTCCTGCTTTTTCAGTTTCTCAAAAATCACCCTCCAAGACCGTAGCATGCACATTTCCGGCTGGTGTTCCATAGTAGTCAAATTGTAGAGCATAACCCCCACATCATCCCAATCAGCTGTTATAAAAATAGGAGGCAGTGACATCGGGACGCTTAACAGCCACCCATCTAAGAATGAGTTTTAAGTCCAGCTTTGGCAAGGATTTGCCATGTTTTGCAAGCAAAGCATTAATTCAAATATGCCTCTCTCTTCTTCAGACATATTTTGTCCCATATTCCCACTGGCTCACCTCCTTCTTCATGGAGAGATTATTTTGAGCCCACTCCTGGTTCTTTCATCAGCACTTCCAGTTCAGGGGCTTGCTGATTGCAGTGCTGATAGGCTGTTTCTTGCTCCTCGTATTGGCGATTGAGAGACGAGGACATCCGAGTCTAGATGAGAAGCCAATTTTATTGAGTGTACAAGGCGTTTATATAGGGTTTTACTTGTATGGCACATATACAGGATTCTATTTTTGGTAAAAATTTCCCATTGGTTATACATTCTTCATGACATCAGTTACCTGGTAATCATTACAAAGTTTCACAATATATCTCTTGGTCACTTCTACCCCAGGGAGTAGTTATCTGTGTCTGTCTCTCTCATGTTTTCTGTTTGATTAGGCCTAAGATACTAGGCGCCTTTATCAGTTCCATTGTGCTCTCTGTTTAATTCCCCATAGGAAAAGGCTCCCAGTGTTTTGCTGCAGGGTTTGTGGTTTTTACTGGGACTGGTTTTGCTGCTATTATAGGTTCTGCTCTCATTACTTTCTCTTTTTCCAACTTGATTAAAAAAAAAAAAAGGAAAAAAAAAGAAAGTTTCCTTTCTTGTTACTCTTGGTGAGGAAATAAAATGACTCATACTTTTAGGAATTTGTCATCTTGATTCAAGATGGACTTTAAAACCCCTCAGCTCCAGGTTTTAGTCTGGGGGCACTGTCAGTTCTGAAAACAATTTCCAAACTTTCTAATTTGGGACTGTTTTGCCTTCTAACATGGGCATTGTCAGGAAAATTAATCCACGAACACCAGAGGTTTATGTCCAAAAAGGAGACAGAGGAGTCCTTTTACTTTATTCAAATAAAGGGAGAGGCCATGGGGCATTCCCCTGAGGTCTCTCAAATTTTTGGAGGGAGCAGCCTCTGTTTTATCCTAATTCCCGGCCGCTTGTCCCTTCTCTCATTCCCCATAGGCTGAGGTACTTGAGAGGTACAGACTTCCTGGAATGCCTGACACCTGGGATACCTTCCCCCCCCCAATGCCTAATCCCTTCTTAATTCTTAACTCTTGTGGAATTCATGGTGCTCTTTCAGTGCCTCTTTCATCTTTCAGTGGAATCTATCCTATTGTTTCTGTTGTCTCTCAGTGATAGTTTCATCTTATCAGCAGACCCACAGTTTGTTTTTAAGACAAACCCATCATCCCTCTCAATTCCTCCTCTTTTAATTTTTGTTAATAATTGTCTTTACAAACTTTAGTTATCACTGACTTAATTTCTTGTTCTTGGGTCCTTTTTGGCTTTGCAATTATTTGCAGTGGCATCACTCTCAGCCCTTTTGTAGCCATTTCTGGGTCAGTAGGGACGGCTACTACCTGCATTCTTTTAATCACACGTTGAATGAGTTGTATTAAGCAAGGGATCATGCATGGTAAAAAGATTAGAGTTGCTACAACACATAAGAGGAAAAAAAGCATTTGTTTAACCCATAGGCCACCAGGTAACCATGAAAACATGTCCCATTCTCATCCTTTCCAAGTTTGGACCAGTACATGAGCTAATTTTCTTAATAATGCCCCTTTAGAGCCCAGGTTCCATTAGCAAAGGGACCTTTCCAATTTTCATCATCATCTGGTGGGTCAAAATACAGCTTGCTTCCAGGGCCTAGTGGTCCACCAACAATAGTTGCCTCACCATAAGAATCACACTATTTGCATTTCTAAGCTCCTACATGAGGTTTCCACTTGCAATCACATCCCAGATCTCTTTTATTAGATCTGGACCAGAACTTACTGAAAAGGGCTCGAGTTCCATGCCGGTATAGCCATTTTCACTGATAGTCTCGGACAACATGTGCCTTACTTGTGGAATTATCCCGGGGGCAGTTTAAAAATAAGGGGTCTAAAAACTTATCCTTCCCCACTGCTTTACAGCCTTCAAAATCTTTTTGGTAATTATGGAAGGAACACCTTACCCAGCTACTGTTAGTGAGCTTGGCATGCTTTTGGTTCCATCTGCTTCGATATCTGGAACAGTCATAAGGAGGGCAGTTGGGGGTCTAACAATCTAAACTCAAAGATAAAATCCAGTCACAAACGCTCTTTTCTACATATGTGCTTCTTGTTCTATTTAGGCAATAAATGCCACTTTCAGAAGAATGAAGCTGCCATGGACTTCTTTCTTTGTCCCAAAATCCTGTTCCATTACGGACTTCACTCAGGGTGCTAACCCACCATTTAGGCTCGACCAGGCTGGCCACCCATGGCCAGTTTTCAGATCTCCCTGGCCCTCCGCAGACCTAACAATTTCTAAGGTTAAAGGTTTTTGCTACTTCTTCTCGTAAGGTTAAAAAATTATTTTTTCATTTTAGACCCTAACTTAACTGAAAATATAAAGGTAAAATTATTAAGAGAAACATTCTAATAGTGTAATAATCTAATTTCTTAACCTAATTTTCACTTTCACGTTGTCTTCTACACCACCTGTGGCAAGTGAAGGCACAGAAATAGCTTAGCATAAAGAAAGCAATGACAGCATGGATTGGCTCCCAGTGACTGGAGATTTGAGAGTAAGGATGCTCATACAGACTATTTCAGCAGGCAGTCTGTGGGTAGCTAGGGAAGTTAAAACTGCTGGAGGCTGATGAAAATTTTTTCTCTGACCAATAACTGGCTATTTCTGAAAACTGACAGTAGTTTTGACCATTAAAAAGTGAGATCAACCTGTGAACACCTACTTTAAGATCTAAGTCCAATTTCTTTCTCTCTTTAGTTTCCGGGTTTTGAAGAGGTAACAAGACCTAGCTCAGCCTCCTCCTCCCCCCCGACCAGGCCGGAGAATGCTGCGGGGACGGGGGGGGGGGGAGGGGGGGAGAGGCGAGCAGGCCCAGGCCGGGTCTGGCCGGTTCTCCCGGCTCAGCTGTAGTTTCTGCCGCTGCTAAGTTTTACCAAAGACTGCCCAGTTGTCTTGGTTCTAGAAGACAGGTGTCTGCTAGGGAGAGCAGGAGCCTCCCTTGGGATGAAAGAATGTAGACCCCCTCCCTCCGAATTATTATAAATTTGAAATCAAGGGGCTTTCAGGCAGATATCTGGATAGGAATAACAGTTCTTTACTAGTATAACCAGGCAAACAAACAAACAATAACTACAGCAATAACAAGAACACAGAACCAGGGACCCCGGGACAGCTTTCTCAGCTGAGATGGGATGGGGGAGAGGTTTTGTTTTCACAAACCCCCTCGGGCAGTCAGTCCCGGTGCTCCTGCAGGGCTCCGAGGAACAGTCGGTTGGAAACAGCAGGGACGAGCTGAGATCCTGGGCCGGTGGCTGAGGTGGATCAGCAGCTCCGCGGCAGTGGCTGCCACACGTCCCGGCAGGACAGGGGGTGCGAGGCCGCCAACAAAGAGGGGAGAAGGAGAAGAAGCAGCAACTCCGTCTGGGTGATGGCGAAATTCCCTTCTCTCCACCGCAGCAGCTCCATGACCCAGCACACCAACGTCCTTCCCCCAAGCCGAAGAAAACCAGCTAAAAAACTGTCCCCACCCTCCTTTTCTGCCCCCTTCCCCCCTCCCTGGGCCCAGCCACTCTTTGTCCATTGTCGAGCACCCCTAAGTACTGGTAGTTAGGTTGTCCCAGCACATAATGGGTAAAAATTCCATGGGCAGGCCAGAACACAAAACAAAACAAAACAAAAAAGGACACCTAACCCGCAACACGAGTGCAGAGAGGCCATCGCAAACAGCTCCAGCCGCTGCTCTGGCAGAGATAACTGTGAAAAACGAAGCTCACTCCTATGAAATTTTAAAAAAGGTTTAATAAAGACAATAAGAGACATAAAATAAAGCAAAGAGTTACGGCCGGGTGCCTTGGTGTGCTGCCAAGAGCACACCTGGTATCTTGGAAATACCCTTTTTATCCCATCCTGCTGTGAGGGTTTAATGCATATTCAAAGCATGTCCCCTCCCTGGTTCCGCCTTCTTAGAACATGCTCTGTATGGTTTTTATTTCTGCTGCTCAGCATTTTTTTTGCTGGTCAGCATTATTTTGAGTTTGGTTTCCTTTCTTCTGCAAATGGTCAGTGTTGATAACGGTCCGGGCCCCTCATCCTTCCTTTGAGGGCAGCTGGGCCTCATATCTTTCCCCCGCTGCCAACGGCCTGGTCCTGGCTTCTGATAACAGTTTGGTCTCCATTTCCTGCTGCTGATAACAGCCTGGTTTCCACTGTCCTTCTGTTGGAAACAGCTTGGTCCTCCCATTGTCCTGCCTGTTGGAGTTATCTTGCCTTGTCCAGATGAAACATATCCTTACCATTCAGAATTCCTTTCTAAGCCTATAACTTGCTAAGAGAGAGAAGAATATAGCAAAAGCATATAGCATATAACATTTATCATAATACTTGCAAAAAGCCAATATTTACAATATGAATTCACAACAATGCCTCCTTTTGTCTTTTTTATAAATCATTTAGCTTGAGCAATAATTCTTGTTTTCTAGCTTCTAGCACTCGTTCATTGTTTTCACAAATCAATTTAGCTTCTTCCAACAGATCTTTCACATTATTTTGTTTTCTTAATATCATGATTTTTTGTGCCATCCCAGATGTAGCCAATTTTGGGTCTGTAGGCATCGCTTCTATTTGCATGCCTTGCACTACTTCGGTGATTAGTTGAATGAAACAGGGGATTAGACAAGGAAGGAATATTAAACCAGCTGTAGCACATAGGAGGAAGAAACCTAGCTTCTTCCACCATTCTGTCCCCAACAGGTTATTCCACCAATTAGTGGTCGTCATTGACTCCCATTTTTGGACTGGCACATGGGCTATTTTTCTGATATTCTTGGCAATATCTAGAACGTAATTTCTATTGTCATCAATTTGCAAACAACAATCTGATGTATTAAATTTCCCGCAAACACCCCCCTCTTCAGCCAATAGATAATCCAAAGCCAGTCTATTCTGATATATTGCAGCTCTGGCTTGGCGTTGCTGACTGACTAAAAATTCCATAGCCCCAGCTGTTTCATTGGTTATGATTTCTACTACAGCTTGGAGTCTTATAATGCGATTTAGCATGTAAATTGGGGTTCGATATCCCCAACTTCCATCTTGTGCCCAAGTAGCTGGTCCGTATGTTTCTAGTATGCGTTCAAGGGGCCATTCCTCATCTCCCCATTTTTCAGGTCCTCTAAACAATTCCCTTTTATTTCTTTTTAGGACCTCATAAACCGGCACTCCCAATTGATCTCTGTCTGGTCCTGGCAAAAGGAAGAATCCTGGTTGAATGATTCCCAGAGTACAACTCCCTTTCCATTGTGAAGGGAGCTTTGGGTATGCCCTTTTCCCACATATCCAAAATAAGCCATCTGGTGCCTTCCAATAGTCATTTTTCTGTTGATTTATATTTTCCCAAAATTTAGATATTTCTGGGATTCCAGAGTAAGGATTTTTCCCTGTACCATTACATCTGGAGAGTCTGGTTTGATTATCATACACACAATTCTTTTCTTTTACTTTTCCTTGAGTCCAATACAGAGTTGGTTCCTCTGGGATCCACCATGTAGAAGTTCCATTGCTAACCTTATACCTTTTACAGGGAGTATTTCCTATTTCTTTAAGAAATTTCTTACCAGTCCGCCATAAACATTCTTCCCCTATCACTGTTGAACTTAGAATCCATCCTTCTGGTCGAGTCCCCCCTCTTATATTGGTCCGATTCCACTTAAGGAGTTCCACCGGGCCTATGCTACTACTTTTCCATGGCCATTTTTCCGTCATCAAAGCTCCTCCATAGACCCAACTGTTTGTTAAGTTCTTTACTTATCCTCTCCCCTAAATCCACAAACAGGTTTTTCCCTAGTCTTGAGATATCTATTTCCCCTTTTAATTGCTGTTTGAGCCTTGCATACAGGTCCTGACGTGAGGTTAAGATAGGTTCAGTTTGCTGTGTTGGTTTTATCTTTTTTCTTATCACTTGCTCTTTTATCAAATCTTGGGTCTTTCCCTTGACCGCCCCCGTGAAGCAAATCCATTTTTCCCCTTTTGGGCAAGTGCTTCCCAATCTAGTACCACTGACTCCTAAGATTTCTGTGATCCAATATTTTTCCCCTTTATGTATACAGGTACTTAATTTGGATGGGTTATAGCAGTGACTATTGATATTGGTGTGGGTAATAAGAAAGAAACCCCGGTGTCTTTTCATGTAAAGCTTTCGATAGCATTTATAACATTGCTTTGCTGGTGTCCCAAAAGGGAAAAGGATAAGTGACAGAAGAAGGAATAATAGGGGTCCAGTATGGCTTACACCGCCACCCATCCTGCCTATGAGGTTGCAGCTCACAGCAGGTGTTTTATATTCTTCTTGGTGGCGAGTTGTAGTGGCCAACCTGGTCTTGCCCCCTATTTCCTTGTCACTTCCTCTTTTGTAATTTCCAAGCAAATCTGACACCTTTTAACAGTAGTATCCCACTGTTCCTCAGGTATTTCCCACTCAACAGGCACCAGTAATTTCCATCCACAGAGCAGAGTTATTATTTCAGTTGCCTGCAATTCTGTTTGGGTAGAGGATCGATTATGTGCTCGACACTCCCTACAACAAGAACGCCGATTGTGTGAGCTGCAATACCAATTTTTCCCACAAATTAAACACTTATATTTAGCCCAGCTAGCATGTCCTGTATTGGGATGATTTATACAAGGTATATGGTGTGGCACCGATGGAAGTTGTGATTCTCACCCTTCTTTATACAGATCACAGGCCAAAGCAAAAATATGAGGATTTCCCGACCGAAACAGCCCTGATCCTCCTGTTTGGAGTGGGAGTATTCCTCCCCAAGGTGGATATCGAAGGTGTCTCAGAACTTGTCCAGGCAGGACTTGAAACCACTGATACAGGCTTGGTCTCACTTCCCAATTAGGCGTGATTCTTTGCTCATCCCTTGGATCCTGTGGATTGTCCCAGTTCATTACCACCCAGCCCCCACTTTAGAGTCAATTTGGTATCACCCGGTTTAGAAGTTATAGTCCACTCTTCAGGTCTCTTCATAGGTCCCTTGATTCCACTGGCGTGGATCCAACCTCGCTCCCTGGTCCGGATTGCAGCCTCCGTTGTCAGCAGTACCTGAAAAGGACCTTCCCATTGAGGAGTTAAAGATTGTTCCTTCCATGTCTTTACCAGTACCCATTCTCCTGGATGAATATTATGAATTTTGAACTCCAAAGGGGTGGTTTGAGGGATCATTCCTTTTAGCCTTAGGTTTTCAAGTGTTTTAGCAATTGTGGTGACATATTTTCTGACACTTATTTCCCCTACTTCATAAGTGGCAGTTTCATGTCGGGTGGTATGGAAGGGTAGACCAAACATCATTTCATAGGGTGACACTCCCAGGTCTGACCTGGGTTGTGTTCGAACCCTTAATAGAGCCAGAGGTAAACATTTTACCCAGGACATCTGGGTTTCAATCATTAATTTTGTTAAGGTCTTCTTTAAAGTTTGATTCATTCTTTCCACCTGGCCTGAACTTTGTGGGTGCCAGGGGGTATGCAATTCCTATTTTATTCACAAGGTTTGGGTTATTTGCTGTAAGACTTTAGATGTAAAATGTGTTCCTCTATCTGAGTCTATTTTATTAATCATTCCATACCTGGGAATAATCTGTTCCAAAAGAGTTTTACACACCACATTAGTTGTGGCCCTGGCAGCGGGAATAGCTTCCACCCAGTGAGTTAAATGGTCTACTACTACCAATAGGAACTTCCATTTTTGCACTTGAGGAAGTTCAGTGAAATCCACTTGAATACTTTGGAATGGCCATAAGGCTAATTCACGGCCACCTAATGGTGTTTTCCTCATTATTTTTCTATTTACCTTTTGGCAAGTTATGCAGTTTTCAGTTATTTGTTTTGCTACCCCAAAAATTCTAAGGCATCCAAAATCCCTTAGAAAGTGATCACACAAAGCCTGAGTACCCCAATGAGTTTTCTGATGCATATCTTCTAATATTTTCCTGGTGAGTGGCTTATTAAGTAACTGTCTCCCATCAGGGAATTTCCACTTTCCAGATTGATCCCGTTCTCCCCCTATCTTAAGTAATTCTTTTTCTTTTTTCTCACTAAATTTAGGGATTTCCAATTCTTCCCTGTCTGGGGTTAAAATTAACATAACTCGTTTGTCCCCATTTTCTGCTGCCTCTTTAGCCTCCTGATCCGCCAAGTTATTCCCTTTTATTTCGGGTGTCTTTCCCTTTTGGTGCCCGTTGATATGTACTACAGCTATCTCCTCAGGCAGTTCTAACACTTCTAAAACTTCTAAAATAAGTCCTTCATGTACTATTCCTTTCCCTTTTGAGTTTAGTAACCCCCTTTCTTCCCAAATTTTCCTAAAGGTATGGATTACTCCAAAGGCATACTTTGAGTCAGTATAGATGGTCCCCTTTTTACATCCTAAATGCTCCAGTGCTCTTTTTAGAGCATATAATTCACAAGATTGAGCAGACCAGTTTGAAGGTAGACTTCCTTTTTCGATGGTCTGCATATTTTCCCCATCAGCTACAGCATATCCCGACATTCTTTTTCCTTGCAAGCATCTGGATGAACCATCAACATATATTTTTTTTCCCTCAAAAAGGGCTTGTTCTGCTAAATCTTCCTGAACTTTAGTTTGGCATTGTATAATTTCCAGACAATTATGTGCCAAATCATCTTTTGGTTCCCCATACAGAAATTGGGCCGGATTGAGACTCCTGCTTGTTTCTATTGTCAAATCATTATTGTCAATTAAGATTGCTTCATATTTTAACATCCTGGAGTCTGTTAACCATTTCTCAGCTTTTTGATTTAGCACATTTTGGACAGCATGGGGTGTGCATACAATTAATTTACTTCCAAAGGTGAGCTTACGGCTTTCCTCCACCAAAATAGCAGTAGCTGCTATTGCCTGAATACATACTGGCCAGCCATGGCTCACTGGATCCAATAATTTGGATAAATAGGCTATTGGTTTCTTCACACACACACACCCCCCACCCCCCCCCCCCCCCCCATTCTTGAACTAAAACCCCGTGAGCTACTCCGTTTTCCACATTAACATATAAATGAAAGGGTTTTTCTAAGGAGGGTAGGCTTAGGGCTGGTACTGAGGCTAGTTTCAATTTCAATTGTTCTAATTTATCATCATCATCTTTAGTCTATCTTATATTGTCCCCCCCTGTCAATTTCTCATACAAAAATTTTACTGCTTGTGTGTATCCTTCAATCCACAATCTACAATATCCCAACAGTCCTAGCAGTTTCCTAACCTCTTTCTTTGAAGAGGGAGGAGGAAGGGATAGGATCCCTGCAATTCTTTCAGGATTTAATTTCCTGCTACCTTTGCTTATCAGGTGACCAAGATATTTTACCTCTGATTCCACAAACTGTAACTTTCCTTTTGATACTCTGAGTCCCTTTTCCCCAAGAAAATTCAGAAGTTTTATAGTAGCTTCTCTAACTTCAGCTTCTATTTCTCCTGATATTAGGACATCATCCACATATTGGATGATTTGTATTCCTACAGGAGTGGGGAAAGTTTGTAGTATCTCTTCTAAGGCTTGCCCGAATAGATTTGGGGACTCTGTGAATCCTTGTGGTAATTTTGTCCATCTTAATTGTTGCTTTCTCCCGGTATTTGGACCTTCCCATTCAAAGGCAAAAATATCTCAGCTTTCTTCCGCTAGTGGGCAGGCCCAGAAAGCATCTTTAAAGTCTACCACACTGAACCACTGATGTTGAGGTGGGACTTTGCATAAAAGAGTATAAGGATTAGGAACCACAGGGTAACGGGCTCGTGTTCTTTTATTTACCTCCCTTAAATTCTGCACTAATCTGTAATTTCCATCAGGTTTCTTTACTGGGAGTATAGGGGTGTTATGAGGAGATTCACAAGGTTCCAATGTCCCATCCTTTATCAATTCTTCTATTACTGGCTTTAAGCCTTCTCTCCCCTCCAAAGAAATAGGGTACTGACGTACACGTATGGGACGTTCTTCCCTTTCAATAGTGAACCTAATGGGGTCAATATTCAATCCACACCTATTTCCTTTTCCAGCCCAAACCTCTTTGTTAATTTTCTCTTCATCTTCTTGGCCAAGTTTTAACACTTTGGCTGTCATTTTCCCTTCTTCTGGTATAACCCCAGTTCCTAATTGTATCTGTAAATCCCTTCCCAATAAGTTGCTGCCAGCCCCAGGAACTAGTAAAACATCTCCTATTCCTATTTTTGTTTCTCCTTCTATGACCACATTTTTAATGACAGGAACTTTAAACCCTTCCCCTTTTGCTCCTGTTACTTTTACAGTATCATTACTTATATCACATCCCTTTGGAATATTAACAACACAAGTCCTTTCTGCCCCAGTATCAACTATAAATTCTAATGTCTCCTCTTGGGGGCCCACTTTTAAAGTTATCAAAGGCTCCAGATGGTATTTTCCCCCCAAAAATAGAGCACATGACTTCCCTATTCTTCCTCTGGAGGTGTCTCGAAATATTTTTAGATACCTCCTTAAGTGAGGGCCTTCTCGTTTAAAATGCCCTTCCTTTTTGCAATAAAAACAGGTATTCCTAGGTTTTCCAGGGAATTTTGATTGTGCTGGATTTTTATTTCTTCCCTTTTCCCCACTTCTAACCCCTGAGTGTTTAGGAGCAAATCCTGAGGGTTTTTGATTCAGATTTTTCTGGAAGGTGCTTTCTCTCAGAGTGGTTATCATGATTTTTGCTTCCACTTTAGCTTTTTCTTCATCTCCATACATAAACCCTTTGAGCTTCTCTTAATAAGTCATTTAAGGGTTTGTCGTGCCAGTCCTCCAATTTTTCTAGTTTTTTCCTAATATCTGGCCATGCCCGGGTGACAAAATTGACCCTTAGCAGGGCTTGTCCTGCTAGGGACTCAGGGTCTATTCCAGAGTATCGTTTCATATTTTTCCAGAGTCTTTCCAGCCATTCAGTTAGAGGTTCCTCTTTTCCCTGTTGTCCCTCAAAGGTTTTTCTAACATTTTGCCCTCGGGGTGCTTCCTCCTTTATCCCTTTGATTATCAAATTACGATAATCATTCATACTTCCCCTCCCAGCTTCATCATTCTGGTTCCAATTAGGAGGTGCAGCTGGCAACTTTTGTTCTCCCAGTGGGCATTGTTGGTTTTCTCTTTCCCATATTTTTATCCCCGCAGTTCTATTCATCTCTCTTTCCTCTTGGGAAAATATTGTTTTCATTATTGATTGCATTTCTTCCCAAGTGAAAATGTTGGGCCTTAGGAATTGATCCAATTGTTCAGCCGTACCTATAGGGTCTTCTAATAGCCCTTTAATCTCCTTTTTGAAATTCCTAACTTCTGTAGAAGTCAAAGGAGCATTCACAAATCCCATTCCCCCCTGGACTCCTCCCATAGGTACTTCTCGTAATGGGAATAAATTGATTTCTTGGTTCCACTCTCCTTGTCTATCTGTTTTTACAGCCCCCTTCCCTTGTTTTGTATTAGTGTTGGTAACAGAGAGATTATCAGGCTGCTTTTGAGCTTTAATTGCTTCCCTTGTGTTCTGATATGGTGCCCCTTCATTAAGAAGAGATGTTATCTGGGCGACAGGCGCTGAACCCTCCAAAGGAAAAGAGGCAGAAACAGAGTTCGGCAGGGAAGCTGGGATCCCTAGTGCAGAAGGAGTGAGGGCGGGGCCTGGCAGTGAAGCCAGGGCCACCTGAGCAGGGCTGCTGAAGTCTGGCAGTGAAGCCGGAGCTGCTGCAGTGGGAGTCCTGAAATCCAGCAGTGAAGCTGGGGCTGCCAGGGCAGGGTTGCTAATGTCCCGCAGTGAAGCCGGGGCCGCCGGGCCGGTGGAGCAGAAGCCAGAGTCGGGACACCCAGCGCACTCCCCGGTTCGAATGGGGGGCAGGAGTTCCCGGGACAGGTGGAATTCCCAGCATCAGCAGGGGTGGGAGGATTCCCAGCGCCATTGGAGGCGGAGGAATTCCCGGAGGCAGGGGGACTTCTGGGGCTGGCTGGAGCGGGAGGGCTCCCTGTGCCAGCGGCGGAGGTAAAGCATCCAGAGGGTCCCATTTTTTTCTATTTTCTGTTTGCTCAACCTCTGGGGTTTTAGATACTTTAAAAACTCTGGCTCCCAGAGGTCCTGTGTCTCCTATCCAGCAAGAGGCATATTCTCCCTCTTCTGGATTAAATGGCTCTTTTGAATTCACAAATATATTTAGAGCCTGGCAGATCCAAGCCTCAGAGGACCCGTATTTTGACCGGTAAACGTGATCAGGTCTAATTTCCTTTTTTACCCACTCCTTCATGCAAAATTGGATCATTTTTACTTTGTCTTTCCCCTTTGTATCAGGATCTGTATCCCAATTTGCTAGCTTGATCCTTGATCCCGAGGGGACTATCTTGAGGTATATCCTCTGGTATTTTATTAATTCTTTTTTCTCTTGACGCCAGCTTCCTGGTTCTCTGTCCCATTTTTCCAAGTGTTCTCTGTTTCAACCTACTCCTTTAAGCACCACTATTTTAGAACACCAATTGTACTCCTTTAAAATACCAATTCCACTCCATTAAAACACCAGTTCACTTCTTTAAAATACCTATTTTAACTCCTTTAAAAAACATGAGCTCACTTCTTTAAAACACCAATCACCCTTCACAGCACCAACAAAAAAAAAAAAAACAACAAACCCCAAATCCCTCTTTCAATGTTCTTGTTACAGTCCACTTTCCCCCCCCTCAGGATACAGTTATACATAATCTCTCATTCACACACTCATTCTCATTTCTTTAATAGGTTTTCCTCACTCATTTTCACTCACACCAAGAGAATACAATAATAAGGTACCTCTAATGTCGCTGGCCAACCCCCCAGATTTTCTTGGGTACTGTATCCCACACTTCCCGTGGTTTGCACCCTCAACCTGGCAATATTCATGGGGATTGATTATTTTTTTACCCCCTTTTTTTTTGTCCCGTCTCCTAGTACACTGAACTTAGGAGAACTCCCGGCTCCTTCCCTTCCAGGGGTCCAACCCCTCCCTGAGACCTCAGTCCCAGTAACCCCGGGGGGATTCTTTCACTCCTTTTTCTTTTGCTTCGTCCAATTCCCGGCCTATTTTCTCGCAAAAGATAGGAACCGCGGTACTATGGACTATTGCTCTCGCTCCACAGGTCTGGGGTAACCAGCTTGAGTCTCATTCACACACATTCATCCCCCCATTTCCACCCCCCTGATCAGTACTTACCAATTCCTGTTCAGGTCCCGAAAGATTATGGGGTTTTGAAGGAGCGCTTTATTTCTTTATTTTTTATTTTTCTTTGCTTTACCTGTCTCTCTCTTGTCCTCCGGGTGTTGCCCTGCTACCACCAATGACACCAGAAGACCCAAAGCGGATTACCAAAGCTGGCAGGGAGGAGCCTTCCCCCGCTTGGGATCTCCTGGTTCTGCCGGGGCGAGGTGCTTCATCCTGGACGAGCCCCCAGATTATTGTGAAAATCGAAGTTCACTCCTATGAAATTTTAAAAAAGGTTTAATAAAGACAATAAGAGACATAAAATAAAGCAAAGAGTTACGGCCGGGTGCCTTGGTGCGCTGCCAAGAGCACACCTGGTATCTTGGAAATACCCTTTTTATCCCATCCTGCTGTGAGGGTTTAATGCATATTCAAAGCATGTCCCCTCCCTGGTTCCGCCTTCTTAGAACATGCTCTGTATGGTTTTTATTTCTGCTGCTCAGCATTTTTTTTGCTGGTCAGCATTATTTTGAGTTTGGTTTCCTTTCTTCTGCAAATGGTCAGTGTTGATAACAGTCCGGGCACCTCATCCTTCCTTTGAGGGCAGCTGGGCTTCATATCTTTCCCCCGCTGCCAACGGCCTGGTCCTGGCTTCTGATAACAGTTTGGTCTCCATTTCCTGCTGCTGATAACAGCCTGGTTTCCACTGTCCTTCTGTTGGAAACAGCTTGGTCCTCCCACTGTCCTGCCTGTTGGAGTTATCTTGCCTTGTCCAGATGAAACATATCCTTACCATTCAGAATTCCTTTCTAAGCCTATAACTTGCTAAGAGAGAGAAGAATATAGCAAAAGCATATAGCATATAACATTTATCATAATACTTGCAAAAAGCCAATATTTACAATATGAATTCACAACATAACAGAACCAGCTACAAGGCCTGGGCAAGATTTTAACCCTTTCATTACCCAGAGAAAACTTGCAGATTAATCCTTTTTTCCAGAGAAAAAAAAAAGAAAGTGATCAATATGTAAAAAAAACCCCTATAAACTATCAAAGACAGTGAAGAAAATAATTAAACCTCAGAAGAAGTAAAGAAAGAAGAAAATACTTTAATAAGCTGAAATATTTTTCTGTTAAAGCTATAAAAATAGACAATAGTGTTCTGAAAAAAACTCCTTTAATTCATGACAGAGTATATTAGAAAGAATGAAGTGCTTCAAAGTGTAGATTTTGAGCAAATAGTAAAGTATTGTGGTACTGTGAGATGCTAGAACAGAAGAAGAGAAATAATAGTTGAAGATTTGTGGCCTTTAAGAGGCAAAGAGAACACTTCTGTTTCCAGAAAGGCTCACAAAAACAGATGAAAAGAACTTTTGCCTTTAAATAACTCATCCTTAAAAATAACATTCCTAGACTCATTTAACCCATAACACACCTCAGAGTGATGTGAAATGGGAGAAATGAACTTATGGCAAATTTTCCGGGCAACTGGCATCAGAAAAATAGAAAGCTATAAAAAAAATAGTTTTCTTGTGAAAAACTCCATAAATTAATAGAAAAAGACTTCTGTTTCTCTACAAAGACTGGTGAAAAGATTATAGCAAGAATTGAGACTGTTTTAACCACCAAAGTTTTTTTGTCTCTGTGTTGTCATATAAACAAAAGAATAGTCAAGTAGTGAGAGAAAAAAGAGTTGTTCTGAACATTTTATTCTGGTTTCTTATTCTTGTAGTTTTTGTTAATAAACTTTCTTTGTTCCTTTTAAGTTTTAAGCCTGTTTTGCTCTTGTTCTAATCCATATCTCACAGCAAAAAATAAGTAAGTTTTCTAGTGACTTTTTTTAGTTGCTGCTTTAAAACCAGGACATTTATTTAGTGCATTAGCCAAGAAATTGAAATTGGCAAATCTAAACCACTACAACTATGGATGCTAACTATGAAGCAGGGAGCACAGTGCCTGTGGAATAGCAGGCCGCATAACTTTCTCAGTCTCGCCTGAGAAAGTGGCCTGAGAAATCATAAGGAGGAATTAAAACAATCCTCAGAGACAGAAGACAGTCTTGCAGGTGCTGTTTGTCAGTTTCTTGTTTTCTTGCAAGAGAAGGTCGAGGGGTGGTGTACCCCACTGACCAATGATGGTGATGTGTTAGTTTACTAACTAATAAGAGTTTTACTTTTCTGTACTTTCACGTATCAGTCTATAGAAGATCATCTAAGGTAATAAACCTTAGAGAGAGGAAGAACTCTCCTGTTCAACTCACAAGAGAGTCTGTGTCGTTCTTCTCGCTGTTCCAAATAAAGCAACACTAAACATCAATTTAAAGGGAGATAGTTGAATATCTCTCCTGGGTCTGGCCCTTATTCTTGCTAAAGGTCAAGAGCTGCACCCATGGCATATCAGTTTCTATCACTAGCTTCAGAAAGTGTTTCTTTATTTCCCCATTCATCCTTTCAACTTGGCCTGAGCTTGCTCCAAAAATACTTTAATAACTGACCTTGTAGTTGCCGAAACGCCTGGGAACACTTCTGGCTACTCATAACTGACATACTATTACCAAAAGATATTTAAATTTTGCCACCTGGGGCATTCCAGTGAAATCTACCTGTTATTTCTGGAAGGGACGTACCACCCAAGGCCTTCCCCCTCTGGCAAGTTTCTTTGTAACTCTGTTATTTGTTTTAGCACAAATTAAACAAACCCCAATAGCTCGTCTTGCCAGAGCAAAAAGACCCACAGCAGCAAACGTCTTGAGGATGGCCTCTGCCATCCCTCGGGTGCCTCGGCACCTCCCCCATGAAGCTGCTTCAACAACTGCAAGGCCAAAGCCCTCGGCATCCACCGCTCACCATCCTCTGCAAACCAATCACCCCCCTTTTCTTCTGCCTCATTCTCTACAACTATCTCAAGTTCCTCCAGTGGAAAAGACAACTTCTCTGGCAAGGGGGCAGCCACTGGGAGCAAGGGAAGTATCCCAGAGACCTCCGGCAACAATGCAGCTTTTCAAGCTTCTTCATCAGACAGTCTGCTTCTCCTTGCCTCTTCTCAGCACCCTGCCTGGTGCCCTCCAATGTGCATCATTGCTACCTCTTTTGGTAAATCACCACCTTCAATAGGCGAGAGATTAAGTTCTCATGAGCCAATGTCTTTCTTCTGCAGGTTAATAAACCTCTTTCTTCCCATAGTTTCCCAAATGCATGTATCACTCCATATGCATAGTTACAATCAGTAAAAACATTTACTCTTTTGTCTCTGTATAATTCACAGGCTCTCACAAGAGCATATAGCTCTGCTGTCTGAGCTGACCAGGTGTGTGGCAACCTCCCCCTCCTTCTGATCGCTCTCCATTCATGACAAAGCATCCTGCAAATGGCTTTCCTTGCTTTAGTTTTCAGATCTGTCACTTGAAACAAAGCTTTAATTTGATGTGAAGCTTTAACAACCAATACCCACCCCCCTATCAGCTCCCGGGCCTCAGCCACCCCCAGAGCCGCAACTCCACAGCTCCACAGACAATGGGGCAGCCTCTGGCCACCAGGTCCACCAGTCTAGAAAGGCAACAGACCTCGTGCTCTTCCATGCTCTTTCAGTAAAATTCTTCTAGCATGACTTTGCCTACCATCCACACACTGCAACAACTCAACTCCTGAGGGTTGTGAAAAACAAGATTCACTTTTCTTAATAAATTATAAAAAAATTTAATATAAACAAAAAGACAATTAGGAGACAAAGGAAATAAAGCAAAGGGTTAAAACGGCCAGGTGCCCTGGCGCATTGCCAGGAACACACCTGATATCTTTGGAACACCCTTTTTATCCCCTCCTGCTCTGAGGGTTTAATGCATATTCAAACAGTTATAAATATGTATTGTGATATTGACTTTCGCAAGTATTAAGATGAATATTATATGTAAAATACCTTTTGACTATGTATGTACTTTTTTTCTTGATAACAAGTTTTAAGCTTAAAGGAATCTTGTAGTACAAAGCAAGGAAACCCCAGAGGGCAAAGACAGTGGGGCCCAAGCTGTTATCAGCAGCACGACATGGAGACCAGGCTGTTATCAGCAGCCAGGACCAGGCCGGTGGCAGCACCTGAAGGACGGATGTGAAGCCCAGCTGTCACCAGGGCAGGACGAGGGGCCCAGACTGTTATCAACACTGACCATTTGCAGAAGAAAGGAAACCAAACTCAAAAATAATGATCAGCAAAATAATGATAATCAGCAAAAATAAAAACCATACAGAGCATGTTCTAAATAGGTGGAACCAGGGAGGGGACATGCTAAATACTTCTTGAAAAAGTTTGAATATGCATTAAACCCTCACAGCAGGAGGGGATAAAAAGAGTGTTCCCAAGATACCAGGTGTGTTCCTGGCAACCCGCCAGGGCACCCGGCCAGTTTAACCCTTTGCTTTATTTCCTTTATCTCCTAATTGTCTTTTTGTTTATATTATTTTTTTATATAATTAAGTGAATCTCGTTTTTCACAAAACTTTTCTAAGAAGCATTTTGCATGGTTACGCCCTGAACCAGCCTCTTCAGAGCATGCTTCCTATGGTCTTTATTTTTGCTGATCATAATTTTATTTGAATTTGATTTCCTTTCTTTGCAAGTGCTCAGTGCTGAAAATAGTCTGAGCCCCTCGTCCTGCCACCGGTGACAGCTGGGCTTCACATCCTTCTGCTGCCAACGGCCTGGTCCTGGCTGCTGATAACAGCTTGGGCCCCACTGTCATTGCCCTCTGCGGCTTCCTTGCTTTGTACCATGAAATTCCTTTAAGCTTAAAACTTGTTAGGAAGAGAAAAAGTACATACATAGCCAAAAAGTATTTAACATATAATATTCATCCTAATACTTGCGAAAGCCAGTATCACAATACAGATTTATAACAGGGTGGAGCAAACTCTCCTAACATCTTTCTTTTGCAAAGTTTGCCCAAACAAAACAGGTGACTCTGTATGAACACGACCTAGAGTTCAGCAGCAAATAATGCCACTGCTTAAAGCAAATCACATCACATTTCTTCATTTTTTAGTAACTAACCACTCCCCATCTCAGTTTTTGCATCAAGTCCATCTTAGGCGTAGGGTGGTGTCTAACAAATTAACTTCTATTGAGGAAACTCTAATATTTATAACATTTTATAACCTTTAACATTTAAAACTTTTATTAAGGAAAGAAAACAAAATACTTTCCTTTAAAGTTTTCTCATAACTTCCACAGAGGAAATGCATGACAAATACGCAGGCCTTCTATAGGATACTGTCTTCACAAGGTTGCAGCTACAGAATTTGCTTTAGGGACACAACAAACCACAGACTGGTGGGCGTGTTCCCTACAAGGTATGAGTTGCAACATTGGCTTTATAACTGAAACTTGCCAGTTCTGGCCTTTTATAACAAAACATACAAAAAGCAGAGGGGTGTGGTCTCCTCCAAACTGGAGCCATTCTGCACAAAACCTCATGTAGACAAATGAATTAAATCCTCAAAATAATTTATTACAATTTTTACAATTCTTTCAGAGAAAGATGTGTTCACTTTTGAGCTCACAGAAGAAACCACAGTTTTCACAACTCCTTTGAAGGATCAAAAAAATTCTTTAGACAATTTTCCCCCTCGGGGATAAAAATTAAGATGAATCGAGAGGTCTTTGTTTTTACTAAGACACACACCTCTTCTCGATCCAGATTTACTTTAAAAGTTAACAACAGCTCCAGGTAGGTGGATATAATGAGAGCTTTTGACACTTTTAACAATCCATTTCCTTTATCTTCTCGACTTTCTCGACAGTCCAGCTGTTTTTGGCCCCTTTTTTGCAGACATTGCTGTTTTCAGTGTCCTATGCCCTGAAGACAGCACACTGATTTTTCTCAGCCACTGTCTGGGTCAGGTCTCCCGTGCTGGGGAGAGAAAGTCTCTGCCACTTCCTTGTGGCCAATCCTGTCCCCTCTGTCCCGGGGGACCCCTTGGGCCTTGCTGTTTTTCCCTCTTTGGCCTGAAAATGGCTATCACCTTGGCCTTTCCTCCTTGTGCTCACTCTATTTACCACACACCGAATACCAGAGCCAGTCCCTGTCCTGCCACATTGTCCAAACAGCTCCTCCGCGCTCCAGTGCTCCCAGCGGGCACGGCTGGCAGCACCACAGGCGGCCAGGGCGTCCTGCAGCCTCAAAGGGCCAGCAGCTGCTGCTGCCCCTGCCCGGGGCCGGTGGGGTCGGGCACTGCCCAGTGCTGAGTCCCAGCAGCCCTACAGGCCACCAGCCAGTGCTCCTGGTCCTGCACCTCCACTCCTGGTTCCTGCTTCAACATATCTCTCCACACTCTCCATTAACCAGCTCTTTTCCAGCACACCAACACAATCCATCCATCTCCTGTTGTCAAAGACTCTTTCTTGATTCCCCTTATTGCCCCCCCCCCGCCCCCGCCCCCTGGGCGTGGATTCTCGAGATCCCTTCTAGTTCTAGGGGGTGATATGATATGCTGCTCCCCTCCCCCTACACCATTGTCATATCTCAGGTGGAGCTGTAGGAACAGCATTTCCCTGATCCCTTTGCTCAGGAAGGTGGGGACACAGGGACCTGCAGCTGGCCTTGGGTCAGCTGGTAACACCGGAGGACAAGACGGGGGAAGGTGCTGAAAAACATTTTAATCTTCACCGTTTTCCTCTTCACCCCTTTTTCCTCTTCTTTTTTTTTCTTAACACATAGATTTCTCCTGTTTTTTGTTTAAACCATATCAATCCACATTCCCTTTCAATCCATCCTTTTCAATTCTCCTCTAGATACTTTCACAGAACTCAACACAACTGAATTCTGTTTTCTAAGGTGGCCATATAAGTCCATTTGGCAACTTATACTCTGGCCATACATAATAAAAATATTTTACCACCATTTCCATAGTTACTTCTGAGTGAATGCATAATCTGTCCCAAGATCTCAGCATTCTCCCCAAGGGACTCTCTGAGGGTATTATGGAATAGTCATCTCTTTTGCTGGGACCCCTTCCCGGCTGTACCCTTGCAACCCTCCATGGGTGCCCTGTTTGACCTGTGCTACCCTCCTTGGATGCCCTCCCAGGCTTCACTCCTGAAGATCCCATTTTACTCACTGGCGAGATTTTCAGTGGTCCCTCCCTGTGGACTCTTCACGGACCCCTTGGTCCGCCACTCGTCTGTCTCCTGGACAGTCTCGGGAACCCAATCAATCACCCAGTGCCGGCCGCCACCAAGGGGAGCTGATCACCGAAACTGGGTGAGACGCGCCTTCAGCTCCACTCACTGCCTGCCGCCCTGGACGGTGGAAATATGCTGGACCGAGGGCCCAAAAATTGTCAGGAAAATTAATCTACGAACACCAGAGGTTTATGTCCAAAAAGGAGACAGAGGAGTCCTTTTACTTTATTCAAATAAAGGGAGAGGCCATGGGGCATTCCCTTGAGGTGTCTCAAATTTCTGGAGGGCACAGCCTCCGTTTTATCCTAATTCCCGGCCGCTTGTCCCTTCTCTCTTTCCCCATAGTCTGAGATACTTGAGAGGTACAGACTTCCTGGAACGCCTGACACCTGGGATACCTTCCCCCCCCCAATGCCTAATCCCTTCTTAATTCTTAACTCTTGTGGAATTCATGGTGCTCTTTCAGTGCCTCTTTCATCTTTCAGTGGAATCTATCCTATTGTTTCTGTTGTCTCTCACTGATAGCTGCATCTTATCAGCAGACCCAGAGTTTGTTTTTTAAGACAAACCCGTCATTCCTCTCATGGATTTAGAAAATTTATTAACAAAACTACAAGAATAAGAAACCAGAATAAAATTCCAGAAACCCTTTTTTCTCGTTACTTAACCATTTTCCTTGTTCACTTGACAACATAGAGACAAAAAAACCCCAAATCTTGGTGTTTAAAACAGTCCCAACTTTCCTATAGTCTTTTCATCAGTCTTTGTAGAGAAAAAGAAGTTATTTTCTGCCATTCTATGGAGTTTTTTTTACAAGAAAACTATTTTATCATGGCTTTCTATTTTTCTGATGCCAGCTGCCCGGAAAACTCTATCATCACTTCTCTCCTCACATTTCACACTACTCTGAGGTGTGTTATGGGTCATAAGTCCAGGGGTGTCATTTAAAGGATGAGTTATTCAAAGGCAAAAATTCTCTTCATTTGTCTCTGTGAGCACCTCTGAAAACAGAAGTTTTCTCTTTGCCTCTTAAGTGCCACAAATCTTCAACAACTATCACTTCTCTTTTCCTATTCCAGCATCTCACAGTATCACAATACTTTACTATTTGCTCAAAATATACACTTTGAAACACTTCATTCTTCCCAAAATACTCTGTCATGAATTAAAGGAGTTTTTTCAGAACACTATTGTCCATCTCCATAGTTTTAGCAAAAGAATATTTCTGCTTATTAAAGCATCTCCTTATTTCTCTCCCCCATCTGAAGCTTAATTCCTTTCTTCACTGTCTTTGATAGTTTATGTTGTCTCTTTACATGTTGATCATTCTCTCTCTTGCCCTCTTTCTGGAAAAAAGGATTAATCTGCAAGTCTCATCTGGGTAGTGAAAGAGTTAAAATCTTGCCCAGGCCTTGTAGATGGTCCTGTGATCTCTGCCGGAGCAGTGGCTGAAGCTGGCTGCAATGGAAGATTTTCGGTAACTGCTCTGGAGAGTGTGGTCACACACTCACTCAGCACATTGCAAGTCAATAGCTTTCCCTCCCCTTACTCAGCAGTCTCTGATGAAACTCAGCAGCGGCAGAAACTGCAACCGAGCCAGGGACTGGCCTGGCCCAGCAGCCCCGCTGTACAAGGCCCAGCAAGCCCTCCAGGAAGGGGTTCCTGACCCTTTACATTATCCATTCTCCCTGGGAACCGCAGAACTCCGGCCAGCCCCGCTTCCACCCCCCCCCCCTTCCCCCGCGGCCTTGTCTGGCCTGGGGGTGAGGAGGCTGAATCGGAGCTCTGTTACCTCTTCAAAACCCGGAAACCAAAGAAAACAAGAAATTCCGGGGCTTAGGTCTTAAGGTGGTGTTCACAGGTTGATCTCACTTTTCAATGGTCAAAACTACTGTCAATTCTCAGAAATGGCCAGTTATTGGCCAGGAGAAAAACTCCCATCAGCCTCCAGCAGCTTTAACTTCCTTAAGTGTTTCTTTTTTTTCTTAAATGCCAATCTATCACAATGGGGCTTTAAAAGTTCATTGCATTTTTGGACCTGCTTAGAGATTTGCTGGATGCTGGAAACAAGTGATGCTCTGCAACAAGCACCTGGATTCTGCATTCGTGTTTAACTGGTTGTAGAAAGAGCAAAGCAAGGAGAATAAATAGCTGGGTAAAAAAAAAGAAGACAAAAATAATTTCTTAAATTGAATAAAAGCAGTCAGAGAATAATGCAGCTTGTCTTTCAGAGATGAGAAAATGAATGAAGGGAGTAGGGGGTGGTAATATTTATCAGCTCTTGAGAGGGAGCAGAGCTTGGGGCTACTTTGCCCTTTTGGAGTTTGATTCACTTTGCAGCCCCCCCCCCCCCCCAGTGTGGGGGGAAAAGAGTCTCACACCTGAGCCTTATCAGGATGGAGAACATTAGCATGATCACACCAAACAGGATCTGTTTCTTTTCAGCCTTTTCCCTTATCCTGCTCAAAATCCAGCTTGTTGCTAAACAAAGGTTGGATTGTTGTAATCATCCTCCAGTGGTGGATGCACACCTAGCCTCAGCAAAGCACTTTCTGCTTTTTCGAATGGCCTATTCTTTGAGTCATTAACCTTTAACATTTCAGTCTCTCACAACCTCCCAAGGAAACCCTCTGAAAAAAATAGTGTGAGCAGCAGTTAAAATTAACATTAAGCTGTGATGTGGCCCTAGGTAGATATTTGGACCATATTCAAACTTTCATCTACCTCCATCTGGGGGACAGTGGTATGGATACCTCCATTCAGGGGTCTCTTGACCCATTAGAGCCCACAGACTAAACACTGATTGGTTGAGACCTAAGAGAAGGACTCAGATTAGGAGACAGAGACCCATAAGTCATTGACGGAAAGAGGGGACACCCATGACTGACTTGACCTTGGATTCTCCCAAATTTTGACCCCATCCCAACCTTTGACATCCTTCTGAAGTCAGTGACACTACAAGTGTTATAAGTGACAGGACAGGAAGAATGGGCCTCAAGTTGCTTCAGGGGAAGCTTAGCTTAGATATTAAGAAAAATTTCTTCACTGAAAGGGTAGTCAGGCATTAGAACAGGCTGCCCAGGGCAGTGGTGGAATCACCATCCCTGAAAGTGTTCAAAAACCTGTGGATGTGGTACTTGGGGTCATGGTTTAATGGGGAAAATCGTTTAGTGGTGAACATAGCAGTGCCGAGCTAGTGGTTGGACTTGATGATCTTAGAGGTCTTTTCCAACCTTAACAATCCTATGATTCTAAGGGAATAACAACCCAAAGTCCTGGTCCTTGATTAGAGATTTGAGTGATGAATCTGGTCCTCCCGATCCTATTTGCTGCCTTGGAGGGAGGTTGATGTGTGCCATGGTGCAGAAAGAGCATAATGAAATAGTTCAGGTGGAGAAGTCTTTCAGGTGTGCAGGTACTTAGTAGGTTCTTATCTCCCCTCTGACTCAACTTCTCCCAGCACTTGTGTAACTACTTCCTCTTCAGCCTCATTAGAGGCAAAGCCACTCCTTTCCTTTAACCATAGCAGCTGTTAGTTATCTTGTCTTTATTCCTGGCCTTGGGTCTTTCCACCAGCATGGTCTTGACATGGCTGTGATGCCTTGGAGTGGCTACCTAGAACAGAGGCTAGACAAGATTAAGAAAATAAAAGTGGATATTTATTAAAGGCCTTCAGTAGGTACACCTTGGGCAGTCAGAAGCCTCCCAGAGGTTATAGCCAAGATAGATGACGGTCACGAGTTTTTCACACAATTATAAGTTTGGTCCATTTACATATCAGGGATTAATCCTCCAATTATAGCTTCAGGTAATGAAGTCATATTCCCTCAGTTTGCTCCCCCAACTCACATTTTTTTATACTTTCGGGGCCTGAGACAGTAAGGTGTCCTTGAGCTTCAGGCCTAGAAGAATTGTTTTGTCTGACCAAAATGTGAAGACAGTAGCTAGGACTCTATATGAAGTTTTAGTTATACACTAAAGCAGTACAAGATTTGAAAAATATAAAAGCTAAAATCCTAAGGCGTCATTCCCCCCCTTTAGATGACTGACAAGGCCTTTACCTTGTGAAGTCTCTATACTAAATATCTACTAGTAGTATGTATCTAACAACAGTATATATCTAAGATTAGTGATGTTTACACAGTCAGCTATCATGCAAACAAGAATTATGATTACAGCTATAATGAACAGTTCTTTAAGCACAGAAGAAGAACCATTTAAATCACATCATCCTCATTTGTATCAGTGTAGTGGTTTAGATTCGCCAGTTCGAGTTTCCCAGCCAATGCACCAAATAATGTGGTGGGTTTTAGTGCTGGCTAAAATCACCAGGGCACTTACTCATTTCTTGCTGTGAGATATGGATTAGGAGAAGGGCAAAACAGGCTTAAAACTTAAAAGGTATAAAGAAACTTTATTAAGAGGACTAGATGAATAAGAAACGTCAGAATAAAACCTCCAGAACACCTTTTCTCCCCGTCACCCAAACCTTTTTCCTTTCCCAACTGACCACATAGAGACAAAATCTGGGATGTTAAAGCAGTACCAATTATACAATAGTCTTTCATCAGTTCTTGTAGGGAGAGGAGTTTTCTCTTGTCATGCCATGGAGATTTCTTCACAAGAAACAGTTCTCTCATAGCTTTTCATTTCCACGAATAGCAGCCGCCCAGGAAAGAAATCTGCCATCGTGACATTCCTCCCATTTTCACAGCCCTCCTAGAGATGTGTCCATGGGCCATGAACTCATGGGATATTATTTTAAGGATGAGTTGTTCAAAGACAAAGGTTCTCTTTATCTGTCTCTGTGATCAACTCTGGGAACAGAGGTTTTCTTCTCTTCCTGGGGGCAAAGGGTCTTCATCAACTCTCATTTCTCTGTTCAAGCTTCTCATGGGATCACAGCTACTCTATCATCTGCTTGGCTTCATCAATAGATGCCTCTGCTCAGATCTACACTTTGAATACTTTATCCCCCCATACTTTTCTCATGAATTAAAGGAGATATTTCAGTATATCATTGTCCATCTCCATGGCCCTGACAAAATAATATTTCAGCACCTTTTGGCATCTCCTCATCCTCCTTCCATCTGAGGCTTGACTCCTTCTTTTACTGACCTTGGTGTTTTCATGCTGTCTTTCTACATGTTGTCACTTCTTTTCTCTCCCTGGAGAGAGGATCAAGGTCTGCAGGTCTCATCTGTGTAGCGAAAGGGTTAATATCTCGCCCAGTGACCAGGGCAATCACGGTGTTTGATTTCAGGCCGCTCTGGGCACCTCCGTCTGCCCCGGAGCGGCTGGGAGGGGCGGCTCGGCCTGGAGTCATAGGCACAGGCCGGGGGCGAGGGGGTTGGTGTCGGCAATATGTCAGCAGCCGTGGCCTGGCCCAGCCTGGGGCCAGGACCTGCAGCCTTCATCCCCCACCTGGGACCTGCTGGGGTCCGGCCCAGCTTACTCCAAGCCGTACAGGCCGCGGGGGAGTGGGGCCGGCCCCATCAGAGCTCTGCTACCTTTTGAAGCCGGAAGGAAAGAGAGTTCCCGGGCTTGTGGTTTTTAAAAGGTGGTATTCACAGAGGCGGATCTAATTTCTAAATTGTGCAAAATGTTGTCAGTTCTCAGAACTATCTAGCTATTGGCCTGTCCTAGGCACAGATGAAGGTCTCAGCAGCTTCTCAAAGAAATCACTTCAGCGGGTTTTTTTTACTCCTTTCCCCAATGTCAAACCACAACAATCAGTTTTCCCAGTTGTTTCAGGAGCAGAAGCCGCCTTAATTCTGGAGTAGTGAATCCAAGGTCCTTTGCCAGCAACTTTGACTGTGGTGAGGGTAGTCAGCAGTGTAACTTTTCTCTAAATAATCCTTTTTCTGTTTCTCTGATTCTGCTGCATTTCTTCTGTTATAAATTGGCATGACAAAATAAAAGGGACAATTTAAAATAATTTATAAAAGCCAAATTTTATTAATCCAGCAAACAGTAAAGCAAGCAAAAACCCAGCTGGGATGTGCTGGAGGACACTTCCTCTTAAGTGTCCCACACACGGCGTGCACCTTGGCTGAGGAGGTTCCCTTTTTTATACAGCCCCTGCATCTGTGTCTTCCTGGATCGCATCAGCACCTGTGCCTCCTGTTGCTAGAGGGTCTTCTTCTGACTCTTGGTGGTCATGGGTAGGGTCTTCCTGTGCTCCTTGGTGGTTGTGGGTAGGCAATTCTCCTTAATAAGATGTTCTACTTCCCCTTTGTACAGCCGGATAGCATCTTGCAGCTTCAGCTCTGCAGTTTCAGCTTCTTGCCTTCACAGCCAGATATGTGGTCATTGTGTTTAGGCGATTTTGCATTGTTAGTTTTTTAAAACAACCTTAGCAATCATTTTATTTTCCTAATAATATTAAATTTGATTAACAAACAATAATAATTTATTACATCTTCTGTATTTTTCTTTCTCTTCTTGGATTTCTCAGTCTCCTTTGGACTGAATTTTTTTGGGATCCTCCCTTGTGGGGAGCCTTGCTTATCTTAGTTCTCTAGCTCTGAAGAAAACTCCTGAACTGGTTAGAATCTTGTTTCTCGTGTTTATTAGAAGGTCATCACAAAACTTGGCAGGTCTCTCCAGACTAACTGCACAAGCCTAATTCTTTGCAATCTGGTACATTTCTTTCTTCTGATGGTACAACAAGGCCTTATGGCTTACCCTGTGCCCAATAGCACAAAATGGCCCCGAATTACGCAGTGCTTTTATCTTTATACCTATTTTTACCCAATTAACAATAGACACATATATTATTTTTCTTAATGACCCAATGACCCATCACCTGTGTGCTACACTGCAGCATTTTCTAACCAATCACTTACTATTATCCAAAAACCTCTAGAAGAAGAACATGAAGAAGAAAGGACAAGAGATAACACCCTAAATCCTCCATCTTGTCTTCTGTTCTCTAAACTAACTTTTTCACCCAGTGATTTAAGAAAACTTTCTAATCTACACACTTACACTTTTAGCTTTTCTATATAACTTTAACAGTTGTTTTCATGTATCACCATGAAAACATGCTCATGAATTTCATGTTATATGAAATTCAGTGTTTTTCTGGATCTTAGAACTAAGTATCAGAAACAAGGGCACACACTGTATCCCTGACTCCAACAAGCAGGACTTGGAATGGTCGTCTCCACTTGGCCTGTAAAGGATCACTGTCCCACCACTTAACATAGACCCAGTCTCCAGGTTGGAACACATGTGCAGGTGTGTCCAGTCCTATGGGTCTGGATAACGTGATGTAATTCTGGACCTTCTGCAAAGTGGAACTTAAAGCCATTAGATATCTCTGTAAATCAAGTATCCCCTTCATATGAATTTTACCTGGAACATGTGGAATCTGATATGGCCTGCCATATAGTATTTCATAGGGACTGATGTTATCCCTCCTCCTCGGTTGTATGCAGATGTTGAGTAAAGCTATAGGCAAGCCCTGAACCAATGTAATGGATATTTCCTGACAAATGTTGCTAATATGTATTTTAAGGGTTCCATTCGTATGTTCAGCTTTACCACTTGCTTGGGGTCTGTAAGGTGTATGAACATCCCAGGTAATTCCCAGAATCCAACTGACTTCCTTAATCACTATTGCAACAAAATGTGGTCCCCTATCTGATGACATCCCCAAAGGAACCCCGAACCTCAGAATTCTATTATTGAGCAAAACTTTTACCACCTCATTGGCTGTGTTAGTGAGACGGTTAAGCTTCAGGTCATCCATGTTGCTGTATTTTATATATTGGTAAAGGTCTGTCTGCACAAACCAGCCTCTGGGATAAGTTGCAATATTAAAGGCTAAAATCCTTGAAACGTGCCTGTAGAAAGTAAAACAATGTTCCTGTGTACAAGGATAAGAATGTAAACTTGTGTGTACTAGCCAATAGTAGCTTGCTCTGCCTGCAGACCCTGTAGAACCCTATAAAAGGTGTGCTAAAGATAGAAATAAACGGCATTCACAATTACTTCTGTGAAGACTGGTGAACAGCTCGGGGGTCTTTCAACACATCCACTGAAGGTGTCAACTAATACCAGTATGTACCGGTATCCCTCTTTTCATGGTAACTCAGCAAAATCTATTTGCCAGTAATCTCCAGGAACATCCCCCGCCTTTGTTACTTCTAACACAACTCTTATCCTTGTATCAGGGTTGTTTTTACAGCAGATTTTACATTTGCTTACTACTGATTGTACAATATCAATCATTTCCTTTCCTATTACTACCTTTTTTAGATGTTTCAAAAGATTTTCAACCCCGAAATGTATGCTTTCATGTTCTTTCTGAGCTAGCTCTCTGAGGATTAGGGGTGGGACTACAACCTGGTTTGCTGGTGTAACAGCCCATCCACTTTCTGTGATCTCAGACTTAAAGAATTTAATTAGCTTGTGGTCTGCCTGATCATACTTTGGGATGAACTCTGACAAATCAATCTCTTTTTGAGAATACCTTTTTCTGCAATTCCTCTCACTGCTTTATCAGCAAAGTGATTTCCCAATTCTGGAGTGGTTTTTCTTTTCCGATGACCCCTACAATGCATGATAGCTACTTCTGTGGGTTTTCTGATGCTCTCCAAGAGGGCAAGTATTTGTTCAGCATGTTTGATTTGATTACCTTGAGCAGTGTTCAACAGTCCTCTCTCTTTGGAGGAAGGGGAACTGATGCCTAATTCGGTCTTACCTAGAGACAGAGACCAGACAAAGTTAAGAGATAAAAGCAGATATATTTAATGAAGGGTCTTCAGGTACATTAAGGGCAGACAAAGCTTCCCCAAAGGGCTACACCCAAAATGGACGATGGTCATGAGTTTTTGAGACAGATATAAGTTTGGTCTATTTACACTGATTCAAAGGAATCTACTCCACAGTAAGATACTGTAAAGTAAAGTACACCTTTATTGGCCAGGCTGGGAGCACTCAGAGATTAGCACCTCCATGTGCGTGTCCACCATGGTCATTTCACAGAGGTTTTTTTATGCGTTTGCAAGTTTGTCATTATACGTTTGCAAGTTCGTCATCTGCCCTTGTTTTGGTCACTTACCTAAAGTCACAGTCCTAAGGGGTCTTACATGACTTGTGGTTTCCATATCTTAGGGTTACAAACACAGCACACTACTCTTAATACCTTTATCACATCTATTTTGCTAATACACACTTGATTCTACTATTACACACTTTGTTACTATATCAGTTGTACTTAATTTATAATTGTTTATTGACTATATTCCTATACTCCTATTACGTTTTCTACCCTTTTGTGACAGTTCTTCTATTTGTCATTAAAACGGCAGTTAGCATGTGTCTTCCTCCTTATCATTTAGCCTACCGGGGCTAGGCCCTTGCTCTGTAGACAAGCGGTTAGCCAAACCCATTAACTCGCATTCCATTCCCTTATCATCCTAGTCCATGAGGGTTTGTTTTTCCAAGAGCAGTTAGTGTTAGGCATAGCATCTCCTATTCATTTGTCATCCTAGCCACTTCCAGGGCTAGGCTTCTTGTCTTGCAAAAGAAGTTGCGATAGAGCATAGCAGCCAACATTCAACTTTTATTAGTCTATACTTTATACTAAATGTGAAAAACAAAGTTCACTCTCCTGTTAAATTTTAAAAGGTTTAATAAAGACAATAAGAGACATAAAATAAAGCAAAGAGTAACGGCCGGGTGCCTTGGCGCTCTGCCAAGACCACACCTAGTATCTTTTGGAACACTCCTTTTATCCCATCCTGCTGTGAGGGTTTAATGCTTATTCATACTTTTCCAAGAAGTATTTAGCATGGTCCCTCTTGGTTCCGCCTTTTTAGAGCATGCTCCATACGATTTTTATTTCTTCTGATCATCATTTTATTTGGGCTGGATTTCCTTTCTCTGCAAGTGGTCAGTGCTGATAACAGTCTGGGCCCCTCGTCCTGCCCCTGATGACAGCTGGACTTCATGTCCTTCCACTGTCAACGGTCTGGTCCTTGCTGCTGATAACAGCCTGGTCTCCATGCCCTGCAGCTGATAATAGCCTGGCCTCCCATTGTCTTGCCCACTGGGGTTATCTTGCTTTGTCCAGATTAGACATAGCCCTAACGTTTGAAATTCTTCTACGCCTAAAACTTGAAAAGAGAGAAAATATAGCAAAAAAGCATGTAACATATAACAATTATCCTAATACTTGCGAAAAAGCTAATATTACAATATGAATTCACAACAGGTAACAAGCAAGAAGAGCTGGAGGCCATGGTGCATCAGCAAGCTATGATGTAGTTGCCATCACGGAAACATGGTGGGATGATTCACATAGTTGTAGTACTGCACTGGATGGCTACAAGCTCTTCAGAAGAGACAGGAAAGGGAGAAGAGATGGAGAGGTGGCCCTTTATATTAGGGAGGCTTTTGACGCCATAGGTGTTGAAACTAATGACAATAAAGTTGAATGCCTATGGGTAAGAATTAAGGGGAAGGACAACAAGGCTGACATCCTACTGGGAGTCTGTTATCATCCACCAAACCAGGAAGAAGAGGTGGACAACTTATTCTGTAAGCAGCTAAATAATGCTTCAGGATCATCAGCCCTTTATCTTGTAGGTGACTTCAATCTGCCAGACATCTGTTGGGAACTTAATACAGCAGAAATGAGTCAGTCCAGGAAATTTTTAGAGTGTATGGAGGACAACTTTTTGTCACAGCTGGTGGGTGAGACCACCAGGGGAGGGACTATGTTAGATCTGTTGTTTGCAAATAGAGATGGGCTGCTGGGAGATGTGGTGGTTGGAGGCCGCTTGGGGCATAGTGATCATGAAATTATACAATTCTAGATATTTGGTGAAATCAGGAGGAACACCAATAAGACTTTTACATTGGACTTCCGGAGGGCAGACTTTGGCCTATTCAGGATACTTATTCAGAGAGCTCCTTGGGAAGCAGCCCTTAAAAACAAAGGAGTTCAGGAAAGGTGGGCTTGCTTCACAACAGAGATCTTGAGGGAACAGGAACAGACTGTCCCTGTGTGCCAAAAGATGAGTAAATGAGGCAAATCTCCAGCCTGAATGGGCAAGGAGGTTTTGAAGAAACTTAGGAATAGAAAGAGGATGTATCATCTTTGGAAGGAGGGTCAGGTCTCTCAGGAAGTATTTAAGGGCCTGCTAGAGCATGTTGGAAAAAAATTAGGGAGGTCGAAGCTCAGTTTGAACTTAAAATGGCAACTTCTGTAAAGGATAATAAAAAATGTTTTTACAAATATATTAATGGCAAAAGGAAGGGTAAGACCAACCTTTGTTCTTTATTAGATGCGGGAGGGAACTTAGTAACTGCAGATGAGGAGAAGGTGGAAGTGCTCAATGCCTTCTTTGCCTCAGTTTATAGTGGAAAAACAACTTGCCTTCAGGACAACTGTCCTTCTTGGGTTGGTTGATGGTGTCAGGGAAAAGAATGGTCCCCCCGTTATGCAGGAGGAGGCAGACAACTGCTGAGATGCTTGGATATTCATAAATGTATGGGACCAGATGGAATCCATCACAGGGTGATGAAGGAGATGGCAGATGAGCTTGCAAAGACACTCTCCATCATTTACCAACAGTCTTGGCTCACTGGTAAGGTCTCAGATGACTGGAAGCTGGCCAATGTGACACCAATTCACAAAAAGAGTGGGAAGGAGGATCCTAGTAATTATAGACCAGTCAGCCTGACCTCAGTACCTGGTAAGGTAATGGAGCGGTTTATACTGAGTGCCGTCACACAGCACTTACAGGATGGCCAGGGTATCAGACCCAGCCAGCATGGGTTTAGGAGGGGTAGATCGTGTTTGACCAACCAGGTATCCTTTTATGACCAGGTGACCTGCCTGGTGGATGCAGGAAAGGCTGTGGATGTTGTGTACCTGGACCTCAGCAAGGCCTTTGACACTGTCTCCCACAGCATACTCCTGGAAAAGCTGGCATCCCTTGGCTTGGACAAGAGCACTCATTTCTGGCTTAAAAACTGTCTGGATGGCCAGACCCAGAGAGTTGTGGTGAATGGTGCTGCATCCAGCTGGTGGCCAGTCACCAGTGGTGTCCCTCAGGGATCTGTGCTGGGGCCAGTTCTGTTCAATATTTTTATTGATTACATGGATAAGGGAATTAAGTCTATCATTAGTAAATTTGCAGACGACACTAAGCTGGGAGCATGTGTCAATCTGTTGGAAGGTAGGATGGCTCTGCAGGGGGACCTGGAACAGATGGATGGATGGGCAGAATCCAGTAAGATGAAGTTTAATAAGTCCAAGTGCCGAGTCCTGCATTTTGGCCACAATAACCCCTGCAACATTATAGGCTGGGGACAGTGTGGCTGGACACTGCCCAAGCGGAAAGGGACCTGGAGGTACTGGTTGACAACCTCCTGAATGTGAGCCAGCAGTGTGCCCTGCTGGCCAAGAAGGCCAATGGCATCCTGGCCTGTATCAGGAATAGTGTGGCCAACAGGAGCAGAGCAGTCATTCTCCCCCTATACTTAGCACTGGTGAGGCCACACCTTGAGTATTTTGTCCAGCTCTGTGCCCCTCATTTTAGGAAGGATGTTGAGACACTTGAGCGGGTCCAGAAGAGGGCAATGAGGCTGGTGAAGGGCTTGGAACACAAGCCCTACGAGGAATGATTGAGTAAGCTGGGGTTGTTTAACTTGGAGAAAAGGAGACTCAGGGGTGACCTTACCACTCTACAACTTCCTGAAAGGTGGTTGCAGTCAGGTGGGGGTTGGTCTCTTTCTCCAGGCAGCAACTGACAGAACGAGAGGACACAGTCTCAAGCTGCATCAAAGGAAATATAGGGTGGATATTAGGAAAAAGTTTTTACGGAAATAGTGATAAAGTACTGGAATGGTCTGCCCGGGGAGGTGGTGGAGTCACCATCCCTGGATGTGTTTAAAAAAAGACTGGATATGGCACTCGGTGCCATGATCTAGTTGAAGTGTTAGGCATAGGTTGGACTCGATCTTGAAGGTTGCTTCCAATCTAGTCATTCTGTGAATTCTGTGAAACATGTCCAGAGAAGAGCAATAAGGCTGGTTAAGGGCTTGCAGCACAAGTCCTATGAAGAACGGCTCAGGGAGCTGGGGTTGTTTAGCGTCGAAAAAAGGAGACTCCGGGGTAACTTTACCAGTCTCTACAACTACGTGAAGGGTGATTGTAGTTATATTTGAGTTGGTCTTTTCTCCCAGGCAAGAACTGACAGAACAAGAGGACACAGTGTTACCGCTGAAGATGAATAGATCACACAGACACAGGTCGAGGTGTGGTGAAAGAAAGAGAAAGTTTATTTTTCCTCCCAGGATTTATAGGCTTTTGACCACGGCCAGGGATTGGATGTTCAGGATAACACTTTCTCACTGCACTGGCCATGAGAGATGCCCATCACAAGATGTGTAACAGAAAGAATGTACACATATCTATGTTTACAATTACTGTCCTGGGAAAGTCCTTAGAAAACTATGTTAGCAAGCTCAAAAGCTGAGTTTTCAGGGCGACATCTCACCCTTTTTGGTTTAACAAAAAGAAAAGAAAAAAGAAAAATTAACAAAGAAACTAGCAACATTATAAACAATCAAAAGGATAAATAACAGGAAAATACAATACTCCATACAATCAGAAGGCTGTAATTTCAGGGTGATAGCTCACCCTTTCGTTATTACAAATAAAAAAAAAAAAACAGAAAAAACAACAAAACTCAAAAAATAAATGACACAGTTGTCCAACATCAACACCTGCTTGTGGATGGGCCATCGGGGTGAGCACGCATGTCATCTACATCTGAGTCCTCATCCGTTGGCCCACCCATCCGATGACTTCCAATTTGGTCACGGCCTCCAGCCCGCTTGCCGGTCGAATGCTGCCTCTGCGGTTGTAGGTCAGGACGAACACACTTCGCAGGTACCCAGCGTACCCCAGTATCTGTGGATACACAAGCATACCCTCGCCCCGAAGCAATGAGGTCATAGGGACCGTCCCACTGTTTTGTGACCAGATTCCTCACTCTAACCTTTGCCTGAGGGTGAGGCGTCTCATCCGAAGCCTGCAAAGAAAGGTGATGGTTCAACATGACCGGGTTACTGGAGTTCTGCGGCACCGTGAGGTGATTGAGGGTATATAAAGCTTTCCCCAACTGACCGTTTTGTGAAGTTTGCCACTTGCAGCAACTTATAACTGGGCAGATGGTAAGTGATCTGCCCAGAAAAATTCTCTAGAGCCCTTTGCATGGAAATACTGTTTGCAAAGCTCCAGTCAAAGTCCTCCAGCGGTACCAGGAGCACAATCTTTGCGGGATCTATACCCATCAATTGTAAACACCGTTGTTGGCATTTAATTATCAAACGAGCTATCAGCTCAAACATCGCCGTTGCCGTCTTCTGCGGCTGATGGGGCAGGAAAATACATTCTAGGACATGCAAGGGATCAGTCCACTCATCATTCACTGGCCAATGATACCCGCAGGATGCAAATCTGGAGTAACAGTGAACACAGCGACATCAATGGAAGGGTCAATGCGATGAACCTGACGAGCGGAAACCGCTTGCTGAACCTCCTCCAGCACCTACTGCGCCTCTGGGGTCAGTGTCTGAGGTGACTTTAAATCAGAGTCCCCCTTTAATAGACCAAACAAGGGGGATAATTGCGCCATGGTCAGTCCCAAGTAGGGACGCAACCAAGTAACGACACCCACCAATTTCTGAACATCATTCAGTGTCTTCACCGAATGCACAAATTGCACCTCCTGGTGTTGGACCGTCCGTTCCAAAATTTTCACCCCTAAGTACTTCCAAGGAGGTTGTTGCTGAACCTTTTCTGGAGCCACTTGCAGCCCATGAGAATGCAAAGCAGTGAGCAGCTGAGGCCGTATCCTCAGCAGTTCATCCTGGGTGGGCGCAGCCACCAAGATGTCATCCATATAATGATAAATATGAGCATCAGGAAACTGCTCGCGGACTCCAGACAGGGCTTGAGCCACATACCATTGGCAAATGGCCGGTGAATTTCTCATGCCTTGCGGCAAAACCCTCCATTGATATCTCTGTGCAGGCTCAGCATTATTGATAGCTGGCACTGAGAAAGCAAATTTCAGTCTGTCATCGGGATGCAAAGGAATTGTAAGGAAACAATCCTTCAGATCCACAATGAGAACGGGCCAATCAGCAGGAAGCATGGTGAGTGATGGCATTCCAACCTGCAATGCCCCCATGCTTTCCATCATGGCATTAACTTTCCGGAGGTCTTGCAATAACCTCCATTTCCCAGACTTCTTCTTGATGCAGAAAACAGGAGTGTTCCAGGGACTGGTCAAAGGCTCCAGATGACCCTGGTCCAACTGTTCCTGCACCAATTCACGGAGGGCGACTAACTTATCATGAGAGAGGGGCCACTGATTTTCCCAAACGGGTTTGTCCACAAACCAACGTATGGGAGGCGTAGGACAATCTGCACCCTCCAACACAGTGGCCCCCATCAAAAATCTGTCCCCATACGCACCCCCCATGCAGCCAGAACGTCCCTCCCCCAGAGTGTTAACTGGGAGTCTTTCGTGACATACGGCCAAACCATGGCTGTGTCCCCCTTGGGGTTTGTGACGAACACAGGCCTTCGGCTCACATAGTATTGCGCGGCTCCTGCCAACCCCACAACTGATGTCTGCAGACCCGATGATCGTGACACCTGCACCAGTGTCAAGAAGACCACGAAAACTGACTTCTGACTGTGTCTCACCAGGGTTGGACAGGATGCAGAGCCGCTCAGGACTGTCCTTGGCCACCAGAACTGCAGTCCAGTGAACCTGAGGTGGCCCCGTGGATCCAAAGCCGCCAGTTCCCTGCTGCCGACCTTACGCTCTGCGAACACAAGACTTAAAAGGCACAAGTTGAGCAAGTCTGGTTCTCGCAGGAATAGTAACAGGGGGGGTGAGTGTGGAAACCATGGCGTAAATCCGCCCTGTGAAGTCCGAATCAATGATTCCCAGGTGCACAATGATGCCCTGAGCAGTGGCACTAGATCTCCCCACAAGGAGAGCACTCATGCCTCCACCCACTGGGCCCGAGGCATCCAAAGGAACCCTGTACATCCTACAAGAGTCCAAGACAACCGTGTCTGCCGTGCAGACATCAAGGCCTGCAGAGCCGGAGGTGCTGGCTACAAGCTGGCTGAGCAGACCTCCATTGGCTCCGGAGTGTGAAGAGAGACTTGTGTCTGAGCGCGTCTCCCCGTCAAGCTCGGCTTCTCGTTTCCCGAGCCCGACAGAGACTTACCATTGACATGGACCGTCGCCCTGCACACATCCGCCCCATGATTGGCCCTACCACATTGGGCGCAGTAATACAGAGGAGCCGAGGCTCCCTGCGCCTTCTTTTTCTGCTTCTTGCTGGCCTGAGCAGTCCCCCGTTGTTGCTGCCCACCCGGGGGCTTCACCCAAGGTGGCCGCTGCGCAGCAGCCACAGTAGGGGTCTCTCCTGCATCGACACTGGCCTCTACACAGGCTCACGCCATCTGCGGCAGCGAAGGATCACCAGGGATCGCACTAATGACCCTCCGACATGCGGCATTACAATTAGTCTTAAGCATCACCTGCCTCGCCATAGTATCCTGCACCTGCCGCTCCACAGAAGCAGTCAGCCGATTCGCAAAACGCAGAAATGACTCGCCATCTCGCTGGACAACAGTCGCAAAAGGCTCCTTGGGGGTGGCCAGTTCTACGGTCTGCACCAACGCCGCCATGCCGGTCTCCTTACACTGCTCAAGTACAAGAGGGTCAAGGTTAACCTGCCTATTAACATCAGCAAAGCCATCCTTACCCAGAAGAGCATCAGAGCTGATCACCCGCCTGGGATCTCGCTGACCCAAGGCAGCATTCTGCAGTACCACTTGACAAGCTATCTCAGCCCATACTCCCTCAAAAATGCCATACTCCACTGGCTGAAAGACAACACGGGCTATATTCCGAATGTCATAAGGTACCAGCACACCTCCCACAATGCCTCGAAGAGCCTGCATAACCTCATTCGACCCAAGGCCATGCTTTTCAGCCGTCTCGCAGAGATCTGTCAAAGCCTTCCAGGATAACGGCTGATGAGTCCTCTGAGCCCCATCCTGAAGCACAGGAAATGCCTGATACCGCCCCGGAGGAGCGGCCTCACTTGCCGCTTCCCGTCTCGGAGAGTGCCCCGAGACAGGACCAGGCACCGGGCCGGAAGACCCCACCACAGCATCCGGCTCCACAGCCGCCGTAACACCAGTGGAGTCCGAGGAGCCATCCTTGCCGTCTAGGGGGCCGTCATCAACCTCATCAACCTTAGCCCTCACAGCGCCCCAAAAGGTCTTCAAACGCCTTGGCCGCACAGTCATCTGGCAGGGAGGCAAGGTCCACCGGGAAGCCGAAGAAGCCTTAGCAGCCCGGGATCCTTTCCCCTTGGAGGCCACCGGCTTCGTCCCCGCGGCATCACCACCCGAACCAATGGTAAACAGTGCGGGATCTCGGTCCGCCCGGGCCGCCGGAGGCGACGGGGGGGCTGCCTCCAGCTGCAGGCTCAGGCGATGCTCCAGAACACGAGGCGGGGCGAGGTGAAGTTGGAGCAGCGCGGCCCGCCTCCCGCGAGGGGGGGGCGAACGCGGCACCGGCCGGGGCGCAGCCCGCAGAGACGCGGCACCGTCCCGCTCCGCCACCAGGGGCCGTCCTGGGCTCGCAGGAGGAGAAACCCGCACCCCGGAGCTGGCAGCCGGCCCGGCGTCTGCACAACGTGCCGCACCCGGCCTCACGTCGCACAAATCCGACGCGGGAGGGACAACGCTCGGCAGCGCCCCTAACAACATCCCGTCGGGAGCGCAAAAGCCAGGAGCCAGTACCGGCCAGCCCCCCTTCGGAGCGGCGTGCACATGCGCGGCCACAGAGCCCGGGCCTGCCCCATCCCCCACAGCGGGATACGACACAGCCCAGCCACAGCGGGGACAGGGGCCCGCCCCTCACACCCCCCCCAGGGGCGGCGCCGCCCCCTGCTCAGGAGGCCCCCCATCGGCCTGTGCCGGGAAAGCACACCAAAGAAGCGACCCCACCCCAGCCTGATGCCGCCGGGGCGCCGGACGCGGCGGAGTTACGTCCCCCCATTCCGCAGTGCCTCCGACAGCCCGCCGGCCGGAATCCAACCCCGCCCCAGACCGACGCCGCCAGGGCGCTGGGCGAGACGGGGCCTCATCCACCTGCTCTGCATCACCGGAGGAGAGGGAAAGCTCCGCCTCTCTCCCACGACTGGAATCAGAGTCACCGCTCTCATCCAGATCAGAGAGAGCGGCCACAGAACTCGCAGAAGATGGCGAGCGACTACGCAAAACGCAGGCGCACCGCCACCAAACCCTTAGCAGCCGGACCAGCCGGGGCTCATAATCGAGCAGCAGAGCATCGAGCAGGGAATCGCCTAAAGCGTCCCAAGCCGACTTCGAAAACATGGCCTCAACCACAGGGAAAAAACCCTCATCTCTGCCATACTCACACAATCGCTGAAACTCAGCATTCAAAACGTCAATCCCTCTCTGATCCAACACCGCATACCATATTTCCATAACCAGGCCCTCTGTAGGAGAGAGCCCAAAAACAGCCATAGCCACAGGCTAGGCAGTACCCTGTAACCGTCACGTGCAAGACACGTCGGGGTTCACCAGATGTTACCTCTGAAGATGAATAGATCACACAGACACAGGTCGAGGTGTGGTGAAAGAAAGAGAAAGTTTATTTTTCCTCCCAGGATTTATAGGCTTTTGACCACGGCCAGGGATTGGATGTTCAGGATAACACTTTCTCACTGCACTGGCCATGAGAGATGCCCATCACAAGATGTGTAACAGAAAGAATGTACACATATCTATGTTTACAATTACTGTCCTGGGAAAGTCCTTAGAAAACTATGTTAGCAAGCTCAAAAGCTGAGTTTTCAGGGCGACAGACACAGTATTAAGCTGCACCACGGGAAGTTAAGGTTAGACATTAGAAAGAAATTCTTCACTGAAAGAGTAATTGCATGCTGGAATCGTCTACCCCGGAAGGTGGTGGAGTCACCGTCCCTGGATGTGTTTAAAAAAAGACTGGATGTGGCACTCAGTGCCATGATTTAGTTGATGAAGAGGTATTAGGTCATAGGTTGCACTCAATGATCTTGTATAGATGTACAAAACACTTGCTCGGGGTGAGAGACTTCTCCAAGGTCAAGCTGTTTAGGTATAAGCAATTTATTATATGGGCAAAGGGAGGAAGAGACCTGTATCCGCCGCCAGCCTCGGCGTACACGTGGACAGGGAGGGAGACAGAGTGGAGCGGGGAGAGAGATAGTTTAAGAGCCGGGGGAGAGAGCTTAAAGAGAGAGGAGAGAACAAGAGTAAGAGAGGGAGAGAGGGGAGAAAAAGGGAGGCTTAAGAGAGAGGGGGAAACAAGAGAGGAGTAAGAGAGAACACAAGACAGTTAAGAGAGTGGGGAGAATAAGAGAGCGAAGTGCTTGTTACAATACATTATATGCTTTTCTATAGTGAATATTCTAATTGCCAGTAACCAATCACTACGAGACACACCCACTAAAGAATTTACATATAGCCTATAGGAACTACTACATTACCATACAGTGTTGCATTTCAAACTCTAAAAGCTTTACAAATTCTTCTCTTGCTGCTTGACCTTTGGATTCTCTATCGGAAGAAGGACATTGTTTCATCAACAGGGATTCTCCTTTAGCTGGCGAGGCTATTGTTCTTTGGATATTTATTAACAAGCACTCAGTATCCCATGACTCAAAGCTAGCTCTCATTTCTACTTCAATTCTAGGCTTCATATTTTCAGAATCTTTTGCTAAACAATCATATTCTTAAGATTTCCCTGTTTCATCCTCCCCAACAATCTTGGAGGTCTTTTCCAACCTAGTTCATTCTGTGATTCTATGACCATTCACAGCTTCTACCATTAACTTTGTCTGAGACTTTGTAAGGTACAAAATATTAGTGCTTCTATCTCAAAGAGTTCCATCTATGATGTTCTAAAGGAAGTCAACATTTGAAGGATGAGAGCACAGTCTGTGTATCAGTCAGCCCAAGCCTTTGCCACATGCCTTGGATCAAAAAGACTGGTTTCTGCTAAGGAAGGTAGAAACCTCCCTTGAAATGGAAAAAAATGTAAACTACACCCCCCCCCCCCCCCCAAGTATTATAATTTTGAAATCAAGGTGCTCTCAGTCAAAGATATGGGAATAGGAATAACAGTTCTTTACTAAGGAAATTAAAATAAAAATGCCATAGTACAAAAAAAACAAAACAAAAGCAACCCACTGACAGAGTCAGAATACAACCTGGCACCGTGTTGGTCAGGGGGTTGGTAGCAGTCCAATTAAATGGTGGCTGCAGTCCTCCTGGAGTGACAGATGTGGTTCTGTTGAAACAGTGATCCTGTAGAATGGTGTAGTTTTCCTCTGAAGGTCTGGTGATGTAAATGGGTCCAGTCTCTCTCTGGGAATTCAGTGAAGATAGGCTGCTGTGGTGTTATGAGTCTTCAAAGATATACATGTTTAGATGCTCAGCTTCTCCCCCTGTATGGAGCATCTCACAATGGGATGATGTAATTTTATCAATCATGCAGTGAGAATCAATGGTCATTAACAGAAGATATCCCCCTGGAGGGAAGATGCGTCCTGGAAGAGATAAAGAACACTGCCCCACCTGGTTTTAACAGATAGTAATATAATACATACTTTTGGTTACATCTTGCATTGCAACCTGTCCTGGTTTAGGGCAAATTTGGAAGAAAATCTCTGAATGGGGTCCCTTCAAAAAGCAAATTCTAGCGGCCCCTCCCCCAACTGGTTCAGAAAAAGATTTCCTTGGAGAAAAGTGAAAAAACTGTTTATTTAACAGAAATTTAATAATATTAAACAATAAAACATCTCAATGTTTGAAGAGATGGCAAATCCAGAAAAGTCCTTTTCATGGGGTGTAGCTCAGCATGCTCAGTCTCTTATCAGTCCCTCTGGTGCTGGAAAGTGCCAAGGTCCAGGCCCCAGTGGACCACAGGCGTGAGCTCCTGGTGTTTTCCTGGGGTTTCAGTCCAGAGCAGGTTGGAACAGATCCAAGAAAAGAGGAAAACAAAAACAGTCTGGGGAACTTCTCTGCCTCAGCTAGCTAAAAACTAACTAAAAGCAAAGAAGAGCTCTGTCCTGCTGTCTGTCCGTGCTGCAGACACCACAGTCCAGGAGCACGATGCGGGGGAGTGAGTGCCGTTTCTGAAAACAAACCGCGTGCTTCTTCTTCCCCCCCTTTGCTCTCAGAGCCAGTCTCAATGGTGCAGAACTTAATATGTGGCATAAACAGAACAGATGATTGGGGATACAAACATCATGAAGTTACCTCAGGACACAACCCAAGACACCACAGAGCAGCAGTACTCAAGTGTCACACTATATTAGGAACGGTGAAGTAGTAATGACATGGACTCTCTTGTGCGTTAAACAGGAGAACAAGGTTTATTAGCCCAGATCTTCTTTTATAGACAAATACGTGAAGGTCCGGAAAGGTAAAACCCTTATTGGTCAGTAAACTAACGCATCACCATCATTGGTCAGTGGGGTACACCATCTTCTCTTGCAAGAAAACAAGAAACTGACAAACAACACCTGCAAGGATGTCTCCTATCTCTAAAGGATTATTTTGATTCCTCCTTATGATTTCCCAGGCCACTTTCTCAGGCTAGTCTGAGAAGGTTATGTGACTTGCTTTTCCACAGACACTGGGGTCCCTGCTTGCTGCTTGCATTTAGCATCCATACACAAGGACATGAGGAACTCTGGACAATATTGAGTTTAGCTTTCTTCCACCACCCTCAATACTTGGGACACTGACATGCCCTGCATGAGATGCAGGTGGATCCTCCTGCACTTCCAGAACCCAAGGGAGTATCTTGGGCTGTAGTCGGTGTCTAATGAATAATTCATCCAGAGCAGGTTTCCCCCCAGAATAACTGGCAGCCAAGGACATATCTTTCTCAAACCAGGCAAATGGGGAAATAGGGAGTTTGAAACTGCTGCCTAATTGCATTAGTTTGAAAGCAAACAAGTGAGAGACTCCAAGTCAGAATTACAATTTAATAAGAAAATTAAAATAAATGCAATAGTACAGAAACACTGACAGAGTCAGAATACAACCTGACACCCTGTTGGTCAGGGTGGTGGTAGCAATCCCATTAAATAGTGGTTGCAGTCCTCTTGAAGTGATAGATGTGGTTCTGTTGAAGAGGTGATCCTGTAGAAGGGTCTGGTCTTCCTCTGAAAATCCAGTGGTGGTTATGTAGCTCTTGTTCTCTGGGAATCTGGTAGGTAAGGGCTACTGTGGTGTTCCAAAACTCAGATTTTATCCAGGTAGGAATGCTTGGTTCCTCCCCCCAGGCAGAGCACCTCACAATGGGATGATGTAATTTTATGAATCATACAGTGAGGCTTGATGGCCCAATAGCAGAAGATATCTGCCCCAGAGGGAGTTATCAGGGATGAGTAATGGAAGAGATAAACAACCTGTTTTTAGCAGATGGTGATAGAATACATTCTTTTGGTTACATCTTGCGTTGTCACCTAAGACACTGATTCATAGGGCAGCACCATGTTTTCTGTGCTCTGATCATTGGGTATTGTTTAACCCAAGGCAAGCATCTGCCTCTATATTTTTCCCTTCTGAAAAACCCTGTGATAACAAGCACTTTGAAGCAACAAGGGTATATGGGTGTGGAAAGCTGGTTGTCCCCCCATTTATTTCATATATATCCCAAGTTCAGTGGAAGGCATTTACATTTAGAAAACATATATATATATATATATATATATATATATAAATTTATCAATACACGTGGTTATAATCCCTTGCTTTGTGATACCAGATCCAGCCCTCATAAATGCTGTCGAGCCTTGGTTCCCATTTTGCTTCAAGGAAAGCCCTTGAGATGCAGGGGAAGCCCAAGCATGCTCTGTGCCCTGTTTCAGTTAGCTCCACACTTATGTTCGATACATGTCCGCATGCTAACTTCCTTTTTTTCTTCTCTTTTCTTTTAACAGTGCCAGATCTGGTCTCTTCTGAGCTCCTTGCAGCCTTTGGGTGATTAGGACATTGAATTTGGTGGACAGTTACCATTCGTTCCCTTGGATCGTACCTGCCCTTGCTTTCCTCATCCCCTCCTGCGTTCCCCTTCCCTCTAATAAAACTCCAGGGTGTTGCAGTGTTGCTATGGAGTCCAGAGAGGCTCTGGGCAGTTCTTGGCAAAGGGGGGTAAGGCAGACTTTCTTCGAGCTGCTGTCACCTCTGTGAAGCCTCTGTCTGCCTCCTGCTGTGTGAAGGAGACAATGCTGCCTGTGGCAGGCTCGGGGAAAGGGATCCTGGTGAGTGGCAAGAGGCTGGAGCCTGAGGAAAAGGATGAGCTGGGTTCTGGGAAAGATGTGGATTCCACTTCCAGTGCAGACAGCGAGAAATGGGTGGTGGGAGATGGACTGGAGGAGCAGGAATTTTCCATCAAGGAGGCTAACTTTACAGAGGGGAGTTTAAAACTAAAGATCCAGACCACCAAGAGAGCTAAGAAGCCCGCAAAGTACTTGGAGAACTATATTTGTCCTCCTGAGAGCAAAACCACCATCAAGCAGTCTGGGGAGCAGAAGCTTTCTCGAGCTAGTAAAAATAGCAAGGCAGCTAAAGAGCAGAACAGATCACACTCCAGAAAGGAGGTAAGTCTTATTCTTTCCTCTATTTTTCCTTTCTCTTGAAAGCAGAGGGACAGGAAGGGATTAAATCTGCTGAAACAGTTTGTGTACAAGACATAACCTTTGCAAGGTTTGCAAAGCTTTGCTTGGCCATGCAGGAAGTAACACAGAGTGGGTGTCATCCTGCATCACTGCATTCCCTGCAGGGATGATCTTGAACTATCCTTCAGGTTAACCAGTTCAGAAGGGATCAAAAGTTCAGCCAGGCTTCTTTTATTTTTGTCTTCAATTGAGGTTTAAGATTAATAATTGCATGAGTGGTAAATGAAAGAGCCCACTTCTAAACTGCTTTTTGCCTGAGTGCTAATGCTTGAGTATTTTGGCAGTTAAAGCTTTCAGCTTCATTTTTAAAATACAGGAATGTGCATTGTGAACAACTGAATCCATTCCTGTCTACTGGGCAAAAGGCTTCATTAATCGGGATGACAGCATTGTGTGATCAACAGTATAGTTATGTTTCAGAGAATGCTTCCACTATAAGTCTCATTTTCTCCTAGATACATAAAATTTTCTTGAAATATCCTTCTGCAGAGAAATTTTTGGTACTTTAGGTTTGGATAAAAATTAATCCTTTTATTTTTTCATTTAGTGAAGGAGAGGAAGAGGGAAGGGAAAAGAAAGAAAATCCTTTCTTTGTATGATCTGTTTAACCCTTTTGTTTTGCCATTAGCTTGATTTTTCAGTAGTGTCACCTACATTTAGTCTTAATATAAATTTAGTTTGAGTGCTTTAAGCAGTGCTGGTCAGGAGAGGGACACCTGGTGACTACTCATGTCTTTTTGAGTGTAGTGGTGTTTATTGTCCTAGGCTTTAGCCAGGTTGAGGTTTTATCACAGTACAAATAGAATCATAGAATCACAGAAAGATAGAATCATATGAGTTAGAAAGCACCCACAAGGATCATCGAGTCCAACTCCTGGCCCTGTACAGAACCATCCCCAAGAGTCACACCATGTGCCCAAGAGCATTGTCCAAATGCTTCTCGGACTCTGTCAGGCTTGGTGCTATGACCATTTCCCTGGGGAGCCCGTTCCAGTGCTCAACCACCCTCTGGATGAAGAACCTTTTCTGAACATCTAACCTAAACCTCCCTTGACTCAGCTTCATGCTGTTTCCTTGTGTCTTGTCACTGGTCATGAGAGTGAAGAGATTGGTACCTGCCCCTCTGCTGCGTCTCGTGAGGATGTTGAAGACTGTGATGAGGTCTGACCTCAGTCTCCTTCTCCAGGCTGAACAGACCAAGTGACCTTAGCCACTCCTCATAAGGCTTCCCCTCCAGACCCTTCACCATCCTCATGACTCTCCTTTGGATGCTATCTAACAGCTTAATACCTCTTTTATATTGTGGTGACCAAAACTGCCCACAGGACTCAAGGTGAGGCTGCACCAGTACAGAACAGAGAGGGTTGGAAGGGACCTTAAAGGTCATCTAGTTCCAACCCTCCTGCCATGGATGGGGACACCTTTCACTAAGCCAGGTTGCTCAGAGCTCCATCCAACCTAGTCTTGAACACTTCCAGGTATGGGACATGCACAACCTCTGGGAAACCTGTGCCAGTGCCTCACCACCCTCACAGGAAAAAAAAAAATATTCCTGATATCTAATCTAAATCTACTCTCAGTTTGAAGCCATTCCACCTTGTCCTGTCGCTATATGCTCTTGTAAAAAGTCCCTCTCCATCTTTCTTGTAAGCTCCCTTCATGTACTGGAAGGCTGCAATTAGGTCACCCTGAAGCCTTATCTTTTTAGAGGCTGAACAATCCCAATTCCCTCAGCCTTTCCTCATAGGATAGGTGTTCCATTCCTCTAATAAGCTTGGTGTCCTTCCTCTGAACTTGCTCCAACAGGTCAATGTCCTTCCTGTGTTGGAGACCCCAGAGCTGGATGCAGCACTCCAGGTGTGATCTCACCAGAGTGGTAGAGGGGCAGAATCATCTCCCTCAACCTGCTGGCCACACTTCTTTTGATGTAGCCTAGGATACTCTGTCTCCTTAGTAGCATGTGGGCATCATGATGAGTTCAGAGAGGAACCCAAATTTGATGAAAGACTCATGAGTATCTCCAAAACCTGGACAAATTCATCTGGGTTGTAGGCACCCACTGATCAGAGCTTGGGGAATGACTTGGCTTTCCTGCTCATGCAGCTTGGATTCCTCTCCTGACATACACACTTCATGAATACTCAAAAGGGCTACTTGAAGCCTTGAGGAGGATAATTGCTAACAGCTCTCCCTGGACACAGCTTTCTTGGCAGACTGACTGAGACCAAAATTTTCAAAACTCTAAACCACTTATTGAAGCATCAACATTTCCCATTAAATCAAGGGAGAGACCAAGGGGATTAACATTGCTCACTCTGAGAGTACTTCTCTTGGAAGCTGAACTTGAAAAGAAAGTAACAAATTAAGGTGATTTTTTTTTTCTCAAAATCATACTAAATGGCATCATCCATGTGCATGAAAAAAGTATCTCTTTTTACCACAGCAGAGATTTGGCTCTATAACACTGAGATTTTCCCAACTATTGAGAGGAATAGGCTGTCTTCTTAGCACCAAGCAATGTCTTATTTCCACTTCCCTTTCCTCCTGAATATTTGCAGAGGTGATGAAAGTCACTATAGGAGGAGGAGAAGACTGGAAATGAGTGGGAGGGGTTCCAGTGCTGGAAGCACAATTACTTTCATGGCCAATGTGTGTGTTTCATGGTAGTTAGAGAGATTTTTGGGGGGAAGATAGTGAAGAGGAAGCAGCAAATTGAAACATGAAGCTGAACCTGTCTGGTCCAATTTTGGGTTTCCCTGGGAGCATGCAGGAACCTTCTGCATAGAATCGTAGAATATCCTGAGTTGGAAGGGACACACAAAGATCATTGAGTCCAACTCCTGGCCCTGCACAGGACACTCCTACAGAACAATGGTTCTGCATGTCCTTGCAGAACTGTTGAGAGCTACAGTAGTGGTTAAAGAAAGAAGTGATTGTCACATTTAAATTACTCTGGTGGTTTTGATATTTCAGAGTTAGGCTGTTTGACTGTCTGTTGCTTTCATCAGCACCAACTCCAGAAAAGCAGCTACTGGCAGCAGCAGGAGGGAACAATGCATTTAAACCAGTGGGTCAGACCTTCAGCTGGCATCACTCCACTGTCCTCTGTGGCTTTTCGCCTGGAGAGTTTGGCCCAATGCATACATTTACCTTGCACATGGGAGCAGCATTATTATTTGAGTTTACCACCTTGCTCATGGATACAGGGCATATATAGAGGCCCCACAGACCATATATAAGCTCAGTATAACCTGAACTGCAAGTGCTGTTCTTGTGTCTGGTGGGTGGGAGCAATTGTTTTGCACCTCATGAAGTAGCACCTGAATTTATTTTTCCTCCTGAGGAGGAGAAAACTCTATCAGGACTTGAAAAATCACTTTAGTTTGTTGCATAATAATTACAGCCACATCTCCAGTAGTCCCCAGTGCTTTCAAATACCACTTCAGCATTCTTGCAGGAGCTTCAATACACACAGCACAGAGAGCAAGTAATGAAAACATGGAAGCAATTTAAGTAACAGCATGTGGATATACAATGGACTGGTAACGCCAGCAATGTAAAAAGGGACTGTGAACTGGGGATATAGCATTTATTCAGTGGCCACATAGGGAGAAAGAAGATATGCCTGTCCCTAAGCTTTACACTGCTCTGCTAATTAGGTAATAGGAGTTAGTGCCTGATTTCTAAAGCTGTGGTCAGGGGTACAGTGGTGATTACAAGGGGGCTCTGTGGAGAGTCATGCTGCTCATGTGCCAAGGCCTGGGGTTTTTGCCTTTGATTACAGCTACTACACTATATTAAAAAACATAAACATACATTAAATACTCATATTGCATTTCCATGAAAACAGTTGCCTTGTGGATATTATGCAATCATGAATGGAAGGGAGGGAATCCAGGAGAGGACCTTGCTGAATGCAATGGCTGATGCCCTGGAGTGGGAAGTGAGAGAGAATGAGTGTTTGGAACCTTGAATGCTTGGCTGCAACACAACTTTTGGGATTTCTTTTAAGTCATGACCATGCCAGGTTTCATAACAGCTTTCCCTACCAGAGGATAAGAGTGAAGGTAGTTTCCTAACCCCTTTCCTAAAGCTGCTTAGAAGGTGAATCAGCTTGGCCTGTCCCTGCAGCTGCTTGTGTAGCAATTGGAAAGTGAACAAATGTTCTGTAAGTTTGTTCTTATTTCAACCCTTTGGTGCCTGGGAATGGACTGGGCTGAACCCTTGCCACTTCTAAACCTACAAATGGCTCCATTTCGTTTAATGCGATTGGAGAGGAAGGGAAAAAAAAAAAAAGCCAGGAGCCCAAAGGATGTCCTGCTGGTATGATGGAAAGCCCTGAAGAGGCTGCTCTTCTACCTACAGCAGGGTTACTCGAGTTCAGCTTCCTCAGCATTGCTAAAAGTGCCTTTTCCTTCAGATAAGGAAACATGCTATAAGTCTGGAAGAACACTGACAACGTAGCACCAAATGCAATGAAGCAATTCATCAGCATTCCCTGACTGTCATGTAGAATTTAACAAGCCCCAGATAAGCAGTACATCCCTGGTTTTATTTCCTTTCTCCCTCTCCATTTGCTGCTCTGTTTTCTTGTGTTTGCAAAAACTTCATTTTCCATCCTTTCTTTAAGCATAGCCTGACAAAGTCTTTGGACCTTTCAACATATGCATAATGTCCTGCTTTGGGCGATGTAAACTCATTTTTTTGTAATTATAATTGCACTGGGGTTTTTTTGAGAGCTTGGGAAGGGTGAATACATTTTATTACTGTGAGATATGCAGCAGCAAGTCAATTAGAAGTAAAGCTTCTTTGTCTGCCGAGGAAACTCTATCCTTGGATTTTCTTGCAACGTTTTTTTTCCTTTGAGTTCCTGTAGATATTTGCCATTTCTTTGCAGGAAGCAATTCTAGCACTTTTCCTCTTGAAGTTCAATTTATAGTGTTCCTTTCCTCTGTCCCATACATGCAACTTTCTCCTGCAGTTTGTCTTTCCTTGAGGACTCTCATTCACATGCTTTCCCTATTACAACCCTCTTCTTACAGATCATGAACTCTGCCCACTCTCCTTCCCCCTCCTTTGCACCATTGACTGCACATTGCACTTTCCCTCCAGGTTCTCACATGCATCCGCAGCTCCTGTTGAATTTCCCCTTGCACCAGACTCCTCTCCCCAGTGATTTGTGTGCATGATCATCTAGTTGCTCATAGTGCATGCTTATTCCTCTTTGATAAAAGCATCCCTATGTGAGATATCCTCTGAGTTAGCTCTTTCTGTTGCAATCCCAAACATGGCTTGGGGAGTTTATGTCAGTGCTTGCTCCCTGTGTTGCTTGTGGATTAGCAAGGAGAACTCAGGTGTTTGTGGTGGTACCTGTTTGAAGTGGCAGACTGATTTACAGCTCCTTTTATTTTATTTTTTTTTCCCAAAGGATGGAGTATCCATAGCCCCTTCAGCCTGGATCTGTTTCTGTACTGGTTTGGTCCCTACCCTTTCTAAGTAAAGCCTTGAGGCTGCTCTAAATGATGCTGGTGCCAGGTACCTGAAACTCACACTAACAGAGTGAACCGCAGCCTCTTCCTAGATTCTGGAATAGTGGAAGAGCCCCAGAAGTGCCAGCACAGTGGGGAAGCATTCTTCTCATTGCCTTTAAGGTGAAACTAGATTTTGAGCAGCTGAGAGACCAATTCAGAGCTGCTCTAACAGGCAGGAGGCTCCTGGAGTTTTTACAGTCTTTCTACACAAGCATATGGGTGCAATGCTACACAAACTCAGCTCTTTGATAGTCATCCCAGGTTTCTTTTCTTGGGCTAGCTTTTCTTTCTACCATATTGCTGAAAGCACAAATTAAACAGCTGCAGTTTGATGCCCTCCCACCAAAGGGTGATGAGGTAATGAAACAGGTTGCCCAGAGTTGTGGATGCCGTAACTACTTTGGGCTTTGCCCAAAAAGAGAGCAGGCATTAATTTCTTTGTAAAAACTTCAGAGCTTAAAACAGTTTTGCTCTGAGCTGAGAACCACTCAGGCCCAGTGTTTTGGGGTGACTTTATGATACTGGTATTTTTAATTGTTTGGTTTATGTTATATATTAAGTTTTGTACTTTTAAGACTGGCTTTGAGAGCAAGAGCAAGAGGAAGAAGAAGCATGCAGTTTGTGTTAAATAAAAATATCACTTTCTTACATCTCACTCTTGGACTGTGGTGTTTGCAGTACGGACAGACAGAGAGACAGATTTTTTTGGCTTCTAGTTAGTTTTAGTTAGTTGAGGTAAAAGAGTTCTTTGGACTTTTTTTGTTGTTTTTTTTTCTTGGATCTGTGCAAACTTGCTTTGAATTGAACACTCAGCTAAACTCTGGGAGCTTACGCCTGTGGTTCACTGGGGCTTGGGCTTTGGCACTTTTTAGCACTGAAAAGACTGATAAGAACTTGAGCAAGCTGAGCTACACTATATGAAAAAGACTTTTTTTTCTAGATTTTCTATCTCATCGAACAGCGGGAGGTTTTATTATTTAATATTATTTAATTCTGTTAAATAAACAGCTTTTTCTACTTCTCTCTAAGGAAATTTTTTTTTCTTTTTTTGGACTAGTTGGGGGGAGGGGTCATTTGAATTTTTTTTTCTTTCTTTGGGGAAATCTCTATTTGGAGGTTTTTTTTCAAATTTGTCTTAAACTAGGACAAATACAGTTTTTGGCATTTAACGTGGGGTTTTATATGGCTGTTTTTTATTTTCGGTTTGTCTTTATAATGCAACAGGAACTATTAGTGAACAGAGCATAGCATGGTTTTTTTGTTGGCAGTTGGTTGTACGGTAGAGCTTTTTCAGCTCGTGTTACTTGTTTTTGTTTTTCTTTATTAGTGAGACTAAAGTTTTTACTTTTTGGCTAGTTTGTAATTATCTCTAAAATCTCAGTAATGTTTCCACCAACCAAGCAGGCCCAGCCCAATCCGAGCCCCTGCATATAATAGATAGAGACAAAGTCCCAGCAGTACATGTCAGAAGTTTGTTAAAAAAGACAGTTTAAATCAATTCCACTTCAAGTGCAGACAAACCCATCCGTGGAGTTGTCTTTGCTCAGAAACCGAGTTACACATGGTAAATAATGCAGAAAGATGAAACAACACAATGTGTACCTCAAAGAGATCTGATTGTTAGGTGAAGATCATAAATAAATGCCCTTGTCCGTATATAATGTATGTGTTGTAGAGTTAATATATATATATATATGTTAATTTTGATAATAAGTTGACGATATGGGGATAAGGGGTGGAATGTCCTGGGGTGACTTTATGATACTGGTATCCCCAATCGTCTGGTTTATGTTATATATTAAGTTCTGCACCTTTAAGACTGGCTCTGAGAGTGAGAGTGGGGGGAAGAAGAAGCGCGCAGTTTGTGTTAAAGAAAAACATCACTCCCACACATCCTGCTCCTGGACTGTGCTGTCTGCAGCACGGACAGACAGCGAGACAGAGCTTCTCTCTGGCTTTTAGTTAGTTTTAGCTAGATGAGGCAGAGGAGTTCCCTGGACCTTTGTTTTTTCCCTTTTTTCCTGGATCTGTGCAAACCTGCTCTGAACTGAACACCCAGCCAAACCCTGGGAGCTCACGCCTGTGGCCCACCGGGGCCTGGGCCTTGGCACTTTCCAGCGCCGAAAGGACTGATAAGAACCTGAGCGAGCCGAGCTACACCACATGAAAAGGACTTTTCTTCCTAGATTTTCCATCCCATCGAACAGTGAGAGGCTTTATTATTTAATATTATTCAATTTCTGTCAAATTAACAGATTTTTCCACCTCTCTCCAAGGACATTTTTTTTTTTCCTTTCCCGGACCAGTTGGGGGGGAGGGGTCATTTTAATTTTTTTTTCCTTCCCTGGGGAAACCCCCATTTGGAGTTTTTCTCCCAAATTTGCCCTAAACTAGGACACCCAGGTTCATCTTGGTCCTTGAAGGCACCTGAGGTGCTCAAAATGGACTCTGAGTCCTCCTGGGCTCGCCTGTAGTCACCTGGAGGAGGCTGGTCCCTCCTGAAGGTGGTTTAATCCTCCCTGTGATGAGCAGGGAGGGTTGAATCTCAGCTGTTACCCTTCCTTCTCCTTCTCCAAAGCCTCCTAGACAAGTGTCCGCATTGCATCATGTCATGGATATGTTGTGACGGGAATAAGGCAGTGTCTTTTCCAGCTTGATCCTCTGCCTGAACCAGCTGATGCCCATCTCTCACTGTCTGTCTGCTCCCAAACAATTGTGACCTTTTTTTTTTTTTTTTTTTTATGTAGTCAAGTATTTCTTAAGAAAGCAAATGTCTGGCTGGGAAGGGATGGGCTGAAGAAGTGTAAAGAGGCTTTTACTGCTGAATATGGAGTGCCAAAGGAAGAAGACTAGTGTATTTGATTAGCTGCCATGTGACCAGGGCTGCTATTTTTAGTCTCCCAACTCCCCTGAGGCCGTGTTCCACCCAGCCGCAGCCCAGAGGAGGGGGGAGTTATATATATAGCAAGGACTAGAGATAAAACAAAGCTCTTTTCTTCCTGGGATGGTGTCCCAGCTTTATTCGGGGAAATCCAGTGCAGAAAAGAGGAAGCTGCTTTCTGAAGTGAAGGGAAAAGGGGTAGGGTTACATGTTACAACCAATAGGAAAACATCACAAGGGAGGAATCAGGGGAAGGAACTAACACTCTGCAGCTCAGAGGGTATGTCTCAGGATTATACCAAGTTTCTTAACGCATTACAACACAGGGCTTTCAGGAGCCATCTGTGTCAAGGACAGGTTTTGTCCCTCCCTCCCACTGCTGAATTTCAATGGCCTTCTGTGACATTTCCTTGTTTGCTTGTGCTGTGCCTCTTTTCAAACCATGACAAAATGTCCCCAGTGCTGGTTTTAGGGATTAGGAGATGCAGCAGGGAAGCAATAGGGGAAGTAACTGGGACCAGTGCAGGAAGCTGGGGGTCCAGCTGGAGGTCCCATAGTCCCCACTACTGAATCACAGGAGGGGACAGGTGCTTGTTCCTGGCAGCCTCGTAAAGACTTGGCCAAGTCAGTGCATGCTGGTTGTTTCAAAAGCACCATGGTCTCCAGGCTAACAGAGGTGTGTTAGAGATGTGACACACTGGCATGTGCACCCAGAGCTGCAAACCTCTTTATTGATTCTGTCTTTGCAGAGATTTTGGGATGCACAGGGGTATCAGTCCTTCATGCATATGCTCGCATAATTCCAACATCAGTTTCTGAATGCAGCACTCCCTTTCCTCTCCCTCCAGGCATGCCTGACCACAGATACCTTCTGATTCACCTCCATCTTTTTCATCTTTAATCTTTTTCACACACACATGGAAGCCCAGTTAGCGTCCTCAGGTCAGGTCTAATTCTTCACTTGCTTCATTCCCAGAAGGGCTTTTAGCTGCCCCCATTCCTCTGCACAGTCAGTGGGACTGAATGATGGACAAGTCTTGAGTTAAACTGAATGGAAAGAGGGGCTTCACCTGGTACCCTTACCTTGTCTTTTTGAAAGTTGGTTTCTGACCACTTTCTTCTTATGCGCCTTGTCTGGTGTCTAAAAATGAGTGAACTTTTTGGCCAAGCCCTCTTTGGGAGCCCCTCAGGGGTCCATTTCTTCTGGCCAGTGAACAATTTGAACAAAATTTTTTTTGAGTATTTTATTGAAAAGATTTCTGTTCTTGCATCAAAATTTATCAAAATTGGACAAAATATTCTAACAACATTGAATAGAGGATCACACAGGTAGGCAAGGAGCTCATGTGTGCGTTCACATACACACAAACCCAGTGTGACAACATTAGTCTTGTTTCCTTAGGAAAACAGTCTATTTCTACATTATTACTATATTTGGACCCTGGGCTGGAGGCAGTTGCTATCAAGAGATGGATTCTCAAGCCATGGTGTATGCACCAGTAGCATAACACTGCTTCCAAGTAGAATGGTCAGCAAACTCTACTTCTCCAGGGTAATATCAAGCAAAACACCTCGTTATTATTTTCTTGGTTTTTGTTGTTTTGTGTTTTTTTTGCTGGAGCTGTGAACTAGCAGTGAAAAAGACAGGGTAAGAACTAAGGTGTCTGTGCTGGTTTTGCAATAATTGATTTTCGGTCAACAGGGAAAAAGTCAGCCATGGAAGTGATTTTCTGTGAGGAGCTGCTAGCAGCTTCTTCCATGCCTGGCAAAACCAATCGCTGACTAGCTCTGAGAACTGGCACACTGCTAAGCCAATTAGAAAAGCTGGTAACGCCTCTATGATAACATATTTGAGAACAAAAAAATACGTGGGAAGCTCTCATGCTCCCTGCTCTCTACAGAGGAGTGGGGGGTTCAGCTGGGCCCCCCTCCCCAGCAGGACCAGCCAAGGCCCCTTCCTGGAGGGGGCTGCTGGACCCTGTCCCAGCATGGCCACTAGGCCATGCTGCCGAGGGCCATCCCGGCACTGCGAGCAACCATGTGTCCAGGGTGCTGCTGTGCAGTCGTGGTTGTCTCAACATGGCTCACAACTGACTTTATTTACTTAGCCACTTCTAACCAGCCATGCTGAGGACAGAAAGACAAAAGCAGCGGCAGCAGCTTTTCTTTGTTTGGCATCCCATATGAAGAAAAGATGCAGAGTAGAGCTGGTAGCTGGTGCAGCTTGCACAGTGCCGGTGGAGACCACGTGATCAATAGAGAGAGAAGCACAATGAGCGATTCCCCAATTGCAGAGCCTGGACAAGATTAACCTTTCAGCGCTGCAGAACTCTATAAAAACTGTTTCAGTTGATAGAACTTGAAAACAAATGAACCTAAGAACACCAATTCTCTCCCGAGACAGAGAAAAGGAAAAATTGAGGACACATGAGGAGAACAATATGGCGACACTAAGGTCAGTGCAAAAGAGGGAGGGGGAGAAAGTGCTCCGAGCGTCGGAGCTGAGATTCTTCTGGAAGCCGTGGTGAGGACTATAATACAGCAAACTGTTTCCCTGTAATTCATGAAGTGCATGGGGGGGATGCAGCATTCATTGCAGCCTATGAGAAAAAAGCACTTATTCTGGAGCATGTGGATGCTGAAAAGCTGTGATCTGGTGAGAAGCTTGAGCAGAGAATGAGAGAACCCTTACTTTCCTAGATAGAGGAAGAGGACCCTTGCTTTTATGCTAGAACAGCTCATCCTTAAAACTGCACCCCATAAGCTAAATGGCCCACAAAAAGCAGTATTGGGAAGACTGCAAGCCATGGGAGGGACTTCATGTTGCAAGCAGTTTCCGTGTGGACTGTTAGCCATTAGAATTAAAACCACATTGGAAAAGTTCACAGAGACCTGTTTACCATAGGAGAAACCCCATGGCATAGCAAAAGAGACTCCTCTCCCTAAGTGAACTGAAGAAAGACTTTTAGAAGTGACAAACTGGCTAAAAATCCCATGTTTTGTCTTCCTGTGCTGTTGGTGGGAAGGAAATAAGGGCTGGGGGGGGAAAAAAGGGGTTCTAACAGTTGATTTTTAGTTCTCATTATCCTCTTTTAATTATTTTAATAAATTTTTATTTATACCTTTTAAAGTTTTAAGCTTTTTTTGCCCTTAAAGTGTTTTTCTACTAATCCTTATCTCACCCCATGAGTTTTCTTTCCCCCTCCTCTGCTTAACTATAGCAGAGGAAAATGAATAAATTATTTTCATAGGTGCACTGGTGTTTGGCCAGCATCAACCCATTACAGTGTCTTACTATAGAAATGAGAATGTGTATTTGAGATGTGGCTTGGACTGTGGCCACTGTGGAAGGTAGCACTGCTGAAGTATGGTCATTCAAGATGGACACTCAACTGTAGCTGTGTTTGCAGAACTAAATGGCTCTCTACCTGGCTCATTTTAAGATGGTGCCTCACATTCTTATTGTACATCCATGTTTACTGTTGTTAGGTCTTACATGAAGACATCAAAAGAGCCTGTCCTGCAAGAAGTTCACAAACTCTGTAGAAATAAAAGGAGAAATGAAACCATCTTGTCTCTTAGTACAGCATGTGAAATAGAATAATAAGATTAAGTGATTCACCCAAGGAACCTGTCGCAGGCCAGGGTGACAGACCTTTTTCACTGAGCTGTGGTTGCTTAACCATGACACAACTGAGTCTCCCAGGTGGTGGCCTGATCTTCAAGCATCGGGTGCATAGCCCTTCTGGAAGACAATTCTCGTTTATTTGTTATTGAAACTGGTGAACTTGTTTCAAAATTAACTCTCTGCATCTTCACTGCTAGCTTTAAAAGAAAATTTATCTCAGGGAAGAGTTAGGGCTGGATGTAGAGATGAGAAGGGTGGATTTTTGGGGCCAACATTCAATTAGTAAACTTAGATGCCCTTAATAGCCCCTTAATGGTCTGTAAACCCTAAAATATGGTAAGAGTGGAATGAGGAATATCTACTGGAGGACTCATTATCAGTTCCTCATGGCTCTGTCTCACCTGAATACCTGAATGGCAAGGTTTGTAGAGAGACACTGTATGTTCTATTGACACCGGTGTTACAACTCTATCACTTTAAAACTGGGTGGTTCACTGAGGAATTTCAGCACTTTGCAGCATCCTAGCTTCCTGTGAGGCACTCTCCGTCTGCATGGCTGAAAGACAAGAATCAGCCCTGAGGTGATTTACAGATAATTTTGACTTGGTCAACACTCCTGCTCTCCAGGGGAACATGGTGTCACAAGCACACGAACTGGAGGCCACAGCCCCACTCTCCTTGATGATGGTTCTGCGAAGGAGAAAGCTGAGAAGTGGATGTTAGGTGTGTCGCCACTGATCATGCCCTTGCTTCTCCATAGGACAATGTTGCTGGTTCCGCACGTGGTACTTCTGTGAAAAGGCACTTCTGTAACACACTTGGCAAACATTTTCCAGGAGGATATGTAGGAAATAGTCTTCTCATACCTCCAAGGTATGACCTTGTAGGTAGAACCTACACTAATGTCTTAGGGTACAATGTAAGATGTAACCAAAAGAAAGTATGTATTCTATCACCACCATCTCCATAAACTTTTAAATCCAGGTGGGGCAGTGTTGTTTATCTCTTCCATTACTCATCCCTGATAACTCCCTCTGGGGCAGATATCTTCTGCTACTGGGCCATCAAGCCTCACTGCATGATTCATAAAATTACATCATCCCATTGTGAGATGCTCTGCCCAGGGGGAGGAACCAAGCATTCCTACCTGGATAAAATCTGAGTTTTGGAACACCACAGTAGCCCCTACCTACCAGATTCCCAGAGAACAAGAGCTACATAACCACCACTGGATTTTCAGAGGAAGACCAGACCCTTCTACAGGATCACCTCTTCAACAGAACCACATCTATCACTTCAAGAGGACTGCAACCACTATTTAATGGGATTGCTACTACTACCTTGAACAACAGGATGTCAGGTGATATTCTGACTCTGTCAGTGTTTCTGTACTATTGCATTTATTTTAATTTTCTTATTAAATTGTATTTCTGACTTGGGATCTCCCACTGATTTGCTTTCAGACTAGTACAACTAATTTCTAAGTGGATGTTTTTTCAGTACTCTCCCCTGCACTCCAGTATATGCTAAAATATTTTGCTGGTCTGTGTAGCTTCACCTAAATGAATGATGGGTTGGCAGGTACCTGCTGTATTCTCAGGTGTGTAATTTGATGAAATCTAAGACTAAGAAAAATAAACCTGAGGCAGATATTTTTCCACTGAGGAACAGCAGCACTAGGAGGTGTTTGATTATCTCTCATTTCTGCCTCCCACCAATGTCTTTTCAGATGCAGGGACAGTCCCTACTTTGGTCTCCTTCCTAATCTGTATTAGCGGTGAGCTTGAAGGCACTTGTTTTTTATATCTTCCATTGGGAACTGATGGTACTGGACTGAGGATGTGTCTTATTTCTTATACCCCATATATGTGCAGGTTAGATGGGGATAATTAATTTGTTTTTCCCATTTTCTGACGTTGCATTCAGCAGCACTGAGCTGAGTATTCTTCCCAAAGACATCCTGCTTTCCATGGGATACTTTTCTTCAATAATTTATGTAATCATTAGGATTAATTACCTCCGGTCTTTTCTCTCTCTTAATTCAGTAGCATTACTTGTAATTATATTCCTGATTTGAAGGGGAGTGGAGGGGAGGGAAGCTTGTTTCCTCTTGTGAGACACACACACATACACACACACACAAACACACACAGAGTAATCACAAGAGAAACTAGGAAGAGCATGATGGGGAGAGATCGATTTGTCCTTAGGTGTCATGGTTTTAAAGCAGTAACTAAAAAATTATTATAAAACATACTTATTTCTTGCTGTGAGACATGGATTAGAACAAGAGCAAAACAGGCTTAAAACTTAAAAGGAATAAAGAAAGTTTATTAACGAAAACTATAAGAATAAGAAAACTAGAATAAACTCTCCAGAAAACCCTTTTCTCCCCCACTACTCAACCATTCCCTTGTTCACATAACAACATAGAGCCAAAAAGCTTTGGTGTTTACAACAGTCCCAATTCTTGCTAGAGTCTTCTCATCAGTCTTTGTAGAGAAACAGGAGTCTTTTTTCTGCTAATCTATGGAGTTTCTCACAAGAAAACTAATTTTCTTCATAGCTTTCTATTTCTCTGATGCCAGCTGCCCGAAAATCTGCCATCAGTTGTCTCCTCCCATTTCACATCACTCTGAGGTGTGTTGTGGGTCAAATGAGTCTAGGGATGTCATTTTTAAGGATGAGTTATTCAAAGGCAAAAGTTCTCTTCATCTGTCTCTGTGAGCTTCCCTAGAAACAGAAGTTTTCTCTTTGCTTCTACAAAGCCACAAATCTTTAACTATTACTTCTTCCCCTCTGTTCCAGCACCTCACTGTATCACAACTACTTCACTTTTTGCTCAAAATCCACGTTTTGAAACACTCTATTCCTCCCAATATACTCTGTAATGAATTAAAGTTGTTTCAGAACACTATTGTTCATCTCCATAGCTTTAACAGAAAAATATTTCAGCTTATTAAAGCATCTCCTTATTCTCTACCTCTTCTGAAGCTTAATTCTTTTTTTTACTGTCTCTGATAGTTTATGAAGTCTCTTCATATGTTGATTACTCTCTCTCTCTCTGGAAAAAAAAGATTAATCTGCAAGTCTCATCTGGGTAATGAAAAGGTTAAAATCTTGCCTAGGCTTTGTAGATGGTTCTGTGATCTCTGCCGGAGCAGCAGCTGGAGTTGTCTGCGATGGAAGATTCCTCATGGGTGCTCTGGAGAGTGTGGACACTGTCTCAGCCCGCTGCAGGTCAAGAGCTTTTTTCTTTCCTTACTCGACAGTCTCTGGTGAATTCAGTCACGGCAAAAACTGCTGCCAAGCCAGGGACCGGCCTGGCCTGGCCAGAGCCTGGGGGAAGCCCGGCAGGCCCCATCTCCCGGCCGGGAGCCGCGGCAGGCCCAGCCCAGCCCCTGCCCGGGCCGCATGGCCTGGGCAGGGGAACGGGAGGCCAGATGGAGCTCTGTTACCTTTCACAGCCAGGAAACAACAAGACAAAGAAATTCCCAGGCTTAGGTCTTAAGGTGGTGTTCACAGGTTGATCTCACTTTTCAATGGTCAAAACTGCTGTCAATTCTTAGAAATGGCCAGTAGTTGGCAGGGAGAAAAACTCCCACCAGCCTCCATCAGTTTTAACTTCTTTAGGTGTTTCTCTTTGTTTTCTTAAATGCCAATCTATCACATTAGGTCATTAACTCTGGGCATGGGCAGGAGCTTCTGTTAGTCACTCGGGGACAGCAACTGCCAGCGTGCTCTGTGGGAATTTGTGAAGCACAGGGCAGCTCTGTAGGACGGCAGCACATCCTTTGCTGCCCCCTGTGCTTTGCTTGGTAGCCATGGCAGGTAACCAAGTAGTTTCATCCTTGGAGGCAACTTAGGATGTGGAACCCTTGGGTCCACTTGGAGCACCCTTGAAGGGAGTGGTAATTTGTCTATGATGTCATATAGAGCAAAAAGGATATTTTAAAGGAAAGGGAGAGCAGCTTTTGATGGACAGCCAGATCCTTAACCTGAAGCATTTGCGTGTAATAGAAGGACTGACAGTAACTTACCCTTGAAGTTCTGCATCTGCTGGAGTTCCTATTACTGATGAGTACATGTTGTAGTTGATAGCCTGAAATGTATCTTTTCCCATCTTTTAGTTGTGATTCTCCCCCCACCCCCAGCTTCTCTTTCTCCTGTTTACCTGGCGTCAAGTTACCATGGTTACTGAAGTTTCTCTCCTCAGCTCCACGGCGAGAGGCCGCATAGAGTAAAGAGAGGACCCCGCTGGCATTTCCAGCTGCTTGAAGTTTCTTTAGCCCAGGAAAGCACGGGGTTGGGAGAAGAGAACTCTTCTTTCCAACACGGAAGTTTGTAACTTTTTCCTGTCCCAGAATGCCTCTAAACTATGGAAGCTGAGAGGGCATGCTTACCTTGCCTTCCCTTTCTTTCCCCCCTGTGTTGCCAGGAAACCAAGCCCCCCCTCTCTCCCCCTCTGCCCCTCTGTACAGAATACTCCCACACCTTTGTGGGCATTTGAAGAAGTTGGTGTCTGTTATTTCTTATCTTGGTGTGTGTAACCTTGATTTGTAGAAGGTTTGTAAGATGTACTAACTGAGAAAAATAATTGGTTCCCTCTCTGATGTTCCCTCCCTCTGAGAAACCCTGTTAAAAGAGACCCCCCCAGACCCAAAATCCTTTGTCTCTCGTCCTTTGGATTCCCCTTCACAGAAATAAACTGTGGAATGCAAACCAGAGAGAGAGTCCCCCCCTGATTTCTTTACTCGCTCTATAGACTTGGATTCTTGAAGAAAATCAGTGAACCCCACAAACATATGCTGGCTCGAAACTCGAGTGAAGAGAAACCTCATCACTGAGCTAGCCGGGCCACACTCGAGAAGATCGAGTCAAGTACATAAGAATTTACTAAAGTAGGGCAGTTACCAATTACTGTCTAAAGAAGCCTTTTACTATTACATTGTGATTTTGGCCACCGAACTTCACTTCTGCCTACTAAGTTGTTAGCATGAGGAATTGTCCTAATGTGCTGAAAAGGTAGGATGGAAATATAGAGAAACTGTCTTTTTTCAATCTGGCCTGATCTGAGCTAATAAAACTTAGCATGAGCCTGTGGGGTACAGCAGGTGCATGCTGGAGATATAAGTCAACTCTGTCCATCTTGGCCACATGGTTTAATAGGCCTACGTGAATTTCCTGAGTCAGAGGCCAGCCACCATGCCCATCTTTGTCACATTTCAGTGATGTGTATTCTGGCAGGTTTTTCTTTTTGTTCCTTCCCCAGCATGGAAAGACACTATTTTTAAAATCCCCCTGCTTCCCTGAGACTGCGGTCTGCCCAGGTGGGGTCCAGAGGAAGGGGAAGTTTATATATAACAAAGACTAGGGATAAAAACAAGGCTCTTTTTTGCTGGGGTGGAGTCCCAGCTTTCATCAGAAGATGTCTAGGGCAGGAAAAGAGAAAAAAAGGAAGAATCATGTCCCACGTTGGCTTTGAACTGAGGGAGAAGGGGTGTAGGGAGAACATGTTACAACCAATAAGAGAAAACTACAAGGGAGGAGTAGGTGGGGGAGGGGGAAGGAACTAACACTATAGATCAGGGGGAGAGCCCCAGGAATATACCATGTATCTTAACACAATGCAGCACCTCACCGTTTTTAATTATATAAAATTAAAAGAAGGGCTTTGGGCTTATCCAGATACAGAACATGAGTTTGTCCACCACTCGTGATTGGTGGGCCAGTTAGGTTTCTTTCGGTCAGCTAGTTCTATGTGGTTGACTTCTGAGGTAGTGGGGATTAAACTTCTGAGGGCTTTTAAAATCAAGCAACAAATAATCTAGAATGCTAGAACTATCAAGAAGAGAACAACAGAAAACAACAGGATTGTCTTAACTATTGAAGTCCACCACACCGTGAGTCCCCAGCCTTTGAACAGCTCACTAAACCAGTCCTCGGATTCTTGCTTCACTTGTCCAATCAAGTTCTTCATCTCTCAGAAAGCTACATGGACGTTGGGAGCTTTCGAGGTCAGGTTTAGGCAGCAAAGTCCTTCAAATTCCTGGTATTTGTGTCCATGCAGCAGCAGAAGAAAATCTATGGCTACTCAGTTTTGGAGCGCAGCCTGCCTGGTGATCTCCTCATCTTCTAGGAGGGAGCTGAGGGGGGTGGATGTTAAGTTTGCCTGTTTGACTACCCATCACTCTTGGTGTCCTAACTCACCTAGTGCTTTGGCAGTTGCAACCCATGGAAAAAATATGGATGCAGCAATTCTTTTTGATTTTGCCCAACGAAATATTTCAGAATCACAGTTTGGGTCCAAAATATCAGTGCTTCTTTTGTGGACTTTGTGGGTTGAATTGTCTTTCTGAATCCATTTAGTAATTTGGGTTTGGTTGGGTGCTAACAGGGACAGCCGCCCTATGGTACATGGCCCTCTTCAAAGCCGAGATGGGATCCCTGCCCATGATCTGTCCCCGCAAATCAGAAATAAACCTTTAGGGAGTTTTTTTGGGGTGTGAGAGGAGAGGTTTGTCTGCTGTAACGTGACTTAGAATACACCATTTTTTGGCTGTGAATTCTTCTCAATACTGTAATATGTTGTTAAAGAGTTTAGTATCTGACAGCGAGTTTTAAGTGAAGTGGACACAATAAGGTGCTGGGGAGGAACCCAATAGCTCTAATTCTTGGGGTTCCTTATCTGCTTTAGGCAGTTTTGGTAACCACTCCTCCACAGCGTCCTTAACCACTACAGCCCGCCACCTATGACATTCACGTGGTCAGACACTGTGTGTTTTGGGAACTGCGTTAGGCCTGGGAGTGTCAAAGCTGGCTGCTTTGACAGACAAAGTCTCCAGCCTGCAGTGGAATCCCTACCAGGCAGGTGGACATAGGGTCTTTTGCTGCTGCAGTGGACAGGCAGATATTCTCTTGCTCGAGTGTCTGTGCCAGGGTCACCCAGATGTTTTGTCGTGGCTGAGGGACAATCCAGGCAGCTGCCAGACTACTCAACGCGAGCAGGATGACAGCTGAGGTAAGGCTCATCATGGGTTTGAGTGTGAGGTAGGGTTTTTCTAAAAGAAAAGAAACAAACATTTTTAAAGCATGTTCACAGTCAAGGTGTGCAGGTCAGAGAGTAACCAGAGGTTAGGAAGGTTTCTTCTTGCTCTTTCCAGCAGCGTCTTCTTTTGGAAGCAACTGCTACTTGTTTCTCATCTCTTTCTGCTGGGGCTGGGTTTTTGGGAACAAAAGGCTTAACCCACTTCTGAGGTATCCATCGTGGGCCTGCAGGGGTGGATATACACGCATAGCCGCACCCCCAGGTGACAAGTTCATTGGGGCATTTGGTGTGCAAGGTTTCTGGGTCCCTGATGAAGACTGGTGGACGCTGTGACAACTTAAATTGATCACTGCTGCTAAAATGCTGAACCACTCATGTTTTCATAAGAACAATTCAGAAAATTGATGGTAAACATGGCTTTGCAGAGCTTTTGTTGTGGAGACATCCACACTGTCCGACTGCCCTGCCTGGCTAGGACTTGTTTGAGTGTCTGGTGGGTGTGTTCAATCACAGCTTGACCTGTGGAGGAGTGGGTGATGCCAGTTTTGTGTTCCACCCCCCACTGCTGGACAAATTCTAGGAACTCCTTGGATTTATATGCTGGGCCATTATCTGTTTTAATTTCCCTAAGGATACCCAGCACTAAAAAGGCTTGTACCAGGTGTTGTTTGGCATGTATAGCTTTTTCTCCTACATGAGCAGAGGCATACACTGCCCCTGAATATGTGACAATACTCATATGTACATATTTAAGGTGACCAAAACTGGGAATGTGTGTGATGTCTGTCTGCCACACTTTGCAGCTCCCAAAGCCTCAAGGGTTAACCCCAATGCCCAGCGATGGCACAGCCTGGAGCTGGCAACTGGGACAGGTGGCCACAATGGCCTTAGCCTGACCCCGTGTCAGCTGGAACTGGCAGATAAGTCCTGGCACATTTTGATGGTATTGCTGGCGGCTCAGCTTGGCCTGCTGGAATACGTCTGGAAGACATACCATTTCGGCTGGGGCAGCAAGGGAATCAGCTTTCCGGTTCCCCTCAGCAATGTCACCTGGTAACTCGGTGTGTGATCTTACATGCATCACATAGGAAAGGATGCTCTCGAGTTGAAATCAATCAGATTAGTTTTGAGAGTAACCTAAAGAGATGCTCATTCTCGATGTCTTTGAGAACTGCCTGCTCTGCTCTGGACACTACTCCTGCTATGTAGGCCAAGTTGGTAACCAAATTGATTGGCTCCAAATACTTCTCAAAGGCTCTCATGGCTGCAGTCAGTTTGGCTACCTGAGGTGACCCCCCCACAAACTCAATATCAGCTTCCCAATGCTGAGTCTGGGAATCTCTCCAAGTCATCACCGACTTGTGGGATGCCCCAGATGCATCAGTGAACACTGTAAGAGTTTTGAGCGGCTTATGGCTCCTTTTCTCACGAGGAATGAGGTGGAATTCCTCATGAAACAATTTGTGTGATGGTGCATGGACTAATATTTGTCCACTGTAGCTGTCCAGAGCTAACTGGAGGTTAGCATTGCTCTGCAGCAGGTGCTCAAACATCTCCTTGGTCAATTTCTCAGGAGAGTGCTTTCCCTCCTCAGTAAGTTTTACCGGGAGGTGAATACACACAAAGTCACAACCAGCCAGTTCCCGCAGCCTCACCCTGGCTGTTCGGATCAGTTGAGCCATCAGGTCTTGTGGCTTGGTGATGGTTTTGGGTCTTTGGTGGGAGAGGAAGACCCACTCTATGATTAAGAGTGCATCTCTCTGCCCCTCGACCCATTGGAATATCAACCCATGTAGGTGTGGTAGTTTCCCCAGGACAATGAATTTGAAAGGCAGCTCAGGCTTACAGCAGTGCGCCTGTCTTTCTGTTAAAGCCCTTTGTGCTTGTTCAATTGCAATCTTTGCCTCTGGAGTCAGTTCCCTGGGAGAAAGCAGTTCTCTCTCCCCTTTCAATAAATTGATCAGGGGGCCTAGGTCCTCATTACTGAGACCCAGCCAAGGTCTGACCCAGTTCAAAGACCTGCACATGGAATGGAGTTCCGCTAGAGTTTTGGGATTACTAATGGTTTCAAATTTCTGCGGGGCAACAGTCCGCACAGTGATCTCCAGGCCCAGGTATTTCCAAGGCGGCATCCTTTGAACTTTGTCTTCCTGCAGTTGGAATCCAGCAGAGGTTAAAACTTTAACCACTAGGTCAAGTGAGTGTTGCAGTATAGTGTCATTGAGGGTGCACACTAGCACATCATCCATGTAGTGCAAAATGATGGCATCTCTTTTTTCAGTGCATACAGGGGAGAGCAATGAAGCTACATACCACTGGCAGATAGAAGGGCTGCATTTCATCCCCTAAGGTAGTACCATCCAGTGGTACCGCCCCATTGGGGCCTCTTGGTTGACCGTGGGGACTGAGAAAGGAAATCGTGGTGCATCTGCTGGTTGTAAGAGAATTTGGAAGAAACAGTCTTTGATGTCTAGGACCGACAACTGCCAGTTTTGTGGGAGCATTGTCGGGGAGGGCATTCCTGGTTAGAGAGACCCCATGTCCTCAATTACTTTGTTTATCTCCCTCAAATCCTAAAGGACGTGCCACTTATCCTTTCCTGGCTTCTTTATTACAAAGACCAGGGAATTCCAAGGGCTGGTTGTTTTTACTATGTGGCCTTTGGCTAGTTGTTCCTTCACAAGCTCTTCGAGCGCCCTGAGCTTTTATTTACTGAGTGGCCACTGATTTACCCAGACTGGATTATCATCCAGCCACATTAAGTTTTGGGTGGTGCGCTCAACAATGGATGCTTCTAAAAATCCTGAGGAGTCTCAGGGATGGTTAGTTTGACTCCCCACTGGGACATGGTGTCTCTCCCCCACAGCGGGCACTTGTAGTTAGTGACAAACAGACGGACACTAGCTAATCGTCCATCTGGGCCCTCAATCTGAACAATGCTCTTAGAGAGTTGTGCCAATTTTTCCCCTCCAACACCTTGTATCTTGCCCGCTACGGGTTGCAAGTCCCAGTGTAAAGGGCACACCCTTTCAGGTATGATAGTCACATCTGCCCCAGTGTCAATCAATCTTTTCACATGGAGATGGTCTGATCTGTGGGTTAGGTTGCATCCTATTATGGGTTTATCCTCGCCAACCACTTCTGCCCAGTAGACTCCCGGTGCTTTTCCATCTACTGGGACCTCTGCTGGAACACGGATCACCTGGGCTATGTTTTGCCCCTTGGTCAAATAGAAGGGTGGCTGAGGACAACGCGCCAAGAGAGTGAGGTGTGTTTAGTCTCCCTTGTCATGGGATCAATACCAAAACACTCACTATCCAGTCCTGCCATGTCTTGTGAATTGTCCTGCAGGTCCACTCCAATGACTGTCCAATGAGTAGATCTGAAAAGAAAAGCTTCAGCAGTTACAAGTCTGGATCACTTTTGAGGCTGTTAGACTCTGTTAGGCACAACAATTGTTCCCCACAATTATTTTTTGCAGTCCCACACCCCGCTTCCCTTTCTCCCCCTTTTCAATTAAAATAGAGGCTTTTTTCATTCTAGAGCCCGCTGCATTTATATCCTTGCGCTGGGTGGGGCTGCGCTCTATTTCCAGTTTTTTTGTTGGTTGACTACTGCTTCTTTTTGGTTTTTCTTTTGGTGCTGGCTTTGAGGAAAGTCTCTGGCGAAGTGTCCTGTCTTTTTGCACTGGAAGCAGATGATATGCTGGAGCTGCTCCAATGACATCTGTGGCTTTTTCATTCCTGGTGTTGCTGCTGCCGCAGTCCTTGGGTTTGTCAGTCTCAGCCTCCTGTCTTGTGCACCATACAGATCTGCTTTCTTTGCACATGCCTCTGTCATCTCTGCTATTGTGGGTGGAAGATTAATGGGCAGTCCCAGGATCACTCTGGGACAGGCCTCCTTGGCATTTCTCTGAGCCATCTCCTAAATCAGTTCTGCCTGCGCCACTGGTTCTTTCATCTGCCTTTGTATTTGCACTCGAAGTTGGTTGACAAACTGCAAAACACTTTCTGATGGAAACTGTTTAATATTAATATAGCTGATTTGGGTTTCGACTGTTGGCAATTGGTTAAAAACCTTTTCTGCTACACCACAGATCTTATCTAAAATAGATTTTGTTAGTACCCGCTCCTGGTCTTTAGGTTTAGCCCACACCCCCTCCCTGCTTAGATGTTCCAAAGTGATTTCATTATCCTCTGTATCTTCTTGCTGGTTTTTCAAGCAAGGCAAACACCCTAGTCCAGGAGCCAGCCCGTGGCCTCTCTCCCGGGCCACCCTGGCCAATCTACCCACTAGACATCAATATGATGGATGGCGAAGCAATGGCGTTTATTGCAGGGGAATTTGACAATTTATAACTTAGGGTCATTGTGTTACTCCCATCTGCTCACGTCACACCTAAGTGCTATTGGCTAATTACAGGAGGTTTTACTATCTTAAAGAGAGGGGTTTTTTCTAACTTTCCGTTACATTCCGAGATCTTCCGCATCGCCGGGCCTTAAACTGCAACATCTTCTGCATCCTGGGTGCTCTGCTTAAGCTCCACCAGGAGGTTTTTTAAAGACCTTTTCCATGAGCTTTCCCAAAGATCAAACTCAGAGGGGGTTAGGAGACAGCAGAAGAGGTCTTTGAGATCAGCAGGAACTAACTCATGAGATTTTAATGTAGCCTTTACCATTCCTTTCAGTACTTCACTATCTCTACCAAATTCTCTTTGGGCTTTGCAAATTTATTTTATATTTTGGTAAGAGAAGGGTTGGTAATGTCTATTAATTCTTCTTTTACCAATATATATTACAGGAGCAGCTGAAAGCCTATCTTCATCCTCCCCAGGGCCTGTATCTCCTGGGTTTCCTCACCCACCCCCACCCAAGCCGAGGCCAGGGGGTCCTGCCTAACCACCGGGTCCAGGGAGGGGCCCAGCTGGGGCCCAGTCCCAGTAACATGGGAGCTGGGTGGGGACCCATTTTCCCCCCCTGGGGGGACAGGGCCAGGACACCCCTCTCCCTGTCGCCCCGTGGGAGTAGGGGGCAGAGCCATCTCTCCCACCCCCACCCTCTCTGTGGGGACAGGGGGAGGGGGCATGGGAACCAGGATTGCAACATCTGGACGCAGAGTCACAGGGTGACATCATGCAGGGCAGGAGCATGGTAGGAGAGGGGAGGTATGTCCGAGGGAAGGAAGGGGTTGTGGGCGGAGACAGGTGGGTGGAAGGAGTTATGGGATGGAGAAGGGGAGTACAAGGGGGGGTCCCACCATGTGACCTGCTGGCACATGGTCAGCGCCATCTTGGACTCCAGCCACGTGGGGATAAGGGGGGGTCATTACCTTTAGAACATTGTAACTGAGGGGTAACAACCAGGGTAAATGGGTGCAGGGAAAGATCTCTGCTAGCCTGCTCAACATTATCAGAGATGGGGGGCTGAAGAAGACACATGGAACCAGGAATGGCATTGTCAAGCTGTGTTTCCTGCGTTTCTTGGGCTGTTCCATGTATCTTTTTCAGTCAGAAGCAGAGGGTTTGGAGGGAGGGTTAGGGGAAACCAATGGAAACTGTGGTGGCTGTCTCTTCACCTTCTTTTCCCTGTTAACCAGTTCTTTCCAAATTAAAAAGAACAACGGGAGATATTTTGAAGCAGATTTGTCTCCCTGCTCTACTTTAAGGGTTAACAAGTTTCCGATTCTGTCCCACGCAGGGACAGAATCTACATCGGGCAGATCAAGCTGTGGTAGGTGATAAGACAGCCACGAGACAGTGTTTCGACTTATTTATACAAATTTTAACATTTGTAGTGCTTAAAAGATCCTGGAATTTGGATTTAAGATTCTTGTGGGGTGCTGAAAGCTGTGAGCCCATTTTTGATGTTAAAAAAGCTGTTAGCACAACTCGTTTATCTTCTTTCACCACAAAAAAAGGAGGACAGACAGCAGCGACAGGCTTAAATGCCTGCTAGGAACCTGTGGTCCCTTTAAATTTTGGCCGCCAGCCATGCAGGGTGGGGGGCCACGCTCGTCCTTCCCGCTGGGCCGGGTTTCTCCCGCGGCGGCCGCAGTTGCTCCGGGCAACCTGTGGCTCCCAGGACATCTGGGCCGCAGCAGCTGGGTCACACAGCACTCACTGCTGCGCTGGCACCACTGGCACTTGTGCGCTCACACGCTCTGGCCCACTCAGGCCGTCGCCACGCAGAGCCACTCGCCCAGGCACTTGGCGGCCCCCCAGCCGCACTGCTGCCACCAGCCCGACCCCATTGCCCTGGCCACGCCGTTGCTGCTCACTGTTCCTTGTGTCACCTGGTGTTTCAGGTGGTGCAAGAAGATCCCTGTGTCCTGGAGTCAACTCTTCTGGGCTTAGAAGAGCTACTGGCTCCTCCCTTGTGAGCTTTTTGGCTGTGTACAAAACAGCGTGTGGCTCGCAAGGTAGTTGACTGGCCTCAAGACTTGCGAAACCTACTCATGGGCTTCCAGCCGTTCATGGGGGGGCTCTCAAAGACCCACCTTTCAGCGCCAACTGCTATTTTTAAAATCCCCCTGCTCCCCTGAGACTGCGATCCGCCCAGCCACAGTCCAAAGGAGGGGGGAGTTTCTATATAGCAAGGACTAGGGATAAAAATGAGGCTCTTTTCTAGTGGGATGGAGTCCCGGCTTTAATCAGAAGATGTCCAGTGCAGGAAAAGAGGAAGAATCATGTCCCGTGTTGGCTTTTGAACTGAGGGAGAAGGGGGTAGGGAGAACATGTTACAACCAATAGGAGAAAACTCCAAGGGAGGAGTTGGGAGGGGGCGGGGGAAGGAAATAACACACTATAGATCAGGGGGAGAGCCCCAGGAATATACTATGTATCTTAATGCAACAGAAGGAACTATCTGCTGGGTTGGCTTTCAGAAGAATTTTAAAACAAATTCCCTTTTGTTGTGAGAGGCGGAAATCACACAGACTAGAAGGGGAAAGGAGAACCTGACCTAAAACCAAGACAGTATTTGCAGGGATTTTATAATAGCTCATATGCTGTTTCCTACTCTGCAAGGAAGGTCTGTCCTCTCTTCTTTTTGATTTGATTCCCTGCCACTTTATGAGCAAGTCAGAATCTGCAGCTGCTGCTGCCAGCAGGGAAGGGAGGCCCCTTGTTTAAAACCCATATGTAAACTCTGCTTAGTAAAAGTCAAAATAATTTATGCTCTATTTAAAGTCTCCTTTGCTCACATGCATCTTCACTGCCTGTCCATGGTCTTGCCACTTGAATGAAAACACAGATAAAAGTTGACCCCAAAGAGACTCAACAAGGAGCACAGATAGGATAAAGGTCCATACATAAATAAACCCAAAGAATGAACAGAGCAACCAAATCTAGTTCTTGAGAGCAGCAAAGGCGTCAGAAAGTACGTCAAGTGTGTTGGAGCAGGGCCCCATCACATGTAGCAGTTACTTGGAAAGACAAACACCATCACTTAAAACTTCATCCTCCCTCTTTCCCTCCTTTATATACTGAGCATGATGGCATATGGTCTGGAATATCCCTTTGGTCAGTTAGGGTCACTAGTCCTGGATGTGTCTCCTCACAACCTCCAATGCACCCTCAGCCCCCTTGCCAGTGTGGCAGTACAAAAAGAAGAAAAGGTCTTGGCTCTGTGTAAGCCCTGCTCAGCAATAACAAAAACATCTCTATATTATAAATTCTGTGTTTAGCAGAAATCAAAAACACAACCCCAAACCAGCCAGTGGGGAGAAAATTAACTCTACCCCAGCCAAACCCAGCACAGGTCTTCCCTGCTACCTTTTCCCAGATGTGATGAGGGAGGCAGACCAGCAATGCCCACCCACCATGGCATGTGGTGGGCTGGCAGGTGGCCCAAAGCTTTCACATGTGAGCTCCTTCCTAGCAGATTAGCCATGATCTCTGCTTCAGTTTGGGTGTCTATCCCCCACCTCACCCCAGTCCCTTCCCCCCTTGTCCAAGCATTGTCAGGGAGGGAAGCAAGGATTCCAGTGGGGTGATTGGAAGGGACAGCTCTTGTTTCTTCAAGTAATTTAGGCTTTGGATGTTTTTAAAGACAAAAAGAGAAAAAACCTTCATCAGTGCTTGTAAAGGTGTGCTACTGGCACATAAAAATATAGCATTAGCAGAGGGAACAGAGAGCAACAAAGAAGTGTGGATTTAAACATTTGGGTTTTGTTTCTTAGGTTTGTCAGGAGAGAATCTTAAAAAAATCAAGCAACCAATAACAAAAAAAACCAAAAACCAAAAACCCCAAGCAAAATTGGTTTATTCCCTTCACTGAGATCTCTGCATCCCAGCATCGTACTTAGTTGTGAAGGACTTAAACGTCTAGTGCAGGCTGAAGGCTGCATGGCTTCCCAAATTCCAGGGTGTTGCCGCTAGGGTGTTTGCTTTGTGTTTGCTCTGCTTAGCCAGGCCAAAGTGAAACCTTAGGAGAGCTGCTTTTTTTTTGCATCTAATGACCTTCACTTCCACTTTATATGTGCACTAACACATTGCCTTTGGTGTCAAGATTGCAGTTCTCCTATGCCTTCCTGTTTTCCTTCATTCCCTTTAGACATCTCTTTTTTTAATATGAGAATGGAAAATCAAAGAAAAAAGTGACAAACCTGACAAACATTCTTCTGTTCCTTTTAGGTTCGGTAAAACTCACCTTTAAACCTTATTGAGCGGGAGGAATTAACCCCACACAAATACCTTGCAAGAGATGTTTAAGTCAGAGTTACAATTGAATAGAAAGATTACAATAAATGTGATAAATTAAGAAAATCTGGCTAAAAACCACGAAGTCTGAGTACAACCTGATATCCCGTTAGTCAGGGTGGTAGTTGCAGTCCGATTAAGCAGTGGTAGCAGTACTGTTGAAGTGGTGGTTAAAAGCAGTGGTCCTGGAGAAAGGCTGGTTCTTCCCCAGATGACCAGTGGGTGGTTGTAAATCCCCAGACCTCGAGATCATATACCCTCAAATCCAGGCAGGAATGTTCAATACCTCCCCCAGAGTGGAAAGATTCACAATGGAATGATGTAATCCTATGAGTCATAGGATATTTTGGGGAGTCCTTGATGGCCCATTGGCAGAGATGACCCCCTTTAGGATGGGTGTAGTTATCACATGAAGACAAAGACAACACTACACCCAGCTCATAGAGGGGATATGCAGCTATTACAAACGACCTACCATTAACAGTTCATCAGAAGATGATGTAGGTGGTGGTAGAATACATACTTTGGTTACACCTTACATTGTAACTCAAGACAGAGTCATTCAGATAGGATCAGAGTAGATGGCAGGGAGATCTTGTTTGTGTTATTTTTTGACATTCCCATTGAAAGTTTCAGATTGTTGTCCTATTTACTCCCTTTCCTTACTAGTGTATGTTTTTCTTTCTTACTTCCTTTCCCTTTTCCTTCTTGAGAACTTTTTCTTTTTAAAGTATATATTATTAATAATACAGTATCACCTGAAATCTGGGTGTGTTTATGATGAACCAAACCGTGGATAGTTTATTGCTGTCTGCCTAGATTTGGAAAAAGTGGCAGGGGGGACTGTCTCCTCCTAAAGCAGTATGAGTGGCGTTAGGAGAAGTTGGGTAGGGATGGGAAGCCAGACTGCCATTTTGTGAGGTTCAGCTCAAGAGCAGCACATTTTCCTGGTAGATTGTCTTGGTTTGAAAGACAGGTGCCTGCCAAGGGAGGCAGGAACCTCCCTCGGAATGGAAAATATGATCCCCTTCCCTAGAAATTATAACTTTGAAATTACAAGGCTTTCAGGCAAAGATATAGGAAAAAGAATAACAGTTCTTTACTAGAATATATATATATGTATATGATAAGGCAAACAAACAAAAACAGCAGCAACCACAAGCAAAACCAGAAACCAAATAACAGCCTTCTCTTGGCTGTCAAGCACTTTCCCCTTTGGTATAGTTATGGTCACAGCTGGCAGGAGCATTGTTGGCTCCTGGCCAAGCAGGGCAGGTGTGATGACTCCCCCGCAGCTGTAGGAGGCGTTGTGGCGTGAGCTCAGCCACCTCACCACATGGGTAATGACAGGCAAGCTGCTGGGAGAGATAGAAAAGGGGCTTCTTTACAAACCCACAAAGGAAGCTGATCCTGGTGCCCCTCTGTATGGCAGAATGGACTGTAGCAGGAACCTTGGAGCAGCAGGCTGTAATAGCAGAGGCAAGCAGATCCCAGGGTGGCCAACACAATGTAGCAGAAATTCTGCAGCTGTAGCAGGAACCATGGCAGGTTGGATAGACACGAGGTATTGCATTAAAGTATAGAAAAAAGACCAAAGCAGCGGCAGAAGACAGCAGGACTGGGCAGTGGGCAGCCAAGCTCCCACAAGAAGCTGTGTGAGGCTCCCTGAGGAGGGAGGGAGGGAGGGGTCCTGGGTTTTCCCCTGGGCCACCTGACCAGACGGTGAGGGTCCTTTTCCAGTGAGGTCAGGTGTTAATAAGGTCCCAGTTCAACAGAAGCTCTTAGGAGCAAAGGCTCACCCATGGAAGGAAAAGCAGTGGGAGGACAAAAGCTGTGCAGTGGCAGCAAATACTCTGGGTAGCAATGGTCCGGCACCAAACCCCACCTGTCTCCACTCTGATCCTGAGAGAGAGAGAGGAGCCCAGCTGTCATGGTTTTAAAGCATTAGCTAAAAAATCACTAGAAAACTTATTAATTTCTTGCTGTGAGATATGGATTAGAACAAGAGCAAAACAGGCTTAAAACTTAAAAGGAATAAAGAAAATTTATTAACAAAACTACAAGAATAAGAAACCAGAATAAAACTTCCAGAAACTCTTTTTTCCCCACTATCTAACCATTCTTCTTGTTCACATGACAACATAGAGACAAAAAACCTTGGTGGTTAAAACAGTCCCAACTTTGCTATAGTCTTTTCATCAGTCTTTGTAGACAAAAAGAAGTTCTCTTCTGCCAATCTATGGAGTTTTTCACAAGAAAACCATTTTCTCATGACTTTCTATTTTTCTGATGCCAGCCACCCAGAAAACTCTGTCATCAGTTCTCTCCTCCCATTTCACACCACTCTGAGGTGTGTTATGGGTCAGAAGTCCAGGGGTTTCATTTAAAGGATGAGTTATTCAAAGGCAGAAGTTCTCTTCATCTGTCTCTGCGAGCATCTCTGGAAACACAAGTTTTCTCTTTGCGTCTTAAGGGCCACAAATCTTCAACAACTATCACTTCTCTTTTTCTGTTCCAGCATCTCATAGGATCACAAGTACTTCACCATTTGCTCAAAATCCACACTTTGAAATACTCCATTCCCCCCCAAATACTCTTTCATGAATTAAAGGAGTTTTTTTCAGAACACTATTGTCCATCTCCATAGTTTTAGCAAAATAATATTTCAGCTTATTAAAGCATCTCCTTATTTCTCTCCCCCATCTGAAGCTTAATTCCTTTCTTCACTGTCTTTGATAGTTTATGTTGTCTCTTTACCTGTTGATCACTCCTTCTTGCCTTCTTCCTGGAAAAAGGATTAAATCTGCAAGTCCAATCTGGGTGGTAAAAGGGTTAAAATCTTGCTCAAGCCGCAGGTGTTCATGGTGCCAGGTTTCAGCTCAGCGGTGCCTGGAGCTGGGGCCCCCCTGGGAAAAGCTTCAGCCATTCCGGAGGCTTCCCGGGAAGCTGCAGCAGAGCCTGGCACCGGCCTGGGCTTAGGGGAAGCCCCACAGGCCCCATCTCCTGCCTGGGGACCGTGGCAGGCCCAGCCCAGCCCCCACCAGGGCCACATGGCCTGGGCAGGGGACGGGAGCCAGCTGGAGCTCTGTTACCTTTCAAAGCCAGAAACCAAAAAGAGAAAGAAATTCCCAGGCTTAGGTCTTAAGGTGGTGTTCACAGGTTGATCTCACTTTTCAATGGTCAAAACTACTGTCAGTTCTCAGAAACGGCCAGTTATTGGCCAGGAGAAAAACTCCCATCCACCTCCAGCAGCCTAAATTTCCTTAGGTGTTTCTCTTTGTTTCTTAAATGCCAATACATCACACCAGCCCAGCCCCTCACCCACAGCCAAAATCTTGTGGTATCTCTGCCTTTCCCAAGAGAAAACCCCCACCTATGAGAGTAACCAGTATCACCCATCAGATGCAGCTTGGTCCCTGAGCAAAGGAAACCCCATGGATGTGTTTGTCTTTGCTCAAGGCAGAATTAATCCAAAGAGTTTTTCCTAGAATACCTCTCATGAAATCTTATCCCCATCTGTTGTATGCAGGAGTTCAGATTGGGCAGGGCGACCTCGATTCATGGAACCTCGGGTGTTAACTAGCCATGTAGCCTTTGCCAAATGCAGCTCCCAATTTTTGAAAGTACCTCCACCCAGTGCCTTAAAGGTGGTTTTTAGAAGTCCGTTGCAGTACTCCACTTTGTTAGCAGCTGGTGCGTGATAAGGGATATGGTACAGCCCCCTCAATGTCATGTTCCCTAGTTCAGATGTTTATAAGGCTGTTCCTGAAATAAGTCCCTTTGTCAGACTCAATTCCTCGGGTGTACCATGCCTTCAAAGGACTTGTTTTTCAAGGCCCAGGATGGTGTTACAGGCAGTAGCATGAAGCACAGGGTAGGTCTCCAACCATCCAGAGATGGTTTCTACAATTTTGAGCACATAGCGCTTACCTTGGCAGGTTTGAGGCAATGTGATGTATTCAATCTTCCAGGCATACTTATATTTGGATGATTGCTCACCATACCACAGGTACTTTACCCGCTTGGCATGCTTGATCACAGTGCACGTCTCACAGTCATGGATGACCTGGGAGTTACCATCCATTGTTAGATCCACACCTCGGTCTCATGCCCATTTAGAGATGACATGATGGCCTGAGGCATCATGGGCCCATCAAGCTAGGAACAACTCTCCCTTGTGTTGCCGGTCCAAATCTATCTCTGGCACATCTTTTTTTGCAGCCTGATCTACCTGCTTATTGTTTTGATGCTCCTCATTAGCCTGACTCTTGGGGACATGGGCATTCACATGACAGACTTTCACAGGTAGCTTCTCTACCCGAGTGGCAATGTCTTGCCATTCTTCAGCAGCTCAGTTTGGTTTTCCCCTACGTTACCAGTTGACCTTTTTCCACCTTTCCAACCATCCCCACAGAGCATTGGCTACCATCCATGAATCAGTGTAGCGGTAGAGCTTTGGCCACTTCTCTCTTTCAGCAATGTCTAGGGCCAACTGGATGGCTTTGAGTTCAGCAAGTTGGCTCGATCCAGCTTTTCCCTCAGTAGCTTCTGCGACCTGTCGTGTGGGGCTCCATACAGATGCTTTCCACTTTTGTTTCATCCCTACAAAGCGACAGGAACCGTCAGTGAACAGAGCGTAGAGTGTTTCTTCTGCTGGCAGTTGGTTATATGGTGGAGCTACCTCAGTATGTCACCTGTTCCTGTTCCTCTTCATTAGTCAGAAGAAAATTTTCACCTTTGGGCCAATTTGTAATTTTTTCCAAGATCCCAGGGCAATTCAGTTTTCCAATATGGGTGTGCTATGTGATGAAGGCAATCCATTTGCTCCATGTGGCATCAATGGCATGGTGGATAGAGGGAACCTTTCCTTTGGACATCCACCCCAGTACTGGTAACTGGGGTGCTAGGAGAAGTTGTGCTTCTGTGCCAATCACCTCTGAGGCAGCTTGAACTCCTTCATAGGCTGCAAAGCCTTCCTTCCCTGTTGGAGTGTAGTTGGCTTCGGACCCTCTGTAACTTTGGCTCCAGAATCTGAGTAGTCGACCCTGAGTCTCACCAGGCACCTGTCGGGATGCGACACTGATAACTGGGTTCTTTTCCCCAGGACTGAGAGTGGCGAGACAGAGGCTGTCTTCTTGTGTTCGGACTTGGTTGTTTATTCTTTTCTTATTTATATTACATATATACAGAGTACAAGGAGCTATATACACTAAGATAGGTGCAAAATGGCTAACAAAGAACTTCTTCAAGGTCTTTTTTATGTCTTTCCAATTAACATATGCCAAGTAAATTATTTTTCTTAGTGACCCAATGACCTGACACCTGTGTGCTGCACTGTGGCAGTTTTTATCCAATCAGTTATTATTACCCAAAAACCCTTAGAAGAAGATGAAGAAGGAAGAAGGAGAAAGGGATGCCCTAAGTCCTTCATCTTGTCTCTTGTTTTCTAAAATAGCTTAAACCTTAAACTAACTTTCTCACCCAGTGACTTAAGAAAACTCTCTAACTTACACACTCAGATTTCCAGTTTCTCTATTTAACTTGAACAGCTGTCTCCATGGTGTTATGTGAAATTCAGTGCTTTCTTGGGTGTCAGAGCCAGGTATCACAGATAAGGGCATATATTCTGTGCCTCTGACCCCAACAGGCACCTTCTGCCAAAGGCTTCAGGACAGACCATGGCTCCCAACTGCAGAGCAGAGCACGTTTTTCACATCTGGCCCTGTCCTGACTGGGCCAAGGGCTATGGCATGAGTGATCTGCTTGATCTGGGTGAAGGCTTCTTGCTGTTCATGGCTGCAGTGGAAATCATTCTTCTTGAGGGTAACTGTTACAATCCCATTTAAACCCAGAAGAGCAAAGAAAACTAAGTCTGTGTACAAAATGTAAAGAACTTTGAAAGTTCAAAATATACCCAAAAAATGGGAGGGAGGGAAGGAGGGAGGGACAGGGAGAGAGTGACAGGGGTTAGATGGAAGTGTATCACCCTTCCAGGAGTCCCAACGATGTCTCATTGCTCCCCTCCATCTGGTCCTCTTGGTGGTGAGGGTCCCCTGCTGCCACACTGTATAGAATCCAGTGAATTAATATATGTTTTGGGCAGGTCTGAACGCCCAGGTGCCTCCCTGCAAGGGAGCCAGTTTGACACTGTCCCTTGCAACACTGTAGACCTGTTGCATCATGCTGCAGTGCTCTGGTGCAGGGTCTGGGGACCCCTTTGGGGGGGGCTTTGATGGGCCATGACACCCACTTCTTCTATGGATAAGCTTTTTTCCACAGAGTGAAGGGCCCCTGCAGCTGACCAGGTCTGCACAGGGGAGGGTGGGTGTTAACTGGGCCTCTGACCAGAGGCTTTTCCAACACACAACCAAAACTTCTCTTCTGTTGTATTTACTCCAAGAAACCATTCTTACTCCCTGTGGAGATGTGCCTGCCTTTCACAGAACACGGGCGGGGAAAGGGTCTCAGAATATATACAACATGGACTCAAAGTATATTAGACACAAGAGGCTCAGACTTGCATGATGTGATCCCGTGTTTACTGTATGTGGTTCGCGTGGGGGAAAGAAAGAGGCCAAAATGCTTTGGGTGTTAACTCTTAAAACAAGGGGGAGGGGTGGTCAGGAACACAGGGGAATTACAGCAAATGGGACAGGGGAAGGCAAAGGGATGTTAGGTAGGGACTAACATGTCAGGAAAATTAATCCACAAACGCCAGAGGTTTATGTCCAAAAAGGAGACAGAGGAGTCCTATTTTCTTTATTCGAATAAAAGGAGAGGCCATGGGGCATTCCCCTGGGGTCTCTCTCAAATTTTCGGAGGGTGCATCCTCCTTTTTATCCTAATTCCCGGGTGCTTGTCCCTTCTCCCTTTCCCCATAGGCTGAGGTACTTGAGAGGTACAGGCTTCCCGGAACGCCTGATACCGGCGGCGATACCTTCCCCCCCCCACCCCCAATGCATAATCCCTTCTTAACTTTTATGGAATTAATAGTGTTCTTTCAGTGCCTCTTTGATCTTCTACTGGAATCCATCCCATTGTTTCTGTTGTCTCTCACTGATAGCTACATCTTATCAACTGACCCACAGCTTGTTTGTAAAGACAAGCTCATCATTCCTCTCAATCCCTCCTCTTTTAATTTTTGTTAATAATTGTCTTTACAAACTTTAGTTATCATTGACTTAATTTCTTGTTCATGGGTCCTTTTTGGCTTTGCAATTATTTGCAGGGGCATCACTCTCTGCCCTTTTGTAGCTATCTCTGGACCAGTAGGCACGGCTACTACTTGCATTCCTTTGATCACATGTTGAATGAGTTGTATTAAGCAAGGGATCATGCATGGTAAAAAGATTAGAGTTGCTACAACACATAAGAGGAAAAAAAGCATTTGTTTGACTCATAGGCCACCAGGTAACCATGAAAACATGTCTCATTCCTATCCTTTCCATGTTTGGACTGGTACATGTGCTAACTTTCTTATTCTTTTTGTTATTTGTTTTACTACTTTTCCATTGTCATCTATTTGCAAACAGCAGTTTGAGTCATTAAATTTTCCACACACCCCCCCTTCTTCTGCTAATAAATAGTCTAATACCATCCGATGTTGAAATATTGCATTTCTCATCTGAGTAGACTGGTCAGCAAGAAGGTCAAGAGCTGTAGCTGTCTGGTTGATTATTATTTCAAAGACAGCTTGCAACCTAATTATCCAATTTAGATTATAAATGGGTTCTCTGGCACTTGATATTAATTCATTTGGGTTCCAAGTAGCTGGTCAATAGAGTTGTATGGTTCGTTCAGGTGGCCATTCATCTTTTCCCCACTTTTGGGTGCTCCTTCCAACCAGGGATGTATCAATGGACCGCTTCTCTCTAATTAGATCATCATATACTTTGATTCCTAACTGATTTCTTTGAACTTGTGGTAGCAGAAAGAACAATGGTCTAATATACCTCACATAACATATTCCTGACCAGTTTGGAGGTAGCCTGCGGTAAGCATTTTGGCCACAAATCCAGTAATGCCCCTTTAGAGCCCAGGTCCCATTAGCGAAGGGACCTTTCCCAATTTTCATCATCATCTGGTGGGTCAAAATACAGCTTGCTTCCAGGGCTTAGTGGTCTTCTAACAATAGTTGCTTCACTATAAGAATCACAATATTTGCATTTTCAAGCTCCTACATGAGGTTTCCATTTGCAATCACATCCCAGATCTCTTTTATTAGATCTGGACCAGAACTTACTGAAAAGGGTTCGAGTTCCATTCTGGTGTTGCTATTTCCACTGATAGTCTCGGACAACATGTGTCTTACTTGTGGAATTATCTCGGGGGCAGTTTAAAAATAAGGGGTCTAAAAACTTATCCTTCCCCACTGCTTTACAGCCTTCAAAATCTTTTTGGTAATTATGGAAGGAACACCTTACCCAGCTACTGTTAGTGAGCTTAACATGCTTTTGGTTCCATCTGCTTCGATATCTGGAACAGTCATAAGGAGGGCAGTTGGGGGTCTAACAATCTAAACTCAAAGATAAAATCCAGTCACAAACGCTCTTTTCTACATATGTGCTTCTTGTTCTATTTAGGCAATAAATGCCACTTTCAGAAGAATGAAGCTGCCATGGACTTCTTTCTTTGTCCCAAAATCCTGTTCCATTACGGACTTCACTCAGGGTGCTAACCCACCATTTAGGCTCGACCAGGCTGGCCACCCATGGCCAGTTTTCAGATCTCCCTGGCCCTCCGCAGACCTAACAATTTCTAAGGTTAAAGGTTTTTGCTACTTCTTCTCGTAAGGTTAAAAAATTATTTTTTCATTTTAGACCCTAACTTAACTGAAAATATAAAGGTAAAATTATTAAGAGAAACATTCTAATAGTGTAATAATCTAATTTCTTAACCTAATTTTCACTTTCACGTTGTCTTCTACACCACCTGTGGCAAGTGAAGGCACAGAAATAGCTTAGCATAAAGAAAGCAATGACAGCATGGATTGGCTCCCAGTGACTGGAGATTTGAGAGTAAGGATGCTCATACAGACTATTTCAGCAGGCAGTCTGTGGGTAGGCACTCAGGGCTTCCCCCGATGTCGATGCACAGCTACTGCTCCAGTCCACTCTTGTCGAGTGTCAGTCGCAGCTTCCCATCTTTCTCCTCCAGCTGAGATTTCCAAACCCCTGGGCTTCAGAGACCTTGACCTGAGTGTGATGGGTGCACCCATGTTCAGCTGTCTTGATGGCTGTTTCTGTGATTAGCTACACTTGGAAATGTCCACGCTACTTAGCCACCAGTGGTGCTTCTTTCCACCCCTTAACTCAGTCTCCTGGTTCTCACTTGTCCAAAGGCAGGGTCTGTGCCAGCTGAGTTTCCTGTCGAAGAGATTTCACAAGAGACAGTATCCAGGCCACAAATTGTTTTAAATATACATCACTTTACTCCTGCTCCAGGCCGAGAATTACAAGGATAAGGAATTCTAACCATCAGTTCAAAGGGAGATAGTTGAATATCTCTCCTGGGTCTGGCCCTTATTCTTGATAAAGCTAGTGTCAAGAGCTGCACCCATGGCATATCAGTTTCTATCACTAGCTTCAGAAGGTGTTTCTTTATCTCTCTATTCATCTTTTCAACTCGGCCTGATTTTGTTCTAAAAAATACTTTAATAACTGACCTTGTAGTTGCGGAAATGCCTGGGAACACTTCTGGCTACTCATAACTGACATACTATTACTCAAAGATATTTAAATCTTGCCACCAGGGGCATTCCAGTGAAATCTACCTGGTATCTCTGAAAGGGAGGGTACCGACCAAAGCCATCCCCCTCTGGCAAGTTTCTTTGTAACTCTGTTATTTGTTTTAGCACAAATCAAACAAACCCTAAAAGCTCGCTTTGCCCAAGCAAAAAGACTCACAGCAGCACACATCTTGAGGAAGGCCTCTGCCATCCCTCGGGAGCCTCAGCACCTCCCTCATGAAACTGCTTCAACAACTGCAAGGCCAGAGCTCTCGGCATCTACTGCTCACAATCCCTTGCAAACCAACCACCCCGTTTTCCTCTGCCTCACTCTCCACAACTATCTCAAGTTTTTCTAGTGGAAAAGACAACCTTTCTGGCAAGGGGGCAGCCACTGGGAGCAAGGGAAGTATCCCAGAAACTTCCAGCAACAATGCAGCTTTTCGAGCTTCTCCATCAGCCAGTCTGCTTCTCTTTGCCTCTTCTGAGCACCTTGCCTGGTACCTTCTAATGTGCATCATTGCTACCTCTTTTGGCAAATTCACCACCTCCGATAGGTGGGAGATTAAGTTCTCATGGGCCAACGTCTTTCTTCTGCAGGTTAATAAACCTCTTTCTTCCCATAGTTTCTCAAATGCATGTATCATCTCATATGCATATTTAGAATCAGTAAAAACATTTACTGTCTTGTCTCGGTATAATTCACAGGCTCTCGCAAGAGCATACAGCTCTGCTGTCTGAGCTGACCAGGTGGGTGGTAATCTTCTGGTTTCTTTTAATTGCTTTCCATTCACGATAGAGTATCTTGTAAATTGTCTTCCTTCTATCACTTTTGAAGACTCATCAATAAACACATTTTCTTTCTCAGGCCATGGAATGTCTCGCAAATCATTCTTTGCCCTAGTCTGCAGATCTATTACTTGAATACAGTAATGGAATTTGCCTTGGCTCCCCTCTTTAGGGCCATTTAAACAGGAGGCTGGGTTAAAACTTTCCCCACTTTTAAATTCTAAATCTTTCTATTTTAATAAACAAGACTCATATTGCAATAACCGAGAGCTGGCCATCCACTTAAAGGCTCTCTCAGTTAACAAAGCTTTAATCTGGTGTGAAACTTTAACAGTCAGATAACTCCCCTGTCCTGGTTTAGGGCAAATTTGGGAGAAAACCTCCAATGGGCCCCCCCCCAGGAAGCAAACCCACGTGGCCCCTTTCTCCCACCCCCCCAACCGGTTCGGGAAGAGATTGCTCTGAGAGAAGTGGAAAAAACCTGTTTATTTCACAGGCACACCACTACCCAGCACAAGAATGAACGATATCAAATTACAAAACCTCTCGCTGTTCCGAAGAGATTACAAACTTCAGAGGGCCTCTTTCCTGTGGGTGTTCGCTCTGTTATCAGTCCCTCTGGTGCTGGAAAATGCCACTGCCCAGGCTGGGCTCCTGGTAGTCCACGGGTGCAAGCTCCCAGTGCTCCCCCGAGTCCCCAGTCCAGAGCAGGTTCGATTCGTTTCAGAAAAAGGGAAAGAAAAAAGTCCAGGAAGACCTCTCTGCTCTGGCTAGCTGGAAAGCCAAGGCGATCTGTGTCTTGTTGTCTGTCTGTGCTGTAGTCAAAACTCCCGATGCGGGGGGAGCAAGTACAGTCTCTGATAACAGACTCGGTGCTTCTTTTCCACTCACTTTTACTCTTAGATGAAGTTTTAAGAATACAAAATCTGTGTCTGGGTTAGGTGGACGAATGGGGATACAATTTAATATCATAATCAACCCAGGACACCCCCTTTTCAGCTTTCGGGCCTCAGCCACCATTAGAGCTGTGGCTGCACAGTTCTGCAGACAATGGGGCCAGCCTCTGTCTACCGGGTCTAACATTTTGGAAAATTAGGCAATAGGTTTCTGTGTTCCCCCATGGTCTTGAACCAAAATTCTTTTTTCATGACCTTGTTTAACATCCTCATATAATTCAAATTCCTTTTCTGTATCTGGAAGAGCTAGGACTGGGACATTAACCAATTTGTCTTTTAATTTCTTTTTAAAGCTTTGTTCTCTTTCTGGTGTCCATAGCACAATATTAGGACTGTCTTGTGTTAAAAAGCTATATAAAGGTCTGGCCACAACAGAAAAGTCTTCTATCCATACTCAGAAGTATCTCACCAACCCTAAAAAGTGTCATAACTCCCTTTTTGTTTGGGGTAATTGTACTTGTAGAATTCCTTGTATTCTTTCTGGATCAATACACCGTAACCCTCCAGTTAAAATATGTCCCAAATATTTGACCTTTTTCTCTACCAACTGTGCTTTCTTTTTGGACACTCTAAGTCTTTTTTTTATCAAGAAACTTAAGCAGTTTCACAGTAGCTCTTTCAACCATCTCCTGTTCCCCTGATAACAGCAAATCATCCACATACTGCAACAACTTAACCCCTGAGGGTGGAGCAAACTCTCCTAACATTTTTCTTTTGCGAAGTTTGCTCAAACAAATCAGGTGACTTTGTATAAACATAATCTAGTTCAGCAGTAAGTAATGCTACTGATTCAAGCTAATTACATCACATTTCTTCATTTCTTAGTAGCTAACCACTCCCCATCTCAATTTTTGCATCAAGTCTATTCTAGGCGTAGGGAGGTGACTAACAAATTAACTTCCATTAAGGAAACTCTAATATTTAGAACATTTTATAACTTAACATTTAAAACTTTTATTGAGAAAAGAAAATAAAATACTTTCCTTTAAAGTTTTCTCATAACTTCCACAGAGGAAGTGCATGACAAATATGCAGGCTTTCTATAGGACACTATCTTCACAAGGTTGCAGCTACAGAATTTGCTTTAGGTCCACAACAAACCACAGACTGGTGGGGGTGTTCCCCACAAGGTATGACTTGCAGCATTGGCTTCATAACTGAAACTTGCCAATTCTGGCTTTTTACAACAAAACATACAAAAAGCAGAGGGGTGTGGTCTCCTCTAAACTGGAGCTATTCAGCTCTGCACAAAACCTCATGTAGACAAATGAATTAAATGTCTAAATTAATTTACTACAATTTTTACAATTCTTTTAGAGAAAGATGTGTTCAAACTTTTGAGCTCACAGAATGCTATAAATGCAAAGGCAGATTTGGGTTAAATAAAAACAATTTATTATAAAACAATTTCTATAAAAAAATAAACAATGAGGAAAAACCACAATAAAACAAACAGCGCAGCGCTGGGTGGACAGGGGTCTATACCCAAAGGTATAGGTGTTCCCAAATCCACCAAGGAGGGTAGACTGTCCGGGGTTTTTATAGGGATTTTTAGCCTTGAGGCCAAATTCCAGGCAGGCACCATTCACCAACGGTCCTTGATTGTTGTATGAATTGATTTCCTGGCGTTGGAGAATAGAGTCAAATGGACGTCCGGACAGAGTCTCCTCATATGTAAAGAAGTTCTGGGTGTTTCTTGATTTCATTGTGGTTCAGGCCATCTGGATGGGATGGTTGGATCCGGGTTGGAGCTGATGGATATCTCGGCTGGATTTTTCTTTTTGTCTACTTGATGGCTTCCCCCAACGGTAGCCTGCAAGGCGGGGTGTTCAGGTCCGGTGATGAGTATCTCGTTGGAGCCTCTCCTTGTTAGCTTGATGATTCGTGTCCTGTCTATTCTTTCCCGTTGATGGGCACCGAGCCTGTCCCTGTCAGCTTGATGAGCCTTGTCCTGTCTATTCTTTTTCGTTGATGGGCGCCGGCTAGGATCGTTATCCTTTGAGTGGGAATTCGCGACTAGATCTGGGAAGGGCTTGTGTGCCCTACTGTACTTTATATTTTATATCATTATTGTTATATACATTTATTTAGATTTCTACGAATTTTTACAAGTTCATTTCTCACACAGAAGAAACCACAATTTTCACAACTCCTTTGAAGGATCAAAAAATTCTTTAGACAATTTTCCCCCTCGGGGATAAAAATTAAGGTGAATCGAGAGGTCTTTGTTTTTACTAAGACACACACCTCTTCTCGATCCAGATCCACTTTAAAAGTTGACAACGGCTCTAGGTTGGTGGATATAATGAGAACCTTTGACACTCTTAACAATCTATTTCCCTTATCTTCTGTACTTTCTCGACAGTCCAGCTGTTTTTGGCCTTTTTTTTTTGCAGACATTGCCGTTTTCAGTGTCCTGTGCCCTGCAGACAGCACACTGAACCTTTCCCAACCGCTGTTTGGCTTGGGTCTCCCCTGCTGGGGAGAGAAAGCTTCTGCCACTTCCTTGTGGCCGATCCCGTCCCCTGTTTCCCAGGGGACCCCTTGGGCCTTGCTGTTTTTCCCTCTTTGGCCTGAAAAAGCCATCACCTTCACCTTTCCTCGTTGTGTTCACTCTGTTTACCACACACCATATACCAGAGCCAGTCCCTGTCCTGCCACATTGTCCAAACAGCTCCTCCCCGCTCCAGTGCTCCCGGCAGGCACAGCTGGCAGCACCACAGGCAGCCAGGGCGTCCTGCAGCCTCAAAGGGCCAGCAGCTGCTGCTGCCCCTGCCCGGGGCCGGTGGGGTCGGGCACTGCCCAGTGCTGAGTCCCAGCAGCCCTACAGGCCACCAGCCAGTGCTCCTGGTCCTGCACCTCCACTCCTGGTTCCTGCTTCAACATATCTCTCCACACTCCCCATTAACAAATTCTGTTCCAGCACACCAACAAAATCCATCCATCCCCTGTTGTCAAAGACTCCTTCTTGACTCCCCTTATTGCCCCCCCACCCCGGGCGTGGATTCTCGAGATCCCTTCTAGTTCTGGGGGGTGATAGGGTATACTGCTCCTCTCCCCCTACACCACTGTTATTCTCAGGTGGAGCTGTAGGAACAGCATTTCCCTGATCACTTTGCTCTGGAAGGTGAGGATACAGGGACCTGCAGCTGGCCTTGGGTCAGCTGGTAACACCGGAGGACAAGACGGGGGAAGGTGCTGAAAAACATTTTAATCTTCACTGTTTTCTTCTTCCCCCCGCCTTTTCCCTCTTCTTTTTTTCTTAACACATAGATTTCTCCTGTTTTTTGTTTAAACTATATACATTCCCTTTCAATCCATCTTTTCCAATTCTCCTTTAGATACTTTCACAGAACTCAACACAAATGAATTCTGTTTTCTAAGGTGGCCATATAAGTCCATTTGGCAACTTATACTCTGGCCATACATAATAACAATATTTTACCACCATCTCCATAGTTACTTCTGTGTGAATGCATAATCTGTCCAAAGATTTCAGCATTCTCTCCAAGGGACTCTCCAGGTGTATTATGGGATCGTCATCCCTTTTGCTGAGACCCCTTCCCGGCTGTACCCTTGCAACCCTCCATGGGTGCCCTGTTTAGCCTGTGCTACCCTCCATGGGTGCCGTTCCAGGCTTGCCTGTGCAACCCTTCATGGGTGCCCTCCCAGGCTTCCTCCCCGAAGATCCCATTTTACTCACCGGTGAGATTTTCAGTGGTCCTTCCCTGTGGACTCTTCACGGACCCCCCTGGTCCGCCACTCGTCTGTCTCCTGGACAGTCTCGGGAACCCAATCGATCGCCCGGTGCTGGCCGCCACCAAGGGGAGCTGATCACAGAAACTGGGTGAGGCGCGCCTTCAGCTCCACTCGCTGCCTGCCGCCCTGGATGGTGGAAATATCCCAGACTGAGCCCCCAGAAATTGTCAGGAAAATTAATCCACAAATGCCAGAGGTTTATGTCCAAAAAGGAGACAGAGGAGTCCTTTTACTTTATTCGAATAAAGGGGGAGGCTATGGGGCATTCCCCTGGGGTGTCTCAAATTTTTGGAAGGTGCAGCCTCCTTTTTATCCTAATTCCCGGCCGCTTGTCCCTTCTCCCTTTCCCCATAGGCTGAGGTACTTGAGAGGTACAGGCTTCCCGGAATGCCTGATACCTGGGATACCTTCACCCCTGCCCCAATGCATAACCCCTTCTTAATTCTTAACTTTTGTGGAATTTATGGTGCTCTTTCAGTGCCTCTTTCATCTTTTAGTGGAATCCATCCCATTGTTTCTGTTGTCTCTCACTGATAGCTGCATCTTATCAGCAGACCCACAGCTTGTTTGTAAAGACAAATCCGTTATTCCTCTCAATAACCATATCAACCTCTTCTAGTAGAGCTTTTTTTTCGTGAGGAGAACCAGACTGCTTTGGGTATCTGTTTTCAGAGGAAACTGTGTGTATTGGGTTTGTGTGACCAGGTTTTGATAACGGGGGATCTACAGGGGTGGCTTCTGTGAGAAGCTGCTGGAAGCTTCCTCCATGCGCATCAGGGGCAATGACAGCTGGCTCCATAATGGATCAGCTGCTGGTCAAGGCTGGGCCAATTAGAAATGGTGGTAACACCTCTGTGATATATTTAAGAAGAAGAAGAAAAAAAGTTATTGCACAGTTGTAATTGTGGTCTGAGAAGAGCAGAGTGAGAATATGTGAGAGGAACAACTCTGCAGACTCCAAGGTCAGTGCAGAAGGAGGGGGAGGAGGTGCTCCAAGCACCAGAGTTGAGATTCCTCTGCAGCCCATGGTGAAGACCATGGTGAAACATCTGTCCTTCTGCAGCCCGTGGAGATCCACCATCAGCCCATGGAGGAGACCCACACAAAGCAGGTGGAAGAGGTCTGTGAAACTGTGGGATGCCTGTGCTGGAGCAGAGTCCTAGCAGGGACCTGCAGATTCATGGAGAGAGGAACCCACACTGGAGCAGGTTTCCTGGTAGGACTTGTGACCCTGTGGGGGACCCATGGTGGAGCAGCCTGTCCTTGAAGGACTGCACCCCATGAAATAGAGACCCATGTTGCAGCAATTTACAGGGACTTGTTGTCCATGGGATGGACTCACACTGGAGAAGTTCTCAGTGAACTGTCTCCCGGGGGAGGGGCCCCACAGTGGAGCAGGGGAATGACTCCTCTCCTTGAGCAGCAGCAGAAACAATGGGTGATCAACTGACCATAATCCCCATTCCTTGTCTCCCTGCACCGCTGGGGAGAAGGAGGTAGAGCTGGGAAGGAGGAAGGGGTGGGGGAAAGGTGTTTTAAAGGTCTTATTTCACTTCTCATTATCCTGCTCTGATTTTGTTTATAATAAATTCAATTAATTTTTCCAAGTTGAGCCTGTTTTGCCCATGATAGTATTTGATGATTGATGTCTCCCAGTCCTTATCTCAACCCATGAACCCTTCGTTATATTTTCTCTTCCCTGTCCAGGTGAGAAGGGGAGTGAGAGAGCAGCTTTGGTGGGTGCCCAGCATCTGGACAGCGTCAACCCACTACACTAAGCCTCACAGCTGTAACCCGAGTTGCTACAGGTTATTCATACATAGCATTGCTGTTCCAAAAAGCTTAAATTTCACAATTTCCAGGCTAGTGCTTTATTCTCCAGGCCATGTTTCTCCAGAGTAATCTACTCAGTTGCTCAGGATTTTATATTGAGAAAAAACAGCTTCTGATCAGAAGTTTAGAAATTTACCTCATTCACAAAGCAAATTTATTTATATTTTTCATCCCTGCATATGTTTTCTGATTCTCAGCAACTCATTTCTCTGGAAGGGGTTAAAAGACCTTTGCCAGCCCAGTGACACAGAATTTCAGGAATAAGGGACCAAAACCAATGTGTAAATGCCTTGTTTGGATGTTTATAATCTGACTCAACAGCCCAGATGTTGATTTTTATCTTCTCAGAGGAGTGGGTGGGAGGGATGGGTGATAGCAATTCAAAGCAATGCAGTTTTTAGCATCTGGGGCTGAAAGAAGGGATGGTATTTTACACTAAGGGCTATCAACATCGTGATATTAATTCAGTTGCTTGCCCTGTTGCTGTAACATTTTGTGACTGGCATAGAGGCTCAGATCATTCCTAACTCCTACGGCACACTTTGCTTGTTGTGAAGATTTTAGAAATTGCAGATATACTTCATCCTTCCCCCACTGACATTACTTGTTACACCTCAGGCAAATACAATGAACAAGGTTAGGTGAAAGTGAACATCACATATTAAAAAGATGAAGTAACATGGGTGGTAGTTGAAAAAACAGAAAAGTTTGGTAAAGTTTGATATGTTTAGTTGGAAAGATCTCCCTTAGACTTTGAACACAAAGAAAATTGTCCTTGCCTTCCCCAAAAATGTAATTCTTTTGTCAAGAAAAAGGAAAATGCGTAAAATTTGGAGTGTTTTTTTTTGCTTTAGACATCCACAAAAAAAAACCCTACACTGATTTTGGGTAATTTAAATGAAAATAAACATGCCTTTTTTGGGGGCTCATTTAGCTGTATAGGAGAGATCACTGGGCTTAAAAAATTTTTTTTAAAACTGATACCGTTATTAAACCAAGTCCAAAGTGATGTTTTCTAAGCACTCAAGTTCCTCATGCTGGTTTGATTCAGGTCTTTGAAGCTCCAGGCAGGCCAGGGAGGAGGCTAGCTTCAGCAGGCTTAGGTCCAGTCTTAAATAGTGGATTTGTGGCCTGCTGTGACTCAAAGCCTTGGGGTTTTTTTGAATTTCCAACCTGGCTGCTAGGACAGCCAATATGGGGAGCTGGGGATAGCACATGGCTTTAAAGCATCCCTAGGGTGAGAACCTAATGAGAACCACCAGCTGAGACAAGAATGGTGGTCTTGCACTAACATCCTTACACTTTGTGTCTGGGACATGTAGGACTCTCAGGATGGAGAGGCTCAGGTCTTCATGGAATCATAGAATATGCTGAGTTGGAAGGGACCCACAAGGATCACCAAGTTAAACTCCTGGCCCTGCACACAATGCAGCAGCTTGGGAAGAAACAGAGACCACTGCTTCTTCTAGCAGGTTCCATTTTTATTACACACACTCCAAAATTTATATGTTTCTACTATGGGAAAGTTTAAAGAAAGTCTTGGGAATGTGCAGAAGGAAAGACAAAACAGCCACACCAGCAAACATTTAGCAGGGCAGACTTTTCTGCCCTTTATCAGCCTTTATCCCAGTTCCTGGAGGTAAAAGATAAACATTCACACACGGTGTTTATGGCTGCAGTCATTCCTCTGATATGCATCTTTCCCAAGAGAACAGAAGGCCTTTATCAAAGTGTGGCAAGTTGCTCTTCTACACAGGACTCTCCTCAAGACCAGTATGGCTGCAGCAGGCTGCTGCTTCTACACACGACACCCCCAATAATTGTACCATGTGCCTGAGAGTATTGTCCAAATGCTTCTTGAACTCTGACAGGCTTGGTGCTGTTACCACTTCCCTGAGGAGCCTGTTCCAGTGCCTGCTGGGTGAAGAACCTTTTTCAAATATCCAACCTAAATCTCCCCAGACACAACTTCCTGCCATTCCCTCAGGTCCTGTCACTGGTCACCACAGAGGCTTCAGGCTGCTCTCACATCTTCATCCTAGTGATGTGGTTTGGTTTCTTTTGTAGTACAAAACACTCGCTCGTGGTGAAAGACTTCTCCAGAGTCAAGCTGTTCAGGTATAAGCAATTTATTATAAAGGTAAAGAGAGGGAGAGACCCGTGTCCACCGCCAGCCTCGGCGTCCACATGGTCAGGGAGGGAGAGACCCGTATCCGCTACCAGTCGCAGCGCACACGTGGTCAGGGAGAGAGAGAGAGAAAGAGAGAGAGAGGAGCGGGGAGAGCAGGAGAAGAGAGGTTAAAGAGGGGGCAGGAGGAATCCAGAGAGCTAGGTTCTTGTTACAATCCATTATTTGCTCTCTATAGTGAATATTCTAATTGCCAGTAACCAATCACTACGAGACACACCCACTAAAGAATTTACATATAGCCTATAGGAATGAATATATTACCATACAGTGTTACATTTCAAACTCTAAAAGCTTTACAAATTCTTCTCTTGCTGTTTGACCTTTGGATTCTCTATCAGCAGAAGGACATTGTCTCATCAACAGGGATTCTCCTTTAGCTGGCTAGGCTATTGTTCTTTGTATATTTATTAACTAGCACTCAGTATCCCATGACTCAAAGCTAGCTCTCATTTCTACTTCGATTTTAGGCTTCATATTTTCAGAATCTTTTGCTAAACAATCATATTCATAAGGTTTCCCTGTTTCATCCTCCCCAACAGGTTTCCTTGGCCAACAAGTGGCAGCATGCTGCAGCAATAGTCCCTATAATTTACCAAAATATGGATATGATATAGTATCAATATCCAACTGAGATGGACAAAGATTCTAACCATTTTAGGGTTACTGAGTGTATGTTTATTAGCAGCGCTGGGCCGATGTGTTGGGTCACCCCTTAATACACACAGTCCTGAATACAGGTGAATACAGACTTTTTATTTACAGAAGTATTGAATACAAATGCATATTCATAACCCAGTTACCACCCACTCTCTGCTTCCTATGCTAATTAGGAAAGAAAGCAATTAAGCATACGTAGTTTGTTCCTTAAAATAGGTTGGTGGTCCTTTTATGAGTAGGGGTCACAAAAGGGAGGAAGGGATATGGCTCTTCCTTGTTCTGACCTTTCTACCTTTTCAAGGCAAAGTGACAAATGGACCCTTGGCTGGGCTCCTAGTTTCATGTCTTCAATGGGTTTCTGATTTGCAATTGTCTTATGTTCTTGAAGTTCTTTACCAGATTCTTTGTTTCTCATTATAAGCCCAGCTGAACAAGCACAAAGTTGACAGACAATTAGTTATTAGCCAATGATTAACCTCTAATTTTAGCAAAGCCTCTCTATCTACTTTTAATTTTAGCAATGTCCATCTATTTATTTTAATTAGATTTATCAAGGCTTATTTTTAATTAAGGCCTCAGCTTCTCTAAAATCTTAAATTCTTCAAAGTTTATGTCTCACCTAATGTGTTCCCCCTGTCTTGGTGTGAAAGACAGGTGTCTGCCAAGGAAGGCAGGAACCTCCCTTGGAATGGAAAATGTGACCCCCTTCCCTCCAAATAATTATAACTTTGAAATTGTTACCAAAAATTAGGTGAAATAAAAAACTTCTTAACACCAATGTGTATTAAGAAGCAGGCATTCTTTATTCAGCTGGATGCATGGGGGAATACCTCCTCCCAAATCTGTGCATGTTGAGTACAGGAAAGGTTCTGTTTATATACCATATTTTGCATACATATTCATTGATTGTCCCAGACTAAGCATACATATGATAATCCTTTCCCCAAAATCATTAACATATTTCCCTTCCCCTTTATGCATGCATTCTTCTGTCCTGGGGGTATCTCTGGTGTTCCCTGGTGGTCATAGACCCCAATGTTCCAGGTGACCTGGCTGAGTTGGCAGGGCACTGAGGCTAGGGAACTTCCAGTTCTCCTTTTTACACAATGGGCATTGTGCAGTTTTCATAGGCCAGTAGTTTTGGTAAACAAGCACTGTGTTAGCTCACCAGGTGTATGACATTTATCATCTGGTAACAAAATTATTGGGCCTTCAGGCAAACATATGGGAAAATGTTGCTCTATTGGGAATGGCGAGAAGAACGACACAGACTCTCTTGTGGAGTCGAACTGGAGAATTTCTCTCGGTTTATTACCTCAGGTCTTTTTTATAGACCGATACGTGAAAAGTACAGAAAAGAAAACTCTTATTGGTTAGTAAACTAACACATCATCAACACTGGTCAGTGGGGTTCACCACCCCTCGACCTTGTCTTGCAAGAAAACAAGGAACAGACAAACAGCACCAGCAAGGCTGTTTTCTATCTCTGAGGATTGTTTTAATTCCTCTTTATGAATTCCCAGGCCACTTTGCCAGGCAAGACTGAGAAAGCTATGTGGCCTGCAATTTCCACAGGCACTGTGATCCCTGTGTTATAAATGCAAAGGCAAATTTAGGTTAAATAAAAGAACAGTTTATTATAAAACAATTTTTATAATAAAAATAAACAACGAGGAAAAACCACAATAAAATAAACAGCGCAGCGCTGGGTGGACAGGGGTCTATACCCAAAGGTATAGGTGTTCCCAAATCCACGAAGGAGGGTAGACTGTCCGGGGTTTTTATAGGGATTTTGTGTCCTGAGGCCAAAACTCTGAGCAGTTACTGTTCAACAAAGAGTTTGGATGGCTGGTTGAATGAATTTCCTGGAACCGTGGAACTGAATCAATAGACGACTGGGCAGAGTCCTCTCGTATGTAAAAAGTTCTGAGTGCTTCTTGATTTTATCTTCGGTTGGGCTCTCAGAGTGAAGTATCCAAGTCCGGTGTGGAGTCGACAGATATCTCGGCTGGGCTTCCACTTATTGTCCGGCCTGATTGCATCTTCAGTCGGGGTTTGCAGGGAGGGGTGCCCAGGTGCGGTGTGGAGTCGATGGCCATCTCGGCCTGGCTCCTTTCTTTGTTTGGCTTAATCGTTCGTGTCCTGCTTTTTCTTTCAGGCTGATGAACGTCGCCTAGGGTCGTTACCGCCTGAATGGGTAGTTACTGCTGGGTTTGGGGAAATTCTTCGGCCACACTATATTTTATATACTTTTTACATTGTTACAAATCTAGTTATATACTTATTTATTCTTTCACGAATTTTTTATCCAAGGTTACATTTATCACAGTCCCCCGCCTAATAATTTATCACATTTAAAATTCGTGTTATTTCATTCATTTCTAGTGAGGGAGAACTGCGTAGTTTTAACTATATTTGTCTTATTCCCAGTCTGTAAGTGAATTCTCACAGTATTCTTGAGAAGGTTTGTTTTTATTTTCAAATTTCTTTAAGGCTTCAACTGCCTTCTGGTTCTCTCTTTTCTCCTCTAACTTCATTAGTTTAGAGAAAAGAGTGGGTTTCCCTGGTGCTTTTTCTGGGTCAATTGGAAGAGTGGCAATTTGCATTCCTTGCACAACAGAATGAATCAACCTGATGAAGCAAGGAATCAAACACGGGAGAAAGATGATTCCGGCAATTGAACAAGATATAAAGAACACTAACTTTTTCCACCAAGCCCCCTGTCCAAATATCTGGTCCCACCAGGAGGCTTGCAGAATTGAGTTCCATTTTTGAACGGGCACATGTGCTACCTTTTTTATTTCGGCAGCTAGTCCTTTTATTGTCTCTCCATAATCATCTATTTCCATGCAACACTCGGATTCATTGTATTTACCGCATACTCCTCCTTCCTCGGCTAACAAATAATCGAGAGCTAATCTGTTTTGGTACACAAAGGCTCTCATTTGTGAATGTTGTTTCGCTAGGAGTTCTAGGGCCTCCGAGGTGTGGTTGGAAACCACTTCTACTACCGCTTGTAACCTGATAAGTCTGTTGAGAAGGTAAATGGGAGTCCTGTAACCCCAACTGCCATCGTTTGCCCAAGTGGCAGGCCCATAATACTTAATGATCCTTTCGGCAGGCCATTCTTCTTCTTTCCATTTCTGACTGCCTCCTGCCCTGGGGAGTTCCCGGTTTTAATTCCCTTTTTTGTCTATTTAATGTTTCAAAGAGGGGAGCTCCCAGCAATTTACTTTCTGTTCTGGGTAGAGTAAAGAAAAAGGGTCTAATTATTCCGAGAGTGCAAGACCCCTTCCATTTCTTAGGTAGCTCACTATATGCTTTTTTGCCACATAACCAGTAAATGCCATCGGGAGCTTCCCAGCCTTTGTTTGTTCTTGCCGGATCATCCCAATATTCTTTCAGGCCTTCTAGTGCTTGGAAGGGATTGGCCCCGGAGCTTTTGTACCAACATAGTTCAATTATTTCAACCCATTCGCAGTGATTACCCCGGGTGTGACTCCAATAGCCCGCGGGTGGTTCAGGTTGCCAAGTTTTTGATTTACTGTCAGAATTCACTGTGAGTGTGCTTACACACGGGGTATAGCCTACTAAATCAGTGAATTCTTTTCCTTCTCTGCTAATGCAGACGGTACCGATTATCCTTTGGTCTATAACCCATCCCTCTGGTCTTCGTTTTGTTTTTGACATTTTAGAGCCTTCCCATTTTAGGAGTTGCTCTGGGGTGAGTCCCTCTCCCTTCGAAGGCCACCTTTCAGCCGATTTTAAACCGCCACAGATCCAACAGTTAGATAGACCTAATTCTGTGGCTATTTCTTGCATTAGGTCTATGAAAAGATTCTGGTTGGGGGCTGGCAATCCCCAATTGCTGTATTGTCTCTCTAATTACTCATAGTGCTCACTAAGAGAGTTAAGCCTCTCTTGTTCTAGTCTCTTTTTCCGAATTTCCACTTCTCGCCTCTTTAATTCTAGGGTTAGTTGTTTTATTTTGTTTTCGGGGTCCATCCCTTCCTCATCTCTGGAGAAGCAGAACACTTGGTCGAATTGCAAACATACTCGGTCATCATCACTTTTTAACAAATCAAGAATTATCGGTTCATTACTAAAGGAGGCTTTCTCTTCATGTTTTAAATTTTTACTTTCTCAATACACTTTCCCCCCTATGGTACACATTTTTAAGTTTGCTTTATTGTAACATAAAGGGTTGACTTTATAATATGCTAAAAAGGTGGATTGTCTTTTTCCTCCTATCCAGACAGTTTTGTTACATTGGCTGCAGATTGGAATTGGAGGGAGCATTCCCACTTCTCTCCTATACCTGAAGTGGGTAGCTTTAGTTTTTCTTCTCATAGGAGTTTTAGACTGCCCGTCCTTAAAACTTGCCCTTGAGTGATAACACCAGACCTCCCCCTTTAGTTCACAGAGATTATACCGAGTGCCGTTGGATAAACAAAACCCCTTTTGTTGTTCTGGAGGACAGTCAATTATTTGTCCGGCATCTGTGGCAGTCTGACACTGCTCACACTTCCCTAGGGGACGCTCCCCCAGAGGTACTTCGGGACTCATTCCCTTGGTCAAGCACATGGCTAGATTCAGGACTATCAGGATTCCCCACCGGTGTATCCCTCTGCCTTGCCCTTCGCCCATATAAAAATATACGGCGGGGATTACCATCTTCTCAGCAGCAAGGATATTCTTCAGGGGCCCTTGTAGTCCTTATGGCGTACCTTCTTTTGAAAGCAGCCCACCGAGACGACTTAATCGTGTCTGTCCTGCACGGTACCTTTACTGTCTTTCGGCACTTGATTTCCAAAGCTTCTGCCTTGGAGTCTAGCTTCCCCCTTATTCCTTTTTGAAAAAGTAGGAACCACTCAGGAGAGTCGAGTTCTAACAACCCTGCCCTGGTGGCAAGTATTAAGAGACGGCTAGTCAAACCCTGTTCTTTTTCTAGACACTTTGTACACAATCCCTTAGGTTTGTACCCTCCTCAACAGTGGGTTACCCAAATCTGGTTACAATAAGCGCACTTAAAATGTATAAACGGAAAACAATCACACTCAGGGTTGATACAACTTATCTGGTCGTCACTGGTCATTTGTGGTGACGCTGAAGTCTAATTTTCAGTTCTCCCGGAGGGGTGGTGACTTTCCACTTGGAGGTGTCGTATTCCTTGACTTTTTTTACTCGAGATGCATGTGTCCAACTTCTCTCTGCGGTCCGGACAGCTGTGTCTGTGGTCAGGAGAACCAGGAAAGGTCCTTCCCAATGGGGGGTGAGGGGAAGCTCCTTCCAAGCTTTGACGAGGACTTTATCCCCAGGCTGTATCTGGTGTATTGCGAATCCCAGAGTGGCGCTTTGGGGGATCAGTCCTCGTTTTTCGCAATTCTTGTAAATTTTTGTTGATAGCAATGAGATATGGTTGTATTTGCACATCCTCCACTTGAGGGTGTCCTACTGGCATTCCATGTTTGTATGGCATCCCATACAACATTTCAAAAGGGGACAGACCCGTTTCAGAATGGGGCATTGTTCTAATATTTAGCAAAGCAAGGGGGAGACACTTAATCCATGACATTTTCGTCTCTATCATGAGTTTAGACAATTGGGATTTAAGTGTTTGGTTCATTCTTTCCACCTGCCCTGAACTCTGAGGATGCCAGGGAGTGTGGTATTGCCACCTAATACCCAGGGCCTCTGAAATTTGTTTTATAATTTTTGAAGTGAAATGAGTTCCTTGATCCGAATCAATACAATCCACTATCCCATACCTAGGGATGATTTCTTCTAATAGAATTTTTGATATTGTTTGGGCTGTAGCCCTTGCCCTGGGAAAGGCTTCTACCCAGTGCGTTAGTTTGTCAACTATTACTAATAAGAATTTATATCTACCGATTTTTGGTAATTCGGTGAAGTCCACCTGGATCCTCTCAAATGGTCTGTATGAGAGAGGACGCCCTCCCCAAACAGTTTGTTTGGAGTTGGATCTATTCACTTTTTGGCAAACCACACACCCCTGTACCTCTTGCTTGGCAATTTCAAAAATCCCCTTGCACCCGAAAAATTTCAGGAACTGATCGGCTAGTGCCCGAGTTCCCCAATGGGTCTGTTTGTGTAGTCTTTGTAATACTCTCCTTGCCGCTCCCTTCGGGATTAGTTCCCTCCCATCAGGTAACCACCATTTTCCCTGTTTCATGACTCCCCCTATTTTCTTGAATTCTTCAATCTCTTTCTCTGAAGGGAGCATGGGGATTTCAGGCGATTCCTCCGGAGTCACCTCGGGAATACTTACGGTGAGCAGAGCTGCTCGTTTTGCCTCTTTATCGGCTAGGTTGTTACCTCGGGTTTGAAACTGCAACCCTGTCTGGTGTCCTTTTACATGGACAACTGATATTTCTTTCGGTTCTCGGACAGCCTCTAGAATCTGTCGGATTATTTCCCCATGAATTAGGTCTTTTTCTTTAGTATTTATCAGACCTCTTTCTTCCCAAATTTTCCCAAAAGTGTGTACCACACCGAAAGCATACCGTGAATCTGTGTATATGGTCCCTCTCCTTCCTTTCAACCTCTGGAGGGCTCTCAGGAGAGCATAGAGCTCACAAGCTTGTGCAGACCAGCTTGCTTTCAAAGGACCAGATTCTACAACCTCCCCGGATGCACCATTTATTATCGCATATCCCGATTTTCTTTTTCCCTCAATAATTTTCGAAGATCCATCTACAAACCACTTCTCTCCCCCTTCCAACTCCTGATCCTCTAAGTCCGGTCTTATTCTGGTCTGCAGCTCCACGATCTCAGAACAATCATGTACTAATTTCTCTAGAGGTTCACCGAATAAAAACTGAGCAGGATTTTGTGCAGAAGTGGTTTTCAATTCTAAACCGGGTGAGCTGATTAAGATGGCTTCATATTTTAGAAGCCTGGAATCAGTCAGCCACTTCTCTGCTTTTTGCTGCAATATGTTTCTCACATCGTGGGGAGTGTAAACTACCAGGGGAGCCCCAAAAGTTATTTTCTTCGCTTCTCCCACTAACAGAGCCACTGCTACAATTGCTTGTAAAAACGTAGGCCAACCCCGACTGACTGGATCTAAGATTTTTGAAAGAAACCCTATAGGCTTCCTTTTGCCTGCCTATTCCTGAGTCAGGACTCCCTGTGCTGTTTGTCCACTCACATCCACAAACAACTGGAATTCTTTATTCATATCTGGTAGAGTTAGTACCGGGGCAGTCATAAGAACAGTTTTCAATTTCTGGAAATTAGACTCATCCTGTTCAGTCCACTTCAGCCTGTCAGTGTTTAATCTTTCATACAAAAACTTCACTTTTTCACTGAAACACTCAATCCACTGCCTGCAATATCCCAAGAGCCCTAGAATTTGTCTAATTTGCCTTTTTGTTTTTGGTGCAGGCAATGCAAGGATGCCTGCTACCCTCTGTGGGTCCAATTTTTTTTTTCCCTTGAGATATCTAATGTCCGAGGTATTTTTTTTCAGGCTCTGTGAATTGCAGCTTGGATTTTGAGACTTTCAAACCTTTCTTTCCTAGAAAGTTTAACAAGGCAATAGTGCTTTTCCTCACGCTCTCTTCAGTCGGTCCAGCTATTAGCAAGTCATCTACATACTGCAAAAGCTTTGTCCTGTCCTCAAGAGCAAATTGGGTTAACATTTGTTCTAAAGCTTGTCCGAAAAGGTTCGGAGACTCCACGAACCCCTGGGGGAGGACCATCCACCTTAGCTGTTGCTTACGGTTTGTATCTGGGTCCTCCCACTGAAATGCAAAATAATCTCTACTCCTTTCATCCAGAGGGCAAGTCCAAAAAGCATCTTTCAAATCAATCACACTATACCACACATCTTCTGGTGAGAGTCTATTTAGTAAAGTATAGGGGTTGGCCACCACCGGGAATCTAGTCCGGGTCCTAGCGTTTACCGCTCATAGGTCCTGGACCAATCGGAAGCTGCCATCCGTCTTCTTTACAGCCAGGATGGGGGTGTTGTGTTGAGACATGCAAGGTTCTAAAGTACCCCCTTTTAGGAGGTCATCAATTATTTGTTTCAACCCCCTTCTCCCCTCCATCGGGATGGGATATTGTTTAACCCTTATAGGGTCCTCAGAGTTCTCGATTTCTATTTTGATAGGTTTGATATCTAGCTTTCTTACCTCTCCCTTTGAATGCTATACTTCAGGCTTTATTTTCTCCTCATCTTTAGGAGTCAACTTAAATATTTTCACCACCAATTCAGAATTTTTAATCATGATATTAATTCTTAAAGCGACAGTCATGTCCCTTCCCAACAAATTGTAATCTGCTTCTTCCACTAATAGTAAATTCCCTAAGCAAATTTTATTTTCAGATTCTATTTCCACATCTTTTATTACAGGCACTTCAAAGGGGTCTCCCTTTGCACCGATTACAAAAACTTTTTCTCTGCTAGCCACACATCCGTATGGCAATTTCTGCAGGGTACTTCTCTCTGCCCCAGTATCCACAAGAAAGCTTACCTCCTGTCGTTGGGGTCCCACTTTTAATTTTATCAAGGGCTCCTTGGATGTTCCGGTCCCCAAATTAAAGAGCTCCTGACACCCCTAATCTTCCTGAAAAATTTTCTCGTCTTTTATTCTTTGTTTACAATTCCGCTGAACGTGTCCTACCTTTTTACAGTAGTAGCATTCAGGGGGTTCTCTCCTTGGGGCCGGGGCTGCTCGGTGAGAACCTCGACCTTTTCCGGGTAGTGTTTTAAACTTACCCTGCATCTGCTCTTGTTTCTGGACCTCTTTCACTGCAGTTACTAAAACTTTAGCTTGCAATTTCTGCTTCTCATCTTCTCTCTTCATGTATACTTTTTGAGCTTCCCTTAGGAGCTCCTGGAGGCTTTTATCTTGCCACCCCTTGATCTTTTCTAATTTTCTCCTAATGTCCTCCCAAGATTTAGCAACGAATTGTGTTTTTAACAGAACCTCCCCCACAGGAGAGTTCGGGTCAGTCCCAGAGTAAATCTGTAAACTTCGCCGTAATCTCTCGATCCATTCAGTGGGTGGTTCCTCTTTCCCTTGACACTCTCCAAAAACTTTGCTAATATTCTGGCCCCTAGGGACCCCTTCTCTTATACCTTGTACAATTATGCTCCTTAAATCCATCATGTTCCATCTGCCTTCCTCCGTCTGTGCATTCCAGCTCGGGCTTACGCTAGGCCATTTCTGGTTACCTGGCATCCCCTGTGGATTGCGTCTGTCTCAGTCTCTGATACCGGCTTGTTTAATCATCTCTCTTTCCTCCTGATTAAACAATGATCTCAGGATTGCCATAAGATCGTCAAAGGTATAAATACTACTCCCTAAAAATTCGTCTAACCTCTCAGCCACACCAAAAGGATCATCCAACAACCGCCCCATCTCTTTTTTAAATGCCCTTACATCTCCAGAGTTAAGGGGTACATTCACAAAACCGATCACTCCCGGGGCCGTCGGTACTTCCCTAAGAGGGAACAACCGGTGCCCCTCTTCACTCTCTCCCCATTCATTATCCATCATTCTCGCTCTCAAACGGGTTCTACTTGTGGGAGGGGAGTTGGTGATTGTGGGTTGCCTCCCCGTTATCAATTGTGGGAACTCCGCCGCCACCCGGCTGATGGGAGGGATCCCCTCCATTGTATGGGAGGGTCCCGGTTGTGGCGGCTGGACCAGCAAGGACGGATAGAGTGACCCCCAGCCTTGTGCAGGAGAAACCTCCGAAGAGGCTACTGTGGCTACGGTGTTTGCAGGCGGGGAAAGGGGAAGGGCTGCCGGCATCGCCGCCGGGCCCCGAGTCTCCCGCTTGAGACACACGTATCTCAGTGGGTTGGTCTCGGGGGCCCAAGGGTGCTGAAGGCACCACTTGATCTACAGAGGAAGGTCCCGCCGGGTCTATGATATGGGGGTGGTAAGTGGTCGAGGGGTTCCCAGGACTCAGCTCTCGACTCACGTTTTTCTTTTTGTTTTATTGGGAATAGCCCTACTCTGACGTTTACTCAGAGCTTAGCATATTCCCTCTCCTCAGGATCTGAGGGGACCTTGTTCTCCACATAGGAGAATAACTTATTACACGTCCATTTTTCAAATGTGCCTAACACTGGCCAAGTGAGATGACTTCTCAACTCCTGTCCTCCCCAAACCTCCATACAATAATGTATCAATTTTGCCTTTGATTTCCCCTTCCTCTGGGGACAATCTTCCCAGTGTTTTAGCATCCACCCCAAGGGACTTTCCAGTGGGATGTCTGGTGATTCCTCCCCCTGATTGGAGGAATTTTTCCCTGTGCTTCTTCTTTGAAGCTTACTCTTTTTCTGCCCCATACTTCGCAAATATATATAATTTCCTACCTGTCTTCGACTTTTCCGTGAGTCGATATCAGTTTCTGCGTTGTGTACTTACTCTAGGAATCAAAATTTTGCCGATACTCACCCTTCAGCGAGCTGAGCTGAGGTCTCTTGTAATCGGTACTTTTGATCCTCTTCCGGACCTCTACCTGGGTCCGTTAACTAAAAGGGTTTACCAGTTCCCGAGCTCGACAGGACGTATCCTTCCCCTTTTAGTTCCTTGCGATCAGTCCCCCCGAGACACCCTTTGGCCTCAGGTTTTTACAAGTGTGTGTCGAGAAAAAAAAGCTTTCACTCTGGATCGCTTCCTTCGCGGCCGGCCAATTCCCTCGCGGGAGGATGGAAACGCGGCCTTGAAGTCCACACTCGCCCCGTGATCAGATCACGTCTCACACACTTGCCCGATCGCCCACTCAACCAGCAGTACTTACAGCTATTTTCCTGCGTGGGTGTCTTTGTGCACAATAGACGTTTTACGAGCAAAACAAGCCGCGGCTTCCCGAAGGCTCCGTGCCTTCCCGAGCTCTCCGATCCGGATCCTTTTCCTTTTTATTGTGGTTTTTATCTCAGCCTAAATTTGGTTCGGACGTCGGAACGAGCTACGGGGGCTCTCAACTCACCAGGCCGCCAAAATCAGCGGGGGTACCCGTCCTGGGCAGTGAGATTCCCCGCAGTTTCTCCGATCCGAGTTCACGGCACCAATCTGTTATAAATACAAAGGCAAATTTAGGTTAAATAAAAGAACAGTTTATTATAAAACAATTTTTATAATAAAAATAAACAACGAGGAAAAACCACAATAAAATAAACAGCGCAGCGCTGGGTGGACAGGGGTCTATACCCAAAGGTATAGGTGTTCCCAAATCCACGAAGGAGGGTAGACTGTCCGGGGTTTTTATAGGGATTTTGTGTCCTGAGGCCAAAACTCTGAGCAGTTACTGTTCAACAAAGAGTTTGGATGGCTGGTTGAATGAATTTCCTGGAACCGTGGAACTGAATCAATAGACGACTGGGCAGAGTCCTCTCGTATGTAAAAAGTTCTGAGTGCTTCTTGATTTTATCTTCGGTTGGGCTCTCAGAGTGAAGTATCCAAGTCCGGTGTGGAGTCGACAGATATCTCGGCTGGGCTTCCACTTATTGTCCGGCCTGATTGCATCTTCAGTCGGGGTTTGCAGGGAGGGGTGCCCAGGTGCGGTGTGGAGTCGATGGCCATCTCGGCCTGGCTCCTTTCTTTGTTTGGCTTAATCGTTCGTGTCCTGCTTTTTCTTTCAGGCTGATGAACGTCGCCTAGGGTCGTTACCGCCTGAATGGGTAGTTACTGCTGGGTTTGGGGAAATTCTTCGGCCACACTATATTTTATATACTTTTTACATTGTTACAAATCTAGTTATATACTTATTTATTCTTTCACGAATTTTTTATCCAAGGTTACATTTATCACAGTCCCCCGCCTAATAATTTATCACATTTAAAATTCGTGTTATTTCATTCATTTCTAGTGAGGGAGAACTGCGTAGTTTTAACTATATTTGTCTTATTCCCAGTCTGTAAGTGAATTCTCACAGTATTCTTGAGAAGGTTTGTTTTTATTTTCAAATTTCTTTAAGGCTTCAACTGCCTTCTGGTTCTCTCTTTTCTCCTCTAACTTCATTAGTTTAGAGAAAAGAGTGGGTTTCCCTGGTGCTTTTTCTGGGTCAATTGGAAGAGTGGCAATTTGCATTCCTTGCACAACAGAATGAATCAACCTGATGAAGCAAGGAATCAAACACGGGAGAAAGATGATTCCGGCAATTGAACAAGATATAAAGAACACTAACTTTTTCCACCAAGCCCCCTGTCCAAATATCTGGTCCCACCAGGAGGCTTGCAGAATTGAGTTCCATTTTTGAACGGGCACATGTGCTACCTTTTTTATTTCGGCAGCTAGTCCTTTTATTGTCTCTCCATAATCATCTATTTCCATGCAACACTCGGATTCATTGTATTTACCGCATACTCCTCCTTCCTCGGCTAACAAATAATCGAGAGCTAATCTGTTTTGGTACACAAAGGCTCTCATTTGTGAATGTTGTTTCGCTAGGAGTTCTAGGGCCTCCGAGGTGTGGTTGGAAACCACTTCTACTACCGCTTGTAACCTGATAAGTCTGTTGAGAAGGTAAATGGGAGTCCTGTAACCCCAACTGCCATCGTTTGCCCAAGTGGCAGGCCCATAATACTTAATGATCCTTTCGGCAGGCCATTCTTCTTCTTTCCATTTCTGACTGCCTCCTGCCATGGGTAGTTCCCGTTTTAATTCCCTTTTTTGTCTATTTAATGTTTCAAAGAGGGGAGCTCCCAGCAATTTACTTTCTGTTCTGGGTAGAGTAAAGAAAAAGGGTCTAATTATTCCGAGAGTGCAAGACCCCTTCCATTTCTTAGGTAGCTCACTATATGCTTTTTTGCCACATAACCAGTAAATGCCATCGGGAGCTTCCCAGCCTTTGTTTGTTCTTGCCGGATCATCCCAATATTCTTTCAGGCCTTCTAGTGCTTGGAAGGGATTGGCCCCGGAGCTTTTGTACCAACATAGTTCAATTATTTCAACCCATTCGCAGTGATTACCCCGGGTGTGACTCCAATAGCCCGCGGGTGGTTCAGGTTGCCAAGTTTTTGATTTACTGTCAGAATTCACTGTGAGTGTGCTTACACACGGGGTATAGCCTACTAAATCAGTGAATTCTTTTCCTTCTCTGCTAATGCAGACGGTACCGATTATCCTTTGGTCTATAACCCATCCCTCTGGTCTTCGTTTTGTTTTTGACATTTTAGAGCCTTCCCATTTTAGGAGTTGCTCTGGGGTGAGTCCCTCTCCCTTCGAAGGCCACCTTTCAGCCGATTTTAAACCGCCACAGATCCAACAGTTAGATAGACCTAATTCTGTGGCTATTTCTTGCATTAGGTCTATGAAAAGATTCTGGTTGGGGGCTGGCAATCCCCAATTGCTGTATTGTCTCTCTAATTACTCATAGTGCTCACTAAGAGAGTTAAGCCTCTCTTGTTCTAGTCTCTTTTTCCGAATTTCCACTTCTCGCCTCTTTAATTCTAGGGTTAGTTGTTTTATTTTGTTTTTGGGGTCCATCCCTTCCTCATCTCTGGAGAAGCAGAACACTTGGTCGAATTGCAAACATACTCGGTCATCATCACTTTTTAACAAATCAAGAATTATCGGTTCATTACTAAAGGAGGCTTTCTCTTCATGTTTTAAATTTTTACTTTCTCAATACACTTTTCCCCCCTATGGTACACATTTTTAAGTTTGCTTTATTGTAACATAAAGGGTTGACTTTATAATATGCTAAAAAGGGTGGATTGTCTTTTTCCTCCTATCCAGACAGTTTTGTTACATTGGCTGCAGATTGGAATTGGAGGGAGCATTCCCACTTCTCTCCTATACCTGAAGTGGGTAGCTTTAGTTTTTCTTCTCATAGGAGTTTTAGACTGCCCGTCCTTAAAACTTGCCCTTGAGTGATAACACCAGACCTCCCCCTTTAGTTCACAGAGATTATACCGAGTGCCGTTGGATAAACAAAACCCCTTTTGTTGTTCTGGAGGACAGTCAATTATTTGTCCGGCATCTGTGGCAGTCTGACACTGCTCACACTTCCCTAGGGGACGCTCCCCCAGAGGTACTTCGGGACTCATTCCCTTGGTCAAGCACATGGCTAGATTCAGGACTATCAGGATTCCCCACCGGTGTATCCCTCTGCCTTGCCCTTCGCCCATATAAAAATATACGGCGGGGATTACCATCTTCTCAGCAGCAAGGATATTCTTCAGGGGCCCTTGTAGTCCTTATGGCGTACCTTCTTTTGAAAGCAGCCCACCGAGACGACTTAATCGTGTCTGTCCTGCACGGTACCTTTACTGTCTTTCGGCACTTGATTTCCAAAGCTTCTGCCTTGGAGTCTAGCTTCCCCCTTATTCCTTTTTGAAAAAGTAGGAACCACTCAGGAGAGTCGAGTTCTAACAACCCCGCCCTGGTGGCAAGTATTAAGAGACGGCTAGTCAAACCCTGTTCTTTTTCTAGACACTTTGTACACAATCCCTTAGGTTTGTACCCTCCTCAACAGTGGGTTACCCAAATCTGGTTACAATAAGCGCACTTAAAATGTATAAACGGAAAACAATCACACTCAGGGTTGATACAACTTATCTGGTCGTCACTGGTCATTTGTGGTGACGCTGAAGTCTAATTTTCAGTTCTCCCGGAGGGGTGGTGACTTTCCACTTGGAGGTGTCGTATTCCTTGACTTTTTTTACTCGAGATGCATGTGTCCAACTTCTCTCTGCGGTCCGGACAGCTGTGTCTGTGGTCAGGAGAACCAGGAAAGGTCCTTCCCAATGGGGGGTGAGGGGAAGCTCCTTCCAAGCTTTGACGAGGACTTTATCCCCAGGCTGTATCTGGTGTATTGCGAATCCCAGAGTGGCGCTTTGGGGGATCAGTCCTCGTTTTCGCAATTCTTGTAAATTTTTGTTGATAGCAATGAGATATGGTTGTATTTGCACATCCTCCACTTGAGGGTGTCCTACTGGCATTCCATGTTTGTATGGCATCCCATACAACATTTCAAAAGGGGACAGACCCGTTTCAGAATGGGGCATTGTTCTAATATTTAGCAAAGCAAGGGGGAGACACTTAATCCATGACATTTTCGTCTCTATCATGAGTTTAGACAATTGGGATTTAAGTGTTTGGTTCATTCTTTCCACCTGCCCTGAACTCTGAGGATGCCAGGGAGTGTGGTATTGCCACCTAATACCCAGGGCCTCTGAAATTTGTTTTATAATTTTTGAAGTGAAATGAGTTCCTTGATCCGAATCAATACAATCCACTATCCCATACCTAGGGATGATTTCTTCTAATAGAATTTTTGATATTGTTTGGGCTGTAGCCCTTGCCCTGGGAAAGGCTTCTACCCAGTGCGTTAGTTTGTCAACTATTACTAATAAGAATTTATATCTACCGATTTTTGGTAATTCGGTGAAGTCCACCTGGATCCTCTCAAATGGTCTGTATGAGAGAGGACGCCCTCCCCAAACAGTTTGTTTGGAGTTGGATCTATTCACTTTTTGGCAAACCACACACCCCTGTACCTCTTGCTTGGCAATTTCAAAAATCCCCTTGCACCCGAAAAATTTCAGGAACTGATCGGCTAGTGCCCGAGTTCCCCAATGGGTCTGTTTGTGTAGTCTTTGTAATACTCTCCTTGCCGCTCCCTTCGGGATTAGTTCCCTCCCATCAGGTAACCACCATTTTCCCTGTTTCATGACTCCCCCTATTTTCTTGAATTCTTCAATCTCTTTCTCTGAAGGGAGCATGGGGATTTCAGGCGATTCCTCCGGAGTCACCTCGGGAATACTTACGGTGAGCAGAGCTGCTCGTTTTGCCTCTTTATCGGCTAGGTTGTTACCTCGGGTTTGAAACTGCAACCCTGTCTGGTGTCCTTTTACATGGACAACTGATATTTCTTTCGGTTCTCGGACAGCCTCTAGAATCTGTCGGATTATTTCCCCATGAATTAGGTCTTTTTCTTTAGTATTTATCAGACCTCTTTCTTCCCAAATTTTCCCAAAAGTGTGTACCACACCGAAAGCATACCGTGAATCTGTGTATATGGTCCCTCTCCTTCCTTTCAACCTCTGGAGGGCTCTCAGGAGAGCATAGAGCTCACAAGCTTGTGCAGACCAGCTTGCTTTCAAAGGACCAGATTCTACAACCTCCCCGGATGCACCATTTATTATCGCATATCCCGATTTTCTTTTTTCCCTCAATAATTTTCGAAGATCCATCTACAAACCACTTCTCTCCCCCTTCCAACTCCTGATCCTCTAAGTCCGGTCTTATTCTGGTCTGCAGCTCCACGATCTCAGAACAATCATGTACTAATTTCTCTAGAGGTTCACCGAATAAAAACTGAGCAGGATTTTGTGCAGAAGTGGTTTTCAATTCTAAACCGGGTGAGCTGATTAAGATGGCTTCATATTTTAGAAGCCTGGAATCAGTCAGCCACTTCTCTGCTTTTTGCTGCAATATGTTTCTCACATCGTGGGGAGTGTAAACTACCAGGGGAGCCCCAAAAGTTATTTTCTTCGCTTCTCCCACTAACAGAGCCACTGCTACAATTGCTTGTAAAAACGTAGGCCAACCCCGACTGACTGGATCTAAGATTTTTGAAAGAAACCCTATAGGCTTCCTTTTGCCTGCCTATTCCTGAGTCAGGACTCCCTGTGCTGTTTGTCCACTCACATCCACAAACAACTGGAATTCTTTATTCATATCTGGTAGAGTTAGTACCGGGGCAGTCATAAGAACAGTTTTCAATTTCTGGAAATTAGACTCATCCTGTTCAGTCCACTTCAGCCTGTCAGTGTTTAATCTTTCATACAAAAACTTCACTTTTTCACTGAAACACTCAATCCACTGCCTGCAATATCCCAAGAGCCCTAGAATTTGTCTAATTTGCCTTTTTGTTTTTGGTGCAGGCAATGCAAGGATGCCTGCTACCCTCTGTGGGTCCAATTTTTTTTTTTCCCTTGAGATATCTAATGTCCGAGGTATTTTTTTTCAGGCTCTGTGAATTGCAGCTTGGATTTTGAGACTTTCAAACCTTTCTTTCCTAGAAAGTTTAACAAGGCAATAGTGCTTTTCCTCACGCTCTCTTCAGTCGGTCCAGCTATTAGCAAGTCATCTACATACTGCAAAAGCTTTGTCCTGTCCTCAAGAGCAAATTGGGTTAACATTTGTTCTAAAGCTTGTCCGAAAAGGTTCGGAGACTCCACGAACCCCTGGGGGAGGACCATCCACCTTAGCTGTTGCTTACGGTTTGTATCTGGGTCCTCCCACTGAAATGCAAAATAATCTCTACTCCTTTCATCCAGAGGGCAAGTCCAAAAAGCATCTTTCAAATCAATCACACTATACCACACATCTTCTGGTGAGAGTCTATTTAGTAAAGTATAGGGGTTGGCCACCACCGGGAATCTAGTCCGGGTCCTAGCGTTTACCGCTCATAGGTCCTGGACCAATCGGAAGCTGCCATCCGTCTTCTTTACAGCCAGGATGGGGGTGTTGTGTTGAGACATGCAAGGTTCTAAAGTACCCCCTTTTAGGAGGTCATCAATTATTTGTTTCAACCCCCTTCTCCCCTCCATCGGGATGGGATATTGTTTAACCCTTATAGGGTCCTCAGAGTTCTCGATTTCTATTTTGATAGGTTTGATATCTAGCTTTCTTACCTCTCCCTTTGAATGCTATACTTCAGGCTTTATTTTCTCCTCATCTTTAGGAGTCAACTTAAATATTTTCACCACCAATTCAGAATTTTTAATCATGATATTAATTCTTAAAGCGACAGTCATGTCCCTTCCCAACAAATTGTAATCTGCTTCTTCCACTAATAGTAAATTCCCTAAGCAAATTTTATTTTCAGATTCTATTTCCACATCTTTTATTACAGGCACTTCAAAGGGGTCTCCCTTTGCACCGATTACAAAAACTTTTTCTCTGCTAGCCACACATCCGTATGGCAATTTCTGCAGGGTACTTCTCTCTGCCCCAGTATCCACAAGAAAGCTTACCTCCTGTCGTTGGGGTCCCACTTTTAATTTTATCAAGGGCTCCTTGGATGTTCCGGTCCCCAAATTAAAGAGCTCCTGACACCCCTAATCTTCCTGAAAAATTTTCTCGTCTTTTATTCTTTGTTTACAATTCCGCTGAACGTGTCCTACCTTTTTACAGTAGTAGCATTCAGGGGGTTCTCTCCTTGGGGCCGGGGCTGCTCGGTGAGAACCTCGACCTTTTCCGGGTAGTGTTTTAAACTTACCCTGCATCTGCTCTTGTTTCTGGACCTCTTTCACTGCAGTTACTAAAACTTTAGCTTGCAATTTCTGCTTCTCATCTTCTCTCTTCATGTATACTTTTTGAGCTTCCCTTAGGAGCTCCTGGAGGCTTTTATCTTGCCACCCCCTTGATCTTTTCTAATTTTCTCCTAATGTCCTCCCAAGATTTAGCAACGAATTGTGTTTTTAACAGAACCTCCCCCACAGGAGAGTTCGGGTCAGTCCCAGAGTAAATCTGTAAACTTCGCCGTAATCTCTCGATCCATTCAGTGGGTGGTTCCTCTTTCCCTTGACACTCTCCAAAAACTTTGCTAATATTCTGGCCCCTAGGGACCCCTTCTCTTATACCTTGTACAATTATGCTCCTTAAATCCATCATGTTCCATCTGCCTTCCTCCGTCTGTGCATTCCAGCTCGGGCTTACGCTAGGCCATTTCTGGTTACCTGGCATCCCCTGTGGATTGCGTCTGTCTCAGTCTCTGATACCGGCTTGTTTAATCATCTCTCTTTCCTCCTGATTAAACAATGATCTCAGGATTGCCATAAGATCGTCAAAGGTATAAATACTACTCCCTAAAAATTCGTCTAACCTCTCAGCCACACCAAAAGGATCATCCAACAACCGCCCCATCTCTTTTTTAAATGCCCTTACATCTCCAGAGTTAAGGGGTACATTCACAAAACCGATCACTCCCGGGGCCGTCGGTACTTCCCTAAGAGGGAACAACCGGTGCCCCTCTTCACTCTCTCCCCATTCATTATCCATCATTCTCGCTCTCAAACGGGTTCTACTTGTGGGAGGGGAGTTGGTGATTGTGGGTTGCCTCCCCGTTATCAATTGTGGGAACTCCGCCGCCACCCGGCTGATGGGAGGGATCCCCTCCATTGTATGGGAGGGTCCCGGTTGTGGCGGCTGGACCAGCAAGGACGGATAGAGTGACCCCCAGCCTTGTGCAGGAGAAACCTCCGAAGAGGCTACTGTGGCTACGGTGTTTGCAGGCGGGGAAAGGGGAAGGGCTGCCGGCATCGCTGCCGGCCCCGAGTCTCCCGCTTGAGACACACGTATCTCAGTGGGTTGGTCTCGGGGGCCCAAGGGTGCTGAAGGCACCACTTGATCTACAGAGGAAGGTCCCGCCGGTCTATGATATGGGGGTGGTAAGTGGTCGAGGGGTTCCCAGGACTCAGCTCTCGACTCACGTTTTTCTTTTTGTTTTATTGGGAATAGCCCTACTCTGACGTTTACTCAGAGCTTAGCATATTCCCTCTCCTCAGGATCTGAGGGGACCTTGTTCTCCACATAGGAGAATAACTTATTACACGTCCATTTTTCAAATGTGCCTAACACTGGCCAAGTGAGATGACTTCTCAACTCCTGTCCTCCCCAAACCTCCATACAATAATGTATCAATTTTGCCTTTGATTTCCCCTTCCTCTGGGGACAATCTTCCCAGTGTTTTAGCATCCACCCCAAGGGACTTTCCAGTGGGATGTCTGGTGATTCCTCCCCCTGATCGGAGGAATTTTTCCCTGTGCTTCTTCTTTGAAGCTTACTCTTTTTCTGCCCCATACTTCGCAAATATATATAATTTCCTACCTGTCTTCGACTTTTCCGTGAGTCGATATCAGTTTCTGCGTTGTGTACTTACTCTAGGAATCAAAATTTTGCCGATACTCACCCTTCAGCGAGCTGAGCTGAGGTCTCTTGTAATCGGTACTTTTGATCCTCTTCCGGACCTCTACCTGGGTCCGTTAACTAAAAGGGTTTACCAGTTCCCGAGCTCGACAGGACGTATCCTTCCCCTTTTAGTTCCTTGCGATCAGTCCCCCGAGACACCCTTTGGCCTCAGGTTTTTACAAGTGTGTGTCGAGAAAAAAAAGCTTTCACTCTGGATCGCTTCCTTCGCGGCCGGCCAATTCCCTCGCGGGAGGATGGAAACGCGGCCTTGAAGTCCACACTCGCCCCGTGATCAGATCACGTCTCACACACTTGCCCGATCGCCCACTCAACCAGCAGTACTTACAGCTATTTTCCTGCGTGGGTGTCTTTGTGCACAATAGACGTTTTACGAGCAAAACAAGCCGCGGCTTCCCGAAGGCTCCGTGCCTTCCCGAGCTCTCCGATCCGGATCCTTTTCCTTTTTATTGTGGTTTTTATCTCAGCCTAAATTTGGTTCGGACGTCGGAACGAGCTACGGGGGCTCTCAACTCACCAGGCCGCCAAAATCAGCGGGGGTACCCGTCCTGGGCAGTGAGATTCCCCGCAGTTTCTCCGATCCGAGTTCACGGCACCAATCTGTTATAAATACAAAGGCAAATTTAGGTTAAATAAAAGAACAGTTTATTATAAAACAATTTTTATAATAAAAATAAACAACGAGGAAAAACCACAATAAAATAAACAGCGCAGCGCTGGGTGGACAGGGGTCTATACCCAAAGGTATAGGTGTTCCCAAATCCATGAAGGAGGGTAGACTGTCCGGGGTTTTTATAGGGATTTTGTGTCCTGAGGACAAAACTCTGAGCAGTTACTTTTCAACAAAGAGTTTAGATGGTTGGTTGAATGAATTTCCTGGAACCGTGGAACTGAATCAATAGACGACTGGGCAGAGTCCTCTCGTATGTAAAAGTTCTGAGTGCTTCTTGATTGTATCTTCAGTTTTGGCTCTCAGAGTGAAGTATCCAAGTCCGGTGTGGAGTCGACAGATATCTCGGCTGGGCTTCCACTTATTGTCCGGCCTGATTGCATCTTCAGTCGGGGTTTGCAGGGAGGGGTGCCCAGGTGCGGTGTGGAGTCGATGGCCATCTCGGCCTGGCTCCTTTCTTTGTTTGGCTTAATCGTTCGTGTCCTGCTTTTTCTTTCAGGCTGATGAACGTCGCCTAGGGTCGTTACCGCCTGAATGGGTAGTTACTGCTGGGTTTGGGGAAATTCTTCGGCCACACTATATTTTATATACTTTTTACATTGTTACAAATCTAGTTATATACTTATTTATTCTTTCACGAATTTTTTATCCAAGGTTACATTTATCACAGTCCCCCGCCTAATAATTTATCACATTTAAAATTCGTGTTATTTCATTCATTTCTAGTGAGGGAGAACTGCGTAGTTTTAACTATATTTGTCTTATTCCCAGTCTGTAAGTGAATTCTCACAGTATTCTTGAGAAGGTTTGTTTTTATTTTCAAATTTCTTTAAGGCTTCAACTGCCTTCTGGTTCTCTCTTTTCTCCTCTAACTTCATTAGTTTAGAGAAAAGAGTGGGTTTCCCTGGTGCTTTTTCTGGGTCAATTGGAAGAGTGGCAATTTGCATTCCTTGCACAACAGAATGAATCAACCTGATGAAGCAAGGAATCAAACACGGGAGAAAGATGATTCCGGCAATTGAACAAGATATAAAGAACACTAACTTTTTCCACCAAGCCCCCTGTCCAAATATCTGGTCCCACCAGGAGGCTTGCAGAATTGAGTTCCATTTTTGAACGGGCACATGTGCTACCTTTTTTATTTCGGCAGCTAGTCCTTTTATTGTCTCTCCATAATCATCTATTTCCATGCAACACTCGGATTCATTGTATTTACCGCATACTCCTCCTTCCTCGGCTAACAAATAATCGAGAGCTAATCTGTTTTGGTACACAAAGGCTCTCATTTGTGAATGTTGTTTCGCTAGGAGTTCTAGGGCCTCCGAGGTGTGGTTGGAAACCACTTCTACTACCGCTTGTAACCTGATAAGTCTGTTGAGAAGGTAAATGGGAGTCCTGTAACCCCAACTGCCATCGTTTGCCCAAGTGGCAGGCCCATAATACTTAATGATCCTTTCGGCAGGCCATTCTTCTTCTTTCCATTTCTGACTGCCTCCTGCCATGGGTAGTTCCCGTTTTAATTCCCTTTTTTGTCTATTTAATGTTTCAAAGAGGGGAGCTCCCAGCAATTTACTTTCTGTTCTGGGTAGAGTAAAGAAAAAGGGTCTAATTATTCCGAGAGTGCAAGACCCCTTCCATTTCTTAGGTAGTTCACTATATGCTTTTTTGCCACATAACCAGTAAATGCCATCGGGAGCTTCCCAGCCTTTGTTTGTTCTTGCCGGATCATCCCAATATTCTTTCAGGCCTTCTAGTGCTTGGAAGGGATTGGCCCCGGAGCTTTTGTACCAACATAGTTCAATTATTTCAACCCATTCGCAGTGATTACCCCGGGTGTGACTCCAATAGCCCGCGGGTGGTTCAGGTTGCCAAGTTTTTGATTTACTGTCAGAATTCACTGTGAGTGTGCTTACACACGGGGTATAGCCTACTAAATCAGTGAATTCTTTTCCTTCTCTGCTAATGCAGACGGTACCGATTATCCTTTGGTCTATAACCCATCCCTCTGGTCTTCGTTTTGTTTTTGACATTTTAGAGCCTTCCCATTTTAGGAGTTGCTCTGGGGTGAGTCCCTCTCCCTTCGAAGGCCACCTTTCAGCCGATTTTAAACCGCCACAGATCCAACAGTTAGATAGACCTAATTCTGTGGCTATTTCTTGCATTAGGTCTATGAAAAGATTCTGGTTGGGGGCTGGCAATCCCCAATTGCTGTATTGTCTCTCTAATTACTCATAGTGCTCACTAAGAGAGTTAAGCCTCTCTTGTTCTAGTCTCCTTTTTTCCGAATTTCCACTTCTCGCCTCTTTAATTCTAGGGTTAGTTGTTTTATTTTGTTTTCGGGGTCCATCCCTTCCTCATCTCTGGAGAAGCAGAACACTTGGTCGAATTGCAAACATACTCGGTCATCATCACTTTTTAACAAATCAAGAATTATCGGTTCATTACTAAAGGAGGCTTTCTCTTCATGTTTTAAATTTTTACTTTCTCAATACACTTTCCCCCCTATGGTACACATTTTTAAGTTTGCTTTATTGTAACATAAAGGGTTGACTTTATAATATGCTAAAAAGGTGGATTGTCTTTTTCCTCCTATCCAGACAGTTTTGTTACATTGGCTGCAGATTGGAATTGGAGGGAGCATTCCCACTTCTCTCCTATACCTGAAGTGGGTAGCTTTAGTTTTTCTTCTCATAGGAGTTTTAGACTGCCCGTCCTTAAAACTTGCCCTTGAGTGATAACACCAGACCTCCCCCTTTAATTCACAAAGATTATACTGAGTGCCGTTAGACAAACAACGTTCCGGAGGACAGTTAATTATTCGTCTGGTATCCGTGGCAGTCCGATACTGCTCACACCTCTCCAGGAGACGCTCCCCCGGATGTACCTCGGGAATCATTCCCTCGGCCAAGCACACGGCTAGACTCAGGACAGTCAGGATTCCCCACCGGTGTATCCCTCTGCCTTGCCCTTCGCCCGTATAGAAATATACGGCGGGGATTACCATCTTCTCGGCAGCAAGGATATTCTTCAGGGGCCCTTGTAGTCCTGATGGCGTACCTTCTCTTGAAAGTAGCCCGCCGAGACGACTTAATCTTGTCTGTCCTGCACGGTACCTTGACTGTTCTTTTGGCACTCGATTTCTAAAGCTTCTGCCTTGGAGTCTAGTTTACCTCTAATCCCCTTTTGAAAAAGCAGGTACCACTCAGGAGAGTCAAGTTCTAAAAACTCGGCCCGGGTGACAAGTATTAAGAAACGGCTAATCTCCTCCTGTTCTTTAGTCAGACAATCGGTACACAATTCCTTAGGCTTGTACTCTCCCCAACAGTGGGTTACCCAAATTTGTTTACAATAAGCACATTTAAAATGTATAAATGGAAAACAATCACAGTTTGCGTTGATGTAACTTATCTGGTCTGCAGCTCTACGATCTCAGAACAATCATGTGCTAATTTTTCTGAATAGAAACTGAGCAGGATTTTGTGCAGAAGTGGTTTTCAATTTCAAACCGGGTGAGCTGATTAAGATGGCTTCATATTTTAGAAGCCTAGAATCAGTCAGCCACTTCTCTGCTTTTTGCTGCAATATGTTTCTCACATCGTGGGGAGTGTAAACTACCAGGGGAGCCCCAAAAGTTATTTTCTTCGCTTCTCCCACTAACAGGGCCACTGCTACAATTGCTTGTAAACACGTAGGCCAACCCCGACTAACAGGATCTAAGATTTTTGAAAGAAACCCTATAGGCTTCCTTTTGCCTGCCCATTCCTGAGTCAGGACTCCCTGTGCTGTTTGTCCACTCACATCCACAAACAACTGGAATTCTTTATTTGTATCTGGTAGAGTTAGTACGGGGGCAGTCATAAGAACAGTTTTCAATTTCTGGAAATTAGACTCATCCTGTTCAGTCCACTTCAGCCTGTCAGTGTTCAATCTTTCATACAAAAACTTCACTTTTTCACTGAAACCCTCAATCCACTGCCTGCAATATCCCAAGAGCCCTAGAATTTGTCTAATTTGCCTTTTTGTTTTTGGTGCAGGCAATGCAAGGATGCCTGCTACCCTCTCTGGGTCCAATTTTTTTTTTCCCTTGAGATATCCAATGTCCGAGGTATTTTATTTCGGGCTCTGTGAATTGCAGCTTGGATTTTGAGACTTTCAAACCCTTCTTTCCTAGAAAGTTTAACAAGGCAATAGTGCTTTTCCTCACGCTCTCTTCAGTCGGTCCAGCTATTAGCAAGTCATCTACATACTGCAAAAGCTTTGTCCTGTCCTCAAGAGCAAATTGGGTTAACAATTGTTCTAAAGCTTGCCCGAAAAGGCTCGGAGACTCCACAAACGCCTGGGGGAGGACCGTCCACCTTAGCTGTTGCTTATGGTTTGTATCTGGGTCCTCCCACTGAAATGCAAAATAACCTCTACTCCTTTCATTCAGAGGGCAAGTCCAAAAAGCATCTTTCAAATCAATCACACTATACCACACATCCTCCGGTGAGAGTCTATTTAGTAAAGTATAGGGGTTGGCCACCACCGGGAATCTAGTCCGGGTCCTAGCGTTTACCGCTCATAGGTCCTGGACCAATCGGAAACTGCCATCCGTCTTCCTTACAGCCAGGATGGGAGTGTTATGTTGAGACATGCAAGGTTCTAAAGTACCTCCTTTTAGGAGGTCATCAATTATTTGTTTCAACCCCCTTCTCCCCTCCATCGGGATGGGATATTGTTTAACCCTTATAGGGTCCTCAGGGTTCTCGATTTCTATTTTGATAGGTTTGATATCTAGCTTTCCTACCTCTCCCTTTGAATGCCATACTTCAGGGTTTATTTTCTCCTCATCTTTAGGAGTCAACTTAAATATTTTCACCACCAATTCAGAATTTTTAATCATGATATTAATTCTTAAAGCGACAATCATGTCCCTTCCCAACAAATTGTAATCTGCTTCTTCCACTAATAGTAAATTCCCTAAGCAAATTTTATTTTCAGATTCTATTTCCACATCTTTTATTACAGGCACTTCAAAGGGGTCTCCCTTTGCACCGATTACAAAAACTTTTTCTCTGCCAGCCACACATCCATATGGCAATTTCTGCAGGGTACTTCTCTCTGCCCCAGTATCCACAAGAAAACTTACCTCCTGTCGTTGGGGTCCCACTTTTAATTTTATCAAGGGCTCCTTGGATGTTCCGGTCCCCAAATTAAAGAGCTCCTGACACCCCTAATCTTCCTGAAAAATTTTCTCGTCTTTTATTCTTTGTTTACAATTCCGCTGAACGTGTCCTACCTTTTTACAGTAGTAGCATTCAGGGGGTTCTCTCCGTGGGGCCGGGGCTGCCCGGTGAGAACCTCGACCTTTTCCGGGCAGTGTTTTAAACTTACCCTGCATCTGCTCTTGTTTCTGGACCTCTTTCACTACAGTTACTAAAACCTTAGCTTGCAATTTCTGCTTCTCATCTTCTCTCCTCATGTATACTTTTTGAGCTTCCCTTAGGAGCTCCGGGAGGCTTTTATCTTGCCACCCCTCGATCTTTTCTAATTTTCTCCTAATGTCCTCCCAAGATTTAGCAAGGAATTGTGTTTTTAACAGAACCTCCCCCACAGGAGAGTTCGGGTCAGTCTCAGAATAAATCTGTAAACTTCGCTGTAATCTCTCGATCCATTCAGTGGGTGGTTCCTCTTTCCCTTGACACTCTCCAAAAACTTTGCTAATATTCTGGCCCCTAGGGACCGCTTCTCTTATACCTTGTATAATCATGCTCCTTAAATCCATCATGTTCCGTCTGCCTTCCTCCGTCTGTGCATTCCAGCTCGGGCTTACGCTAGGCCATTTCTGGTTACCTGGCATCCCCTGTGGATTGCGTCTGTCTCAGTCTCTGATACCGGCTTGTTTAATCATCTCTCTTTCCTCCTGATTAAACAATGATCTTAGGATTGCCATAAGATCGCCAAAGGTATAAATACTACTCCCTAAAAATTCGTCTAACCTCTCAGCCACACCAAAAGGATCATCCAACAACCGCCCCATCTCTTTCTTAAATGCCCTTACATCTCCAGAGTTAAGGGGTACATTCACAAAACCGATCACTTCCGGGGCCGTCGGTACTTCCCTAAGAGGGAGCAAGCGGTGCCCCTCTTCACTCTCTCCCCATTCATTATCCATCATTCTCGCTCTCAAACGGGTTCTACTTGCGGGAGGGGAGTTGGTGATTGTGGGTTGCCTCCCCGTTATCAATTGTGGGAACTCCGCCGCCACCCGGTTGACGGGAGGGATCCCCTCCGTTATATTGGAGGGTCCCGGTTGTGGCGGCTGGACCGGCAAGGACGGATAGGGTGATCCCCAGCCTTGTGCAGGAGAAACCTCCGAAGAGGCTACTGTGGCTACGGTGTTTGCAGGCGGGGAAAGGGGAAGGGCTGCCGGCATCGCTGCTGGCACCGAGTCTCCCGCTTGAGACACATGTATCTCAGTGGGTTGGTCTCGGGGGCCCAAGGGTGCTGAAGGCACCACTTGATCTACAGAGGAAGGTCCCGCCGGTCTATGATATGGGGGTGGTAAGTGGTCGAGGGGTTCCCAGGACTCAGCTCTCGACTCATCTTTTTCTTTTTGTTTCATTGGGAATAGCCCTACTCTGACGTTTACCCAGAGCTTAGCATATTCCCTCTCCTCAGGATCTGAGGGGACCTTGTTCTCCACATAGGAGAATAACTTATTACACGTCCATTTTTCAAATGTGCCTAACACTGGCTAAGTGAGGTGACTTCTCAACTCCTGTCCTCCCCAAACCTCCATACAATAATGTATCAATTTTGCCTTTGATTTCCCCTTCCTCTGGGGACAATCTTCCCAGTGTTTTAGCATCCACCCCAAGGGACTTTCCAGTGGGATGTCTGGTGATTCCTCCCCCTGATCGGAGGAATTTTTCCCTGTGCTTCTTCTTTGAAGCTTACTCTTTTTCTGCCCCATACTTCGCAAATATATATAATTTCCTACCTGTCTTCGACTTTTCCGTGAGTCGGTATCAGTTTCTGCGTTGTGTACTTACTCTAGGAATCAAAATTTTGCCGATACTCACCCTTCAGCGAGCTGAGCTGAGGTCTCTTGTAATCGGTACTTTTGATCCTCTTCCGGACTTGTACCTGGGTCCGTTAACTAAAAGGGTTTACCAGTTCCCGAGCTCGACAGGACGTATCCTTCCCCTTTTAGTTCCTTGCGATCAGTCCCCCAAGACACCCTTTGGCCTCAGGTTTTTACAAGTGTGTGTCGAGAAAAAAAAGCTTTCACTCTGGATCGCTTCCTTCGCGGCCGGCCAATTCCCTCGCAGGAGGATGGAAACGCGGCCTTGAAGTCCACACTCGCCCCGTGATCAGATCACGTCTCACACACTCGCCCGATCGCCCACTCAACCAGCAGTACTTACAGCTATTTTCCTGAGTGGGTGTCTTTGTGCACAACAGACTTTTTACGAGCAAAACAAGCCGCGGCTTCCCGAAGGCTCCGTGCCTTCCCGAGCTCTCCGATCCGGATCCTTTTCCTTTTTATTGTGGTTTTTATCTCAGCCTAAATTTGGTTCGGACGTCGGAACGAGCTACGGTGGCTCTCAACTCACCAGGCCGCCAAAATCAGCGGGGGTACCCGTCCTGGGCAGTGAGATTCCCCGCAGTTTCTCCGATCCGAGTCAAGGCACCAATCTGTTATAAATGCAATGGCAAAATAGGGTTAATACAAAAAGGGATTTATTATAAAACAATTTTAATCACAAACAACGAGAGAAAAAAAACACAATAAATCAGCGCAGCGCTGGATGGACAGGGAGACGTCTATACCCGGAGGTACAGATTTACCCAAATCTACAAAGGAGGGTAGACTGTCCGGGGTTTTTAAAGGGATTTTGTGTCCTGAGGCCAAAACTCTGAGCAGTTACTGTTCAACAAAGAGTTTAGATGGCTGGTTGAATGAATTTCCTGGAACCGTGGAACTGAATCAATAGACGACTGGGCAGAGTCCGCTCGCATGTGAAAGGTTCTGAGTGCTTCTTGATTGTATCTTCGGTTGGGCTCTCAGGGTGAAGCGTCCAAGTCCGGTGCGGAGTCGACGGATATCTCGGCTGGGCTTCCACTTATTGTCTGGCCTGATTGCATCTTCAGTCGGGGCTTGCAGGAAGGGGTGCCCCGGTGCGGTGTGGAGTCAATGGGCATCTCGGCCTGGCTCCTTTCTTTGTTTAGCTTAATTGTTCGTGTCCTGCTCTTTCTTTCAGGCTGATGAACGTCGCCTAGGGTCGTTACTACCTGAATGGGTAGTTACTGCTGGGTTTGGGGATATTCTTCGGCCACACTATATTTTATATAATTTTTACATTGTTACAAATCCAGTTATAGACTTATTTATTCTTTCACGAATTTTTATCCAAGGTTACATTTATCACAGGATGAACCGGAAGTGGAAAGCAGCCGTATGGAGCCCCACACAACAGGTCGCGGATGCCACTGAAGGAGAAGGTGGATCAAGCCAACTTGATGAACTCAAAGCTGTTCAACTGGCCCTGGACATTGCTGAAAGAGAGAAGTGGCCAAAGCTCTACCTCTACACTGATTCATTGATGGTAGCCAATGCTCTGTGGGGATGGCTGGAAAGGTGGAAAAGGGCCAACTGGCAACGCAGAGGAAAGCCAATCTGGGCTGCTGATGAGTGGAAAGACATCGCTACCAGGGTAGAGAAACTGTCTGTGAAAGTCCATCATGTAGATGCCAATGTCTCCAAGAATAGAGCTAATGAGGAGTACCGAAATAATGAACATGTGGATCAGGCTGCAAAGACAGAGGTGTCAAAGATAGACTTAGACTGGCAACACAAGGGAGAGTTGTTCCTAGCCCGATGGGCTCATGATGCCTCAGGTCATCAGGGTAGGGATGCCACCTATTGTGGGTGCGGAGGAGCCCGCCGAGCCAGAGATCCTGGCTCTCCCCTGGAGACAAGATACTTCTCTGTAAGAGAGAGACAATGTATCGCTCCCAGGGATCTTTGAGTTAGTTATGTTAAACTGTTGTGCCCCACTGGTGTTCCCCCATGCTGTCCCACCCCGATACAGGTATCTCGGGCTCCCCCCGCCCCTCTCCTCCCCTATAAATATCCTGGGTTTTCCCCTGTTCCGGAGATTAGCTGTTGCTGGCTCCCTTCGACAAAGCCCTGCCTGAATAAAGGTTTGCGCTTAGCGGAACGCTGGACCAGCTTTCTCGTCCCTTCTTCCCGTGTCGCCTGCCCGCCACCACTGAGCCGAGCTGAAATCACTCGACTGCCCGAAGCCGCACACATGTGCTTCGGCCCAGCCCTTTTCAGGGCTGCTTCTCTAGAGAAGTCACGGTACTCCGGCCCTTCCGTCACCGTGGCAACTGGCGCCCGACCGTGGGGCATTCGAAGAAACCCTGAAGAAGCATCTGCCTGCAGCTTTAACTGCGAGGCACACCGCCGCTCGAGCCGCTGCCCCTCGAAGAAGCTTCCTTGCATTTTAGCATGAGGCTATCCAAGAGGCTGTGACCGAGGCCCTCACTGACCATCCGGGGAAAGGAAGAGCCTCTGAGGACCGGCCGCCCAGGTGACCACCCACCCACCCAGCAGCTTTTTTTTCGCCCACGGGCATCTGCCGAAGAGAAATTGTAAGTCGATCCCGTGAAGGGTTTTTTCAGGCTTTTTTCTTTTTCTTTGCTCTTTTACTGCTGGGCAGGGAGTGAAAAAGGATGGGGAACCAGTCCTCTGCATGGAGGCTGAGCTGACCTGAGAGGGACTTTTATATCCAAGTTGTAAGCACCCTAGAAGTGGGAAATTTTAAGTTTTCTAAAGGGGATTTAAAGAGATTTATTCATTGGGTTTTTAAAAATTTTAAGATTAATTCAGATTCTGCTAAATCGGGAATTTTTTGGGATAATGTGGGAAGAAAGTTATATACAGTTCAAGCTAAGGGAGATTTTTCTGTTGCAAAATTTTTTCCTGTGTTTCAAAATATTATTTTCTCATTGGAAAAAGAGGGAAAAAAAGAAGAGGGAGTTTTGGGTCCCCAGTTGAACCCCCCAACCCCGTCAACCTCTCCAAGTTCCCCTAAACCCTCTTCCCTATCTGAGAGCCAGTCAGTGGGTGGACATTGCCCCCGGGCACAGGTCTGCTGCCGTCTCCCTGACATCCCCCTACCGTCTCTCTACCCTTACCAGGGAGGCAATGGCCATGCCGCTCTGGGTCTTTCCTCTAACCCCTCTCCCATGCCCTCACACCCGGTTGTGTCCCCCCCAGTTCCTAGCGTTAGCACAGATGGCGCCGGCAGTGTGGCCAGCCCCACCATTTTCTCCCACTCCCACCCCGGTTTTCCCGCCCTCGATGCCCAAAATGGCCACTTTCCCGCCTTCACCCCTTCTCTTCCTGCTGTGCCCTGCTCCTCCTCCCCCACCACTGCGTCGATGGGTGTAACCGCATCAGGCCCCGCCCCATCCATCGGGAAACCCCTCCCTGTCGCGGACCCCGGTCCCACGCCTTTGCGCCGGGGCCCCGCCCCCCCGGCACGCCTGCTTCAGGGTCCCAGTGCCCCGGAGGTCGGGACGGCTCCGGCCGGAGCGGGGCCATCTCGGCTTCCCCACCCAGCCACAAAAGGGCCAGCTCTAGGCACCCGAGTCGGCCCCGTGCTGCCACCAAGCGCCCCCCATCTCCACTAGGAGATGAGAGCAGTGAATCTTCTTATTCAGATTCTGAGTACGAAGACCACTGGGCTGAGGTGCAGAGGGAAGCCACACGAGCGGGGAACTCAGCTCTGTCCCAGAAAATACTTGCCTTTCCTGTAATAATGAGGAGAGACAGGGCAGGGGCACAAGTTGCCACATGGGAATCCCTCCACTATAGGGAACTGCAGGAACTTTGTAAAGCTGCTGAGGAACATGGCAGGGGTTCACATTTTTTTAAACACTTGCTGGAAGCCTCCTTCTCTGCCCACGTCATGGTCCCACATGACATCAAGAATATTATGAACTGCCTTCTCTCCCCAGCAGAGTACATGTTGTGGGAGAGGCAGTGGAAAAAACATTTAAAGCAATTGGCAGATGTTTATGCTAAAGATGCTAACAGACCTAATTTTACTTTAGAACAATTAGCAGGAGAAGGAGATTTCCAAAAGCCCTGAGATCAGGCCCAGGATCTGCCTGAAGCAGCTTTACAAGATATAGCTAATGCTGCTAAGATATCTCTTTTTACCACCCCTGATGATAAAGTGCCAATGCAGTGCTTCACCAATATTAAGCAAGGGGCAACTGAGTCTTTTATTAAGTATATTGATAAGTTAAAAGTGGCCATTGAAAAGCAGATAGAGAGCCCTCAGGCACAAAAGGAATTATTAGTAAAAATAGCAATGGCCAATGCTAATCCGGAGTGCAAAGCAGTTTTGCTAGCCCTCCCACTGGACCCCGAACCAACCACAGATGGTTGAAGCCTGCACCAAACACTCCTCCGCCTCAAGTGAGAATACAGTGGCACTTGCAGTGGCTAAGGGAGTGGCAGAAGGGATATCTGGAGCTTATGCTGCAGACCCCAATACAGGTCGTTGTTTTAATTGTGGCGAGCCTGGACATTTTTTCAAAGACTGTCTGGAGAGACATTCTATACAACCGCCAGCCCACCAACGGTTTCCCAGACAAAACTGGCGTTTGGGAAACTTCAAGCAGAGCCCTGAATGGCCCCGCGCTTTGACATCAAATCAAATGCCGCACCACTCCACCCCTCCTGCCAAACCCACCACCCTGCCTCCACGGGGACCACGATATCAAGCCCAGCAGGTGGAGCGCTTCAGATGGGAACCCGGCATCAACTGGTAACTAGACTCTCTTTACATATGAAGGGTGACTGTATTTACAAAGTACCCACAGGGAAACGTGGACCACCAGGCGGTCCCTCCAACATCTTAATACTTGGGGATCCAACCAACTCTCCAGGGCAAATTCATACTGTTCCTGAGGTTCAGACTATATACCCTGGAGATGAAATTTCCATCTCTCTGACCTGCATAGACCCTCCTTATTATTTAAAGGAACAGACTCCCATGGCACAGGCCTTTTTACTTCCTAGTGACTGCCCAGATCAGGTTCCACTCAACCCCAGCACTATGTGGACTCAGGTTGTGGGCTTCAGCAAACCCATCGTGGACTGCAGCCTATTTTGTTATGGGGAAAGGATTCAGCGCCCAGGAATGCTAGACACTGGAGCAGATGTTACCATCATCGCCCGCTCCGAGTAGCTGGACAATTGGGAATTACAACCTGTGACAAGCATGATTTCAGGAATTGGAGGGATGACAGCTTCCATGAGGAGCAAACGGAATATTATCATTGAAAGACCTGAGGGACAAATGGCAACCATCATGCCATTTGTGGTGAGAGCACCAATCACCCTCTGGGGACAGGATCTCCTGTCCCAATGGGGGGCTTCTCTGCAGATTCCCAGCAGGGATTTTTAGTGGGGGTCACTGAGAAGCGCACCACCCCTACCATCCCCCAATTCACCTGGAAACAGCACCATCCAGTGTGGGTTGATCAGTGGCCCCTATCTGAGACCAAACTGCGCGCACTGGAAGCCTTTGTGGAAGAGCAGCTTGCCAAGGGCCACATCACTGAGTCCAATAGCCCTTGGAACTCTCCTGTCTTTGTCCTACGCAAACCAGGAAAAGACAGGTGGAGACTCCTTCATGACCTCCGGAAGATCAACGATGTCATTGAAGACATGGGATCCCTTCAGCCTGGCATGCCCTCCCCTTCAATGCTCCCTCGGGATTGGAAGCCGGATGTCATTGACATAAAGGACTTTTTCTTCAACATACCCCTCCATCCTCTGGATGCCCCCAGATTTGCATTCTCGGTTCCCTCTCCAAACAGACAAGCACATTTAAAAAGATACCATTGGCTGGTCCTTCCCCAAGGGATGAAAAATTCTCCTACCATCTGCCAATGGTACGTGGCCCACATTCTATCACCTGTGAGGACCCTGTTCCCAGATGCCGTCATCCTCCACTACATGGATGACATCCTGGTTTGTGCTGCTGACGATGACTATCTGCACCGGACTTTACAAAAAACTATCCAGACAATTGAGGACGCTGGATTTGAGATACGTGAAGACAAGATCCAGCACACCTGCCCTTGGACCTACCTGGGACTCCGGATCCGCGAGCAGACCATCGTGCCCCAGCAGCTGACCATCAGAGATGACCCCAAGACCCTGCGAGACTTACATCAGCTCTGCGGGTCCATCAACTGGATACGCCCTCTGCTTGGGGTAACGACAGAAGTCCTTGCGCCCCTCTTCAACCTGCTCCGCGGCAGCGAGGACCTCGATTCACAGCGCTCCCTCACGCCGGAGGCCCAGGAATCCATCACCAATGTCCAGGAGGCCTTATCTTTGCGGCAAGCCCACTGCTATGAGCCCAGCCTGCCCTTCCAACTAGGTATCCTGGGTAAGGCCCCGCGCTTACACGCACTCATTTTTCAATGGGACATGGCATTGAAGGATCCACTCCTTATCATCAAGTGGATCTTTACACATAACCAGCCCACTAAGACTATTACCACTCCGCAGGAAATCATGGCTGAACTCGTTAAAAGAGCTAGAGTCCGTCTCCGCACTCTTGCAGCCTGTGAGTTCACATGCATCTTCCTCCAATTGGCAACTGGAAGTTTGGAGCCTTTGCTCCAAACCAATGAGAGCCTTCAGTTCGCTCTCGATAGCTATTCAGGTCAAATTTCTATATACCCACCTGGCCACAGACTTTTCAAAACTACATTTAATTTGGTCCCCAAATCATTTCAGAGCAAAACACCGCTCAAGGCTCTGACGGTTTTCACAGATGGCTCGGGGAAATCCCACAAGTCAGTCATGACTTGGAAGGACCCCAGGACACAGAAATGGGAGTCTGATGTCTAAGTGGTCGAGGGATCACCACAGATTGCTGAATTAGCAGCCGTCGTCAGAGCTTTTGAGAAATTCCAAGAACCTTTCAATCTGGTTACTGATTCGGCTTATGTGGCTGGAATAGCTATGAGAGCAGAACATGCATTTCTAAAAGAGGTCTCTAACCCAAATTTATACAAATTGCTTTCTGAATTAGTATATCTTATCTCCCACAGAAAGCAACCTTACTATGTCATGCATGTGAGGGTACATTCTGACCTCCCAAGTGCCATTGCCAAAAGAAACAGGAGGGCAGATGCCTTAGCCATGCCTGCTGAAGCAGCCAATGTCCCTGACATTTTCGCACAAGCTAAATTGTCCCACCAGTTCTTCCACCAAAACGTGCCTGCACTGATGAGAATGTTCAGACTACCCAGAGACCAGGCTAGAACAATAGTTGCTACCTGTCCCAATTGTCAATCTTTCCAAATACCAGTCGTTAACTCTGGGGTTAACCCCCGAGGACTTAACAGCTGCCAAATATAGCAAACCGATGTCACTCACGTCCCGTCCTTCGGGAGAGACAAATACGTACATGTGTCAGTAGACACCTTCTCTGGTGCAGTGTTTGCTTCAGCCCATGCAGGAGAAAATGCCAAGCACACCATCCGACATTTTCTCCTTGCTTTTGCTACCCTGGGAGTCCCAGAACAAATTAAAACAGACAATGGACCTGCTTACACCTCTCACAAATTAAGAGACGTTTTCAATGAATGGGGAGTGAAATACACCACGGGCATTCCTCATTCCCCTACAGGGCAATCAATAGTAGAGAGGACCCACCAAAACCTGAAAAGAGTCCTTGATCACCAGCGGGGAGGAACAGAAATCATTCCCCCCATTGAGAGGCTCTGTAAGGCTCTATATGTCATGAACTTTCTAAATTGCTCATCTACAGAGCCTGACCCCCCTGTAATACAGCACTTCTCTAATTCAAATCATGCCAAACTCACGGAGAAGCTGCCGGTGCTGATCAAGGATCCTGAATCACAACGGACATCAGGACCTTTCCCATTGATTACCTGGGGGAGAGGGTATGCGTGTGTGTCCACACCATCAGGACCTAAGTGGCTCCCAGGGAAAAATGTAAAACCTTATTTAGGCCCTACAAACCCTGCAACAGACTCAGAACTTTTAAAGTCTCCTGAGACCCACACAGGTCCAGAAAAACAGCAGTCCACTGCAGCCTGGAAACGGAGACATCGTCGGAGTCCACCGAACCGACCTACCACCAGACCAACAACCAGACAGAGGCCAAACCGTCCTGGTACCAGGGCCACAACGAGACGACTGCCAACATCACGCCTGACACCGTGACAGTACACAAGTCTTCTTAACTCCCTCCCCCTTCCCCTTCTTGCCCTCGTTGGCTAGTTCAAATTGCCAGTTTACACCAAAATGCACCTCTGTGCTGCTGGTGGTGTCGGGTCATGTGTCCCCAGTACACAGAATAACCTTGCTTATAATTGTTGTTTTTTTTTTAAAGAGGGGGGAGACGGGAGAGAAAGGGAAAAAAGAAATTAGCCCCCACCCCCCCCCTCCAAAAATCAGAGCTAATCTTTTATGTCCTGTTGTAGAAAATGGAGAGCAAAACCATCCTTGAGTTCCTGATGTTCCTGATTATCTGGATGCTCCTGAAAACATCAGCTGTAGAGGCCTGGCTAGTAGCACAGCCCCAGGAGAAGGTGTGGATCACCCTTGCAAAGACGCTCCAACAAGATTGCATGTGCTTGTCCATGGGCAGCGCTGCCAACCCTCTGTCATCCTGCCTGGTAGGGATTCCTTTAAAGCCCCATGAATATCCTTTCACAGGGAAAGAACCCAACCCGGTAGACATTTGGGATGAGTGGACAAAGATCTTGCCCCATGCACCTGAGGAACCCCAGGAATTGGAGCTTTTGGGATCCTCCAAAGCTACCTATTGCATAAATTTTAATTATCACCCAGTAGCCAATACATGGCCTGCCTCAAAATACCAAAGGGCAATTAAATCAAGGAAAAATGTGACTCCCAACAGTAAAATTTACAATCAGTCCAAATGGTGCAATTACACCAGCAGCACACGATCCTCCTCCTCTCACTATCCCAGAGTGCTGCCCCGGGGAGTGTTCTTGATCTGTGGGGATAGAGTGTGGGCAGGAATCCCTTCCCGACTCCGGGGAGGTCCTTGCACGATTGGACAGCTTACCATCCTCACTCCAAATTCAACTCTAATACATGATTGGCTGAAAAAGAATGAACTGGCCCGCCAAAAGAAAGATCTCACCCAATTAGATGAAAATTGCGATAGCCAAATGAAAGATAAATAAAGGTCCTACACAAAGAGGGTGGTGATGTCAGTATTTTTGCCGTGGGCAGCTGCTGCTAAAGCCCTTGGTGAGCCTTCTCACCTTGAGTTCTGGCTTGGTAAGCAGGCCAACTGGCCCTCCTCTGTCCTGGGTGACCTCCTGACAGATGAAGAGACTGTTAGGCATGCCACGCTACAAAATCGAGCTGCCATAGACTTCCTACTCCTGGCCCATGGACACGGCTGCGAGGAATCGGACGGTTTGTGCTACTTTAACCTCTCCAGCCCCAGTGAAGGCATCCACGCCCGCATCCAGAGACTCCAACATGCAGTCCAAGAACTCCAGACTGAAAAAGAGCCCCAGTGGCTTGAAGACCTTTTTGTGAGCTGGGGACTCGAGAGATGGGTTGCGTCCCTCCTCAAAAACATTTTTTGGGTTTTCTTAATTGTTATTATCTTCCTAAGTATGTTTTCATGTTTTAAGAAGCTATTAGCTAACTCTCTAGGAGATGCCTTTTTAATAAGTAAAGAAGGGGGAGTTGTGGGTGCGGAGGAGCCCGCCGAGCCCAAGATCCTGGCTCTCCCCTGGAGACAAGATACTTCTCTGTAAGAGAGAGACAATGTGTCGCTCCCAGGGATCTTTGAGTTAGTTATGTTAAACTGTTGTGCCCCATTGGTGTTCCCCCCTGCTGTCCCACCCCGATACAGGTATCTCGGGCTCCCCCCGCCCCTCTCCTCCCCTTTAAATATCCCGGGTTTTCCCCTGTTCCGGAGATTAGCTGTTGCTGGCTCCCTTCGCCAAAGCCCTGCCTGAATAAAGGTTTGTGCTTAGCGGAACGCTGGACCAGCTTTCTCGTCCCTGCTTCCCGTGTCGCCTGCCCGCCGCCGCTGAGCTGAGCTGGAATCACTCGACTGCCCGAAGCTGCTCACACGCGCTTCGGCCCAGCCCTTTTCAGGGCTGCTTCTCTAGAGAAGTCGCGGTGCTCTGGGCTTTCCATCGCCACAGCAACCTATAAGTGGGCATGAGACCGAGGGGTGGACCTATCCATGGACAGCATTTCTCAAGTTATCCATGACTGTGAGACATGCCACAATCAAACAGGCCAAGCGGTTGAAGCCCCTATGGTATGGTGGGCGTTGGTCCAAATATAGGTATGAGGAGGCCTGGCAGATTGACTACATCACACTGCCTCAAACCTGCCAAGGCAAGCGCTACGTGCTCACAATGGTAGAAGACACCATGGGATGGTTGGAAACCTACCCTGTGCCTCATGCCACTGCCTGGAACACCATCCTGGGACTTGAAAAGCAGGTCCTTTGGAGGCATGGCACCCCTGAGAGGATTGAGTCAGACAATGGAACTCATTTCAAAAACAGCCTTATAAACACCTGGTCTAGGGAACAGCACTGAGTGGGTGTACCATATCCCCTACCATGCACCTGCTGCTGGGAAAGTGGAGAGGTACAATGGACTGTTAAAAAACATCTTGAAAGCATTGGGTGGGAGATCTTTCAAAAATTGCGAGCAGCATCTAGCAAAGGCCACGTGGTTAGTGAACACCTAAGGTTCCACCAACAGAGCAGGCCCTGCCCAATCTGATCCCCTGCATACAGTAGACGGAGACAAAGTCCCAGTGGTATGTGTCAGAGGTTTGTTAGTAAAGACAGTTTGGATCAATTCTGCTTGGAGTACAGACCAACCCATTTGTGGGGTTGTCTTTGCTCAGGGACTAGATTGCATGTGGTAGATAATGCAGGAAGATGGAACAACACAATGTGTAGCTCAGGGAGGTCTGATTGTTAGGTGAGAACTATGAGTAAATATCACTGCTGAATATCACTTCCCTTGTCTGTATATAATGCATGTGTTTGTAGAGTTAGAATATATATTAGTTTTGGTAATAAGTTGACGATATAGGGAAAAGTGGTGGAATGTCCTGGGGTGACTTTATGATGCTTGTATCCTCAGCTGCCTTGTTTATGTTACATATTAAGTTCTGAACCTTTAAGACTGGCTCTGAGAGCAAAGGGGGGGAAAAAGAAGCCCGCAGTTTGTGTTGAGAAAGAACACTCACTCCCCCACATCCTGCTCCTGGACTGTGGTGTCTGCAGCACAGACAGACAGCGGAACAGAGTTTTTTTTGCTTTTAGTTAGTTTTTAGCTAGCTGAGGCAGACAAGTTCCCTGGACTTTGTTTTCCTTTTTCTTGGATCTGTTCAAACCTGCTCTGGACTGAAAAAAAACCAGCCAAACCTTAGGAGTTCACGCCTGTGGCCCACCGGGGCTTGGGCCTCGGCACTTTCCAACACTGGAGGGACTGATAAGAACCTGAGGGAGCTGAGCTACACCACATGAAAAGGACTTTTTCTGGATTTGCCATCTCATCGAACATTGAGTGGTTTTATTGTTTAATATTATTCGATTTCTGTTAAATAAACAGTTTTTTCTACTTTTCTCCAAGGAAATCCTTTTTCCTGAACCAGTTGTGGGAGGGGCTGCTTGAATTTGCTTTTCTGGGGGTACCCCCATTCGGAGGTTCTCTCCCAAATTTGCCCTAAACCAGGACACCCAGAAAAGAGTGCTCCTGTCCAAGGCGTAGTCATCCAGCTTTTCCAGGAGTATGCTGTGGGAGACAGTGTCAAAGGCCTTGCTGAAGTCCAAACAGACAACATCCACAGCCTTTCCCACCTCCACCAGGGGGGTCACATGGTGATAAAAGAAAACCAGGTTGGTCAAACACAACCTACCCCTCATAAACCCATGCTGGCTGGGTCTGATACCCTGGTCATCCTCTAAGTGCTGTGTGATGACAATATAAACTTCTCCATTACCTTAGTAGCTACTGAGGTCAGGCTAACTGGCCTATAATTACCAGGATCCTCCCACCCACCCTTTTTGTGAATGGTTGTCACATTGGCTAGCTTCCACTCTTCTGGAACTTCACCAGTGAGCCAGGACTGTTGGCAAATGATGGAGAGCAGCTTTGCAAGCCAAACTGCCAGCTCCCTCATCACCCTGGGATGGATCCCATCTGGTCCCATTTATGAACATCCAAGTGGCTCAGCAGTTCTCTGACTGCCTCCTCTGGGATAACAGGGGGACCATTCTGCTCTCTGACACCATCTACCAACCCAGAAGGACAGTTGTCCTGAGGACAAGCCATCTTCCCATTAAAGACTGAGGGAAAGAAAGTGTTAAGCACTTCTGCCTTCTCTTCATCTGCAGTTCCTAAGTTCCCTCCTTCATCCAGTAGAGAACAAAGGTTGGTCTTATCCATCCTTCTACCATTAATATGTTTGTAAAAATATATTTTATTATCCTTTACAAAAGTTGCCAAATTAAGCTCAAACTGAGCTTTGGCCTGACTAATTTTTTTCCTATGTGTCCTAGCAAGCCCATTAAATAGTTCCTGAGAAACTGGACCCTCCTTCCAAACAAGATACCTTCTGTTTTTATTCCTAAGTTCCTTCAAAACCTTGTTGCCCATCCAGGCTGGACTTCTGCCTTGTCGACTCATCTTTCAGCACACAGGGACAGTCTGTTCCCGTGCCCTCAAGATCTCTGTTTTGAAGCACACTCACCTTTCCTGGATGTCAGAATTCCAAGCACAGAAAATTCTCAAAATCTTTTGCATGTAGGCTCAAACATAGACATGAACACAGGGTTTGACCTGAGACCTTGGAAAAAGCTTCCAAATTTAAAAACTATGGGAAAGAATGTGGGTGTAGTAGTTTGACATTGACTGATATTTAAAAAAAGAAGTAAGAAACACTCACATAAGTGATTTCTTTAAGAGAAGCTCCTGGAAGATTCCTCTGAGCCTGAGACAGGCCAATAGCTGGTGTCTTGGTATAGGGTAAATTTGGGAGAAAACCTCCAATGCCCCCCCCCCCAGAAAGCAAACCCATGTGGCCCCTTTCTCCCACCCCCCAACCGGTTCGGGAAGAGATTTCTCTGAAAGAAGTGGAAAAAACCTGTTTATTTCACAGGCAAAACACTACCCAGCACAAGAATGAACAGTATCAAATTACAAAACCTCTCGCTGTTCTGAAGAGATGACAACCTTCAGAGGGTCTCTTTCCTGTGGGTGTTTGCTCTGTTATCAGTCCCTCTGGTGCTGGAAAATGCAGCTGCCCAGGCTGGGCTCCCAGTAGTCCACGGGTGCAAGCTCCCGGTGCTCCCCCAAGTCCCCAGTTCAGAGCAGGTTCAATCCGTTTCAAAAAAAGGGAAAGAAAACAGTCCAGGAGGACGTCTCTGCTTCAGCTAGTTGGAAAGCCAAGGCGATCTGTGTCTTGTTGTCTGTCTGTGCTGTAGTCAAAACCCTGTCCCGGGATGAGGAGGGAGCAAGTACAGTCTCTGATAACAGACTCGGTGCTTCTTCTCCACTCACTCTTAGATGAAGTTTTAAGGATACAAAACCTATTTCTGGGCTAGGTGGACGAATGGGGATACAATTTAACATCACACTCACCCCAGGACACCTAGTAATTTTAGCCAACACTAAAACCCACCACATTATTTAGTGCGTTAGCCAAAAAACTCAAATTAGCAAATCTAAACCACTACAGTGGTTTTATAGTTTAGACAGAAAGACATTAAGCTACATAGCAGAAAGTTTTAAGGTGTCTCGGTTTTAGAAGACAGGTGTCTGCTAGGGAGGGCAGGAGCCTCCCTTGGAATGAAAGAATGTAGACCCCTTCCCTCCGAATTATTATAATTCTGAAATTAAGGGGCTTTCAGTCAAAGGTCTTGGGATAAGAATAACAGTTCTTTACTAGTATAACCAGGCAAACAAACAATAATAACTACAGCATTAGCAAGAAAACAGAACCAGGGACCCCGTGACAGCTTTCTCGGCTGAGACGGGATGGAGGAGAGGCTTTGTTTCACAAACCCCCTCGGGCAGTCAGTCCCGGTGCTCCTGCAGGGCTCTGAGGAACAGTCGGCTGGAACAGCAGAGGAATGATCAGAGATACTGGGCTGGTGGCTGAGGTGTATCAGCAGCTCCGCGGCGGTGCCTGGCACTTCCACACGTCCCGGCAGGACAGGGGGTGCGAGGCCACCAACAAAGAGGGAAGAAGGAGAAGAAGCAGCAGCTCCGTCTGGGTGATGGCGAAATTCTCTCTACCGCAACAGCTCTGTGCCCAAAATGTCTTTCTCCGAAGCTGAAGAAAGCCCGCCAAAACTGTCCCCACCCTCCTTTTTTCCTGCCCCCTTTCTCCCCCTGATCCTGGCCAAACTCTTTATCTTTTGTCAAGCACCCACCAAGTACCCACAGTTAAGTTTTCCCCGCAACTAATGGGTAAAAATTCCACGGGCAAGCCAGAACTAAAAAAAAGACACCTAACCCCTAACATAAGGTTCTAACGTTAAGATATAGAAGTAGTTATAAAGGTAATAAGTTTTAAAGTGTAGCAAATAGTTTTGTGTGTCATTATATGACTGGTTAAGAAAATCTGTACTGTGGAGGAGACATATAAAGCAAAAGAATTACCTACTGGTATAAAAATAGAAACATTCTTTTGTGGCAGTAGTTTATTGGCTAATTAGCCTTGAAGAGACCTTGTAACCTGTGGTCTTGTGACCATTGACCATGAACATCTAGTGAACATGGTGAAGATGTTCTCACTCCTTCATGAGATGGTAGAAGAATAATAAATAAATCATGCTTTAAGACGTCTCCCAGTGGTCTCGTCTCTCTTAAAATCCTTTTAGTGCTTTGTCATTTATTTCTCCTAAATAATCTTTATTTTATAGTTTTCATCAATTTTATCAATTGTCCATATTTTCTACTAGAAAATGTGTCGGTTTCAGCTTAAATATGGGCAGAAACACCAATGTAGAGTAGTGGTTTAGATTTGCTAATTTGAGTTTCTTGGCTAATGTATGAAATAATGTGGTTGGTTTAGCACTGGCTAAAACCACCAGTGTATTCTTTTTTTTTTTTTGCTGTGAGATATGGATTAGGAGGTGGGTAAAACAGGCTCTAATCTTAAAAGGTATGAAGAAAACTTCATTAATAGAACTAAAAGAATAATTAGAATAGAACTTGTAGAACACTTATCCTCCTCCTGCCTGACTTTTTTTCCCTAATTGACAATGTAGAGATAAAACTTGGGATTTTAAATCAGTTACTACTTTTACAATAGTTCTTCATCAATTCTTGCAGGGAGAGGAGTTTTTTTTTGTTATGCCATGAAGACTTTTCTACAAGAAAAAGTTCTCTTGTGGCTTTTAATTTATATGAATAGCAGCTGCTTGGGAAAAAAAATTTGCAGTCTTGAAACTCTTCTTATTTTCACAGTGTTATAAATTTGTATTGTGATATTGGCTTTCGCAGATGAATATTATATGTTAAATACTTTTTAGCTATGTATGTACTTTTTTCTTGCTAACAAGTCTTAAGCTTAAAAGAATTTCCTAGGTACAAGGCAAGGAAACCCCAGAGGGCAAGGACAGTGGGGCCCAAACTCTTATCAAGAGAACAATAGAAGCCAAACTGTTATCAGCAGAAGATATGAAACCCATCTGCCCTCAGAAGAAGGATGAGAGGCCCAGACCCTTATCAACAACTGACCATCTGCAGAAAAAAGGAAACCAGACTCCAAAAGAATGCTGACCAGCAAGAATAATGATGACCAGCAAAAAAATTATGATGACCAGCAGAAACTGAGACTGTGCAAAAGCATGATCTAAGAAGGCGGAACCAGGGAGGGGACATGCTTGAATATGCATTAACCCCTCACAGCAAGGATGGGATAAAAGGGGTATCCATGGGATACCAGGTGTGCTCTTGGCAGCGCGCCAAGGCACCCGGCCGTTTTAACCCTTTGCTTTATTTCTTATGTCTCCTAATTGTCTTTTATTTATATTAAATTCTTTTTATAAATTATTAAGTTAATCTCGTTTTTAAGAATTTTGGGGGCTCTTTCTGGGATAAGCACCTCACCTCTAGGACCACCGGAGATCCAGAACGGGGAAACAGGCGCGCCCCTGCTGAGTTCAGCAGACCCCGCTCCGTTTCTCCTAGCGTGGGCCAAGCGGCTGCAGGTCAAAACCCCGAGGACAAGAAGGAGAGGAATAAAGCAAAGGAAAGGGGAAAAGGCTCCCTAAAAAAAAAAACGCGGTATTTTTGCTCCATAATTCTTGTGCACGAAGACCCAAAGAAGAAAATGGATTGTAAGTAATCTTTGGGGGAGCGGGAAGCGGGGGTTGCAAGATACCCCCGGGGTTACTGGGACTGGGTCTCAGGGGAGGGGTTAGCCCCTCGGGAAAGGGAGCCCAAGGTTTTCCTGGCACAATCCACTGGGAAAACAGAGTAAAATGTGGATTCTCTAAAACTTTGTCAAGTTGAGGATTAAATCCAAGAAATTTGGACTTAAAACTGCCAAATTGAGGAATAATCCAAGAAACTTGAGATATTTGACATATTACAGTGCCCATGGGCGTATATTAACAACTGGGAAGTAAAGAGCACCTTATTGTCTTGCTGTGACTGGGTGGAGTTGAATGAACAGATGTGAGAATGCGTAAATAGGTGTGATTGTTGCGTTAAAGTTTGTTTGTTTGTTTTTTTTTTTTTGGAATTGTGTTGCTAAAGAGGAAAGGTTTCCTGTGCTGTGCTGGAGTAAGAGTGAACACGGGTCGATGTTTCCACAGGGACTAGATCACGGTGGGGACACATGGAGTGATTGGCTTCCTCCCTGCGAGCTCCTGTCATGGAGCCCCGGGGGGGGATAAACCAGAACTGGGGCTTGTAGCCCAGGAGCCGCGGGGGTGCTGTAAGAAATCTGTTCTCAGCGGGATAGCAGCTCTGGTCTCAGAGCAAAGCCAAGGTTATCTTTTGTGGAGATCTTCCCTCCGCGCCTTTCCTCCCCCCCCCCCCCCCCCCCACCCCCCGGGCAACAAGAGCTGCTTGCGGGGGAGGGATCGCTTTGGTGAGCTGGTATGTGGTTCAGCGTTTGAAGTTGTTTGTTTTTTGGTTTTTTTAGAAGTTTTTTTTTTTCCCCACTGTGGCGGCGGTGAAAGGTTTTCCTGGGAGATGGTGCTCCCAGGGCTACTCCCTGCAGAGCTATTGGGACGGAGAGGCGGGTCAGCCTCAGGAGTGCAAGGGAACTCCTGGAGCTCCGGCTGGCGGTGAGTCGGGCCGAACCCTGATAAGATCAGGCACGGAGGGTGCCCTGAGGGGATGAGTTCAGCCTATCCCTTTTGAGTAAAGTGAGGGCAGGGGGCCGTCTAAGTCTTGGTGCCTCTGGATTGTTTAAACTTATTTTGGAGCTCTCAAGCCGCAGAGCTGTGTTTAGGTGGCTGCCGGCAGGCTGGATTGAACCACAGATGCTGGTTCGGGTTCCCTGCTCCAGGCACAGGGGGATCAGAGGAGCTCTCAGTGACTCCTGGAACCTCCTGAAGCTGTGAAACAGGCCGGGAACATGCCCAATGGTGTGAGAGCCAGGTGAGTCCCTCTGGGACCCAGGTTTTCTATGCCGGGGTCTTATGAGACCTTAGGCACATTAAGTTCTGTGATTCCGAGAGTAAGGACTGGTGTCAAACTGTCTCAGCGAGCTTTTTCTTAGCCAGATGTGTGAGTGAGATATGGAGCAGTCCTGGCGTATGGTATCAGCTCTGTTATAAATGCAAAGGCCGATTTGGGTTAAATAAAAACCAATTTATTATAAAACAATTTCTATAAAAAAATAAACAATGAGGAAAAACCACAATAAAACAAACAGCGCAGCGCTGGGTGGACAGGGGTCTATACCCAAAGGTATAGGTGTTCCCAAATCCACGAAGGAGGGTAGACTGTCCGGGGTTTTTATAGGGATTTTGTGCCTTGAGGCCAAATTCCAGGCAGGCACCATTCACCAAGGGTCCTTGATTGTTGTATGAATTGATTTCCTGGCGTTGGAGAATAGAGTCAAATAGACGTCCGGACAGAGTCTCCTCATATGTAAAGAAGTTCTGGGTGTTTCTTGATTTCATTGTGGTTCAGGCCATCTGGATGGGATGGTTGGATCCGGGTTGGAGCTGATGGATATCTCGGCTGGACTTTTTCCCTTTGTCTACCTGATGGCTTCCCCCAACGGTGGCCTGCAAGGCGGGGTGTTCAGGTCCGGTGATGAGTATCTCGTCGGAGCCTTTCCCTGTTAGCCTGATGATTCATGTCCTGTCCATTCTTTTCCGTTGATGGGCGCCGAGCCTGTCCCTGTCAGCCTGATGATCCATGTCCTGTCTATTCTTTTCCGTTGATGGGCGCCGGCTAGGATCGTTATCCTTTGAGTGGGAATTCGCGACTAGATCTGGGAAGGGCTTGTGGGCCACACTGTACTTTATATTTTATATTATTATTGCTACATACATTTATTTAGATTTCTACGAATTTTTACAAGTTCATTTCTCACAGCTCCAAACCAAGGGAGCTGCAAGTTGCAAGCCTTTGTTTTACCGGGTTCTGAGAGAATTCCGTGTATGATGGTGCTGTAAGCTTCTCCAGCAGTAAGCTGTGTCGGTAATTAAAATTTGAGATTTCAGGAAGAGCAGAGAAGCTTTAGAGAGAAGCTTAGAAGAATTCCAAGAAATGCATCCTGGGAGAAAGTGGAAAAAGAAGTTCTGTTTGTTTTGTTGTTTTTTTTTCTTGAGTGACTGCAATATTTATTTTGTAGAAAAACAAACCCATTTCTTAGTATGCCTTCCAATTTCTTTACTTTAGTGAATATCGTAAAATTTTGTGGTTGATTTTAATTTTAAAGGCAAGTTACAGTAATTTGCATAGTAGTCACTTCTTAAGGTGAAAACTTATCAGGTTGTCAATAAGTGTGAGAGCTGTTAGCTCTAATGTTGTTTGTGTCCCGTGCTCATGGGCGCAGCCTGTAATAAATAGAGACCCTTTTGTTCGCCTAAACATGTAAGATACGATGCTTTGCAAAACTATGCTTTGTGTAATAGGGATGAGGTTGAAGGCTGCTGCTGACGTCTGTATAATTATGAGAATAGCCTTGCAAGCTCTCTTGAATTCCAGAAAGTTAAGCCACTCAGATAAGCCTTAAAAGGAGAACAGTGAGGAAAGGTCAAAAGAGGAAGACTCCTGATCTTCATCCTGCGACCACCAGAAGGCAGAAAGCGACCACCAGTGACCGGAGGCACATGCGCAGAGACACCCGAGAAAGGACACGTAACCCGGAAGTCGGACCACTTAAAAGGGAAGACACGGAAATCGGAAGCGCGGCAGCCAAAGGAGCAGAGACTCCCCTGCCGCCCAGCGCTGATTTTTTTGCTTATTGCTTGCTTGCTGTAATTAATAAAATTTTTACCATATCACTCTCTTGAGTGCGTTCATAACAATTTGGTGCCCGTGACTCGGATGCAATCTGTAGGACAGATTCTCGGCACTACCGGGGGGGCGCCCCGCTATTATTTAGCGGCCCGGGGGGGGGGCCGGTTTCTGCCTCGGTTGCACCGACGAACCTAAAATTAAAGCAATAAGCAAAAGGGAGACCGGTCGACCCCTTAAAATCTGTGCACAGAGTCCGGACGAAGACGCGGGACGTGGGACGCGTGAGTATAACGGGGAACTGTTCGGTCGGGGTCGGGATCCCGGAGTGCGGCGACGTGGTGTGTGTGTGAGAGGGGAACTGGCAGCCAGATTCCCCAAGTGAGAGCGGACCCTTCATTAGTGCGTCTCCCATTAGCCCGCGAGGGCGTGGGCCACGAACAAGGGGAAGCGAAAGAGACTGTGTGATTTGGAAGGCACTCCGGAAGAATGGGGCAGGGGAAAAGCAAGCCCCCTGTATCTATTAAACTCCCACCGGTACCTAGAGATAGTCCGTTAGGTTATATGTTAGAAAATTGGCAGTATTTCCCGGGAACAGAAAATAAAGATAAGGCGAAAATGATTCATTATTGTGTAGAAGTATGGGGAGGAAAGGAAATTTCAAAGAAGGTATTTTGGCCTATATTTAGATCAACCGAAGATTGGGTTAGACAAAAGTTAAATTCCTGGGTAAACAAAAAGATCCCCTTTAGTTCAGAGGAAAGTGCTTATGCAGAGATCTGGGTAGTAAATCCCGAGGTTTTTATATTTAAGCTGACAGAGAATTCGGAGGAGGGGAAGAGAAAGAAAAAGAAACCTTGGAAAGAAAATACTTTGATAATTCCCCCTCCATTTGTACCACCACCTCCTCCACGGGTCCCTCCCCCTCCGAACCCCGAGGAGGAGGATTTAGATGTGCCAGATGTGGGACTGTGGAAAGAAAAGACACTTTAAGAAAGAATGTAGAGTAAGAATCCAGGATGAAAAGATGTTTAAAGAAGATTAGGGGGGGTCAGGGGCTCTTTATTATGGGGACCTGAGAACATCAGAAAGAGCCCTTGATAAAGTTAAAAGTGGGTCCCCAGCACCAAGAAATAACATTCTTGGTAGATACTGGAGCTGAGAGATCAACAATTCAGTTTTTACCTAAAGGATGTAGTATATCCAAAGAAACTACTATGGTAGTAGGGGCAAAGGGGGAACCCTTTGAAGTGAGGGTTATTAAAAATGTGATGATAGAATCAGAGTCAAAAATTGAGTTGAGGAATTTTTTTGTTAATACCAGAAGCATTAAGAATAAAGTAGGAACAACACACCCCTTGGCACCCTCAAAGTTCAGAGAAAGTGGAAAGGTGGAAAAGATGAATGGAGAAATAAAGAAGCAACATACTAAGCTAGTAATGGAAACAAAACTATCATGGGTCAAGTGTATTCCACTGGCCCTTCTGAATATTCGAACCCAGCCAAGGGCAGATTTGGGAATTTCCCCTTTTGAGATGCTATACGGTATGCCCTATAATATAGAAGAAGTTCAAACACATCCAAATGTGAGTGATCAATACATCAATGAGTATTTGATAAAATTAATGAAGTTTAAAAAGGCATTGTGGGAAAAAGGGATGCTAGCTCAAAGACCACCATTGGATTTTATATTGCACCAGGTACAACCTGGAGAGTGAGTGCTGATAAGAAGTTAGAAAGAAAATCCCCTAACACCGAAGTGGGAGGGGCCGTATCAAGTCTTACTAACAACTGACTCTGCAGTTCGAACAGCGGAAAAAAGGCTGGACACATGCGAGTCGAATAAAAGGACCTGTGAAACCACCAAAATCTAATAACTGAGAAGTGGGTAGCCCGGCTGGGACTTGAGACTTAAGATATCCTGAACAAAATAACATCCCAAAACTATTAATTTGCTTAGAAACTTATGAATAATAAATTCCATAAAGGCTTTTATATAGAATATAAGATACCTCCATCTAGTGGTGAAGAAATATATAATAGAGGTGTTAAAATAGGCTGTACGTTATGCCAAAATTGTTACCCTTTTGTCTGTTTTAAATGTATAATATGTGAAGAACTCTGGTGGACCCACTGTCATAGAGGCTACCCACCAAGAGGCGTGTGTAACTCTTGCTACACTGCCCAGAGGGACCTCACTGATTAGGCTCTAGTAACTAGAATACAAGCAGGAAAATTTGAAAAAGGATCAGAGAAGTGGTGGGCCATCTACTCAAAAGGAGTCAATCCCTTGTATTATTGTTATCATCCAAACGAACCTACACCTTTTGTAGTAAATATAGTAGCTGGGTTGTGCAGACGGTGGCTCCAGAAATTAGGGTGTTATACCCCTTTAATAAAGCATAAAAGTTGGGAAAAATACATACAAAGAATTAATAAAAGAGGAAAAAATTCCCCTCCTGAAGAGTACTCTTGCTGTCGAGAAGATGGTACACCCCGTGTCCCGAGGCAACCGGGTCGACGAGGGAGGCAGAGGAGTAAAAAAAACGTGGAGGGAAGCATTCCAATATACATAAGACCAAAGGATCATGGTTCTGGAAATGCCACAAGAGTGGGAATGAGACAACCCAGCGAAGTAATTTCTGGGGAATCCAAATTGACACCTCACAAAGGAAAAGCCTCTATTATAGTAGGGGAAGCCAATGCTCATTAAAGAAGTCAGTAACAGTTATAATCTTAATTAGCACATTTAATATTAGTACAAGCAAGACTCCCGAGCCCTTCAATTGGTCCTTAATCCGATGAGAAGACCAGGTCGTTATCCAATCACAGATCACCTCTGAAGCCCCTAGCTTTCAAGTTACACTAGACTCTCTCATTGAGTGGAAGGGTACTAGTTATAAACCGCCTGGGTATAAGGTACTATATATGTGCCCAGCTTCTAATCCAGGCAGAGGATATTGTAATTACCCTGGTGAATTTTATTGTAAATATTGGTACTGTGAGACAATTTCCATGGGGTGAAAGGTACAGAACCCAGTAAGTATCTAAAGGTTGAAGGAGGCCCACACGGATGCATAAAGCCCTGGATAAGTCCCTCGGGAGCAGTAACATATGTTGAGACTTGCAAATTTCACTACATCAATATAACACAATCCCAAGACCCTGGGTGGTTATTAGGACGAACCTGGGGTCTCAGGGTGTGGGAACCCGGAAGGGATCGGAGAGTGTACATTCTTATAAAGAAAGAAGTAGTTCCCCATGATTCGGGATTTGTTGGACCGAATCCAGTGGTGTAGGGATCCGTAGACCCCAACGTAAGGAATCAAAATAACCATTCAGAAAAACTAGAAAATAGCACCCAAATAACAATCACGATAAGGACACCCCAAGAATATGGAAACAAGGCTTTTTGGAAAATTTTGCAAGCTACCTTTAAAGTGTTAAATGACACACACCCAAATTTAACTAGAGAATGTTGGTTATGCTATAACATTAACCCACCCTTTTATGAAGCCATAGGCTCCATAGCAGAACCAAAAAGAGCAAACGGCACTAATCCTGCCACCTGCTCATGGAAATCAGAAAGAGAAGACACCCCAGGAATAACATTATCTCGAGTTACTGGAAAAGGAAAATGTGTGAAAAATGTGCCCCCAGATAAAATTCATTTATGTCAAACAAAACTACAGATTAATGACCCTCGTAAGCCAGCTCAGTGGCTAATTCCAGCACCTAATACTGAATGGGTTTGTAACATTTTAGGAATAACCCCATGTGTTTTTATAACAGCCTTTAATGAAACCTACGAATTTTGCATACAGGTTATAATAGCTCCCCGGGTTATTTATCATTCTGAAGAATATATGTATACACAAATCTTAAGACTTATGTTTGGACCTTGTATTTTTAACAAAATCATTAGCATTGTGAGAAGCAGGTTAGAAGCAGCTCACCTTATGCTAATACGAGCCAAATATGAAGCCTTAAATGAGGAAAAGACAGAAGATTATTTAGAGTTAAGTAAAAGAGAACTACAAAGATTTAACGAACAAAAGTAAGCAATAGAAAAAAGGGAGAATTGTAATAAATAGAGACCCTTTTGTTCGCCTAAACATGTAAGATACGATGCTTTGCAAAACTATGCTTTGTGTAATAGGGATGAGGTTGAAGGCTGCTGCTGACGTCTGTATAATTATGAGAACAGCCTTGCAAGCTCTCTTGAATTCCAGAAAGTTAAGCCACTCAGATAAGCCTTAAAAGGAGAACAGTGAGGAAAGGTCAAAAGAGGAAGACTCCTGATCTTCATCCTGCGACCACCAGAAGGCAGAAAGCGACCACCAGTGACCGGAGGCACATGCGCAGAGACACCCGAGAAAGGACACGTAACCCGGAAGTCGGACCACTTAAAAGGGAAGACACGGAAATCGGAAGCGCGGCAGCCAAAGGAGCAGAGACTCCCCTGCCGCCCAGCGCTGATTTTTTTGCTTATTGCTTGCTTGCTGTAATTAATAAAATTTTTACCATATCACTCTCTTGAGTGCGTTCATAACACAGCCCATGGTTCTTAACAGCAGAACCTGGTACCAGCCTAAAAGCAAAATCCTATGGATTGTTGTAAATCTTTTTACTGCTGCTGAAAATTATTTTGTCTCTCTTTTCACAATATGAAATGCTGATCATCTCTCTGATGATTTCTAAAAAGAGTTATTGTGATGGTGTGTTTAAGTGAAGATCAGGCTCAGAACTGCCATGATTTCTTGTTCTTTTGAATTTGCCAAGAAAGTGCACATGTCTCTAGGAGTGCTTGTGTTGTTTTGCAGCTGTGCTTATTACAGAAGCAGAAGTGGACCCAGTTAAAAGATTAGAATTAAGATTGTTGGTGTTTCGAATTGAGAAGAGAACTGTGGAGACTCTAAACTTGGTCTATTTTAATAAGTACATGTGTTTTTAGAGATGAGTCTTATTTTGTGAAAGAAGAGTTTGAAAACAATTGTAAGACTGGTTCTTGCTATAGATTGTTCATAGTATATAAGCTGCAAGTGTTGTTGAAACATAAAGATATTGTCAGAAACTTGTCAATGTATCTAAATTCCTGTAAAAATAAAAGACCTGATCATATCTTGTCATAAAAAAAAAAAAAAAAAAGTTACACTAGAGATTATTCACATTAAGCAGCTGTGTGAAGATGGATTCCTTTGTACTTGTAGAAGAAAATTTAGAGAAGAATGATGTCTGTGTCTTCATTTCTAGCTTGACTGAAGATCTGTTCAAGGCAGTAGAAATAGTAATTGCAGGTTTGTTTTAGTTGGTAAAAGTAGCTGGCTAGCTGACTGGTCTCTGTGTCTAGCGCCTTTGGGGTTTTGGGGAGGATCCCCAAAAAGGAGGTGTTAGGATTTTGTAGTTGATTCTAAAGCAAAGTAATTTGTGTAGTGAAGATTCTGGAGGGATGTGGTGTAAAGAGTGCGAGATGATAGTGGCAGAGAGAGAGAGAGAGGTTTGCGATGCCTTTCATTAGAGTTGTAAAGATTTTTAGAAAGAGAGGTGAGAATTGTGCCCGAAATAGGAGATGTTAGGAGCATCTGGAGCGCTGGGTTAGGAGTTGCTAGGTTTAGGTGTTGTTTTATTGCTTTTATGTAAAGTGGCTGCAGCAGGACCCGGTCCCTGTGAGTGGCGAACAGCGGGGCCCGGTGTGGCGGCTCCCGGTCCTCTCCCACCCGATGTGAAGGGTGCAGAGCGCGGTTCGTGAGGGGCGCTGCTGGAGCGGGACCCGCCGTGTCTGTGCCGGGGTCTCGAGGGGTGCGGGGTGCCGGGAGTGCTCGCCGGCCCGGCAGCGGTGCTGGGTGAGGTTTGCTGCTGAGGAGCGAGCTGGCCCAGCAGAGGAGCCCCAGACCAGAGCACTGTGGACTCCGGGCTCTGCCCCTCGGCTGTGGTGGGAGCTGAGTGTGTTTGAACATGCCAGTCCTGTGTGTGAAGGGACGGCACAGCAGGGAAAGAGGGGACACGAGCTTTGCCCCAGGGTCAGCACGCAAGTGACAGCCTATGGGCCCTCCCTGCAGAGCGAGCTGCTGAAACAGCCTGCTGGCCCAGAGCTGCGGCAGCAGGAGGGGGAGAGAGAAATAGCCTGAAAAACTGCTGTGAATGGGAAAGAAGGAACGGAACAAAGGACGAAGAAACAGACCGGTGTATGATGAGACCAAAGCAAAAGTAGTCTAGCTCGTTAGGTTCTGAAAACCTCATCAAAGTGTTTAATTTCTTGAAATAAAATCTCTTTTTCTTTTATTTTTTTTTCCCTTTCTTTCTTTTACTCTTGTTGTTAAAAGGAAGGGGTTTGTTCTAAGAAACCGATAAAAGAAGTTTGTGAAGCTAAACAAGTAAATATTAACCAAAGGGTAAAAAGGTAATGAATGTAATTTATTTGAAGTCAAAACTAACCTAGCCTTTCTTGTTTAACTAATTTGAACGCGCAGAAAGAGATTGGCTCCTATGTTAACTGTTAAATTTCGCTTAACCCAAGAATTTTAAAGAATACTGATGGAAAATTTTGATGTGATGTTTTCATTCTCCCTGTGTTATTAAGAAATTGTTTTCAGGTACTACTGATAATTAAGGCAGAGAAGCTGCAATCTGGACCAAAGAGTGAAGTTGGATTCACACCAATAAGATCAAAAGACCTGAGGATTGGACTGTAACACCCAAACAGAGTGATACAAACTGGACTCTTGGATAGAGGCCGGCGGTAATGAACTGAAACAATCCAAATGACCCAAGGAATGAGCTAAGAATCACGCCTAACTGAGAAGTAAGACCAAGCCTGTATCAGTAGTTTCAAGTCCTGCCTGGACAAGTTCTGGGACACTTTCGATATCCACCTTGGGAAGGAAAAATCCCACTCCAAACAGGAGGACTGGGGCTGTTTTAGTCGGGAAATCCTCGTATATTTTTGCTTTTGCCTGTGATTTGTATAAAGGAGGGGGGGAGAACCACAACTTCCATCAGTGCCACATCATATACCTTGTCTAAATCATCCCAATATGGGACATGCTATCTGGATTAAATATAAGTGTTTAAATTAGAGAATAATAGGTATTATGGTTCACAAAGTTAAGCCTCTCGTTGCAGGAAGTGTTCGGTGCCAAATCTATTAAGAATAACTTAAATGATAACTTTTTTTTACAGATGGGAAATTACTAGTGCGTGTTGAGTGGGAAGTACCTGAGGAACGGTGGGAAACTGCTGCTAAAAGGTGTCAAAAGAAATTTGCTTGGAAATTACAAAAGAGGAAGTGACAAGGAAATAGGGGGCAAGACCAGACTGACCACTACAACTCGCCACCGAGAAGAATATAAAACACCTGCTGTGAGCTGCAACCTCATAGGCAGGATGGGTGGGGGTGTAAGTCATACTGGACCCCTATTATTCCTTCTTCTGTCACTTATCCTTTTCCCTTTTGGGACACCAGCAAAGCCATGTTACAAATGCTATCAAAAGCTCTACATGGAATGACACCGGGTTTTCTTTCATATTACCCACACCAATATCAATAGTCACTGCTATAACCCATCCAAGTTAAGTGCCTGTATACATAAATGGGAAAAATATTGGATCACAGAAAACTTAAGAGTCAGTGGTACTAGATTGGGAAGCACTTGCCCAAAAGGGGAAAAATGGATTTGCTTCACGGGGGCGGTCAAGGGAAAGACCCAAGATTTGATAAAAGAGCAAGTGATAAGAAAAAAAGATAAAACCAACACAGAAACCTAAACCTAACTTAACCTCACGTCAGGACCTGTATGCAAGGCTCAAACAGCAATTAAAAGGGGAAATAGATATCTCAAGACTAGGGAAAAACCTGTTTGTGGATTTAGGGGAAAGGATAAGTAAAGAACTTAACATAACGAACTGCTGGGTCTGTGGAGGAGCCTTGATGATGGAGGAATGGCCATGGAAAGGTAGTAGCATAGGCCCGGTGGAACTCCTTAAGTGGAACCGGACCAATATAAGAGGGGGGACTCGACCAGAAAGATGGATTCTAAGTTCAACAGTGATAGGGGAAGAATGTTTATGGCGAACTGGTAAGGAATTTATTAAAGAAATAGGGAAAACTCCCTGTAAAAGGTATAAGGTTAGCAATGGAACTTCTACATGGTGGATCCCAGAGGAGCCAACTCTGTATTGGACTCAAGGAAAAGTAAAAGAAAAGAATTGTGTGTATGATAATCGAACCAGACTCTTCAGATGTAATGATAAAGGGAAAAATCCTTACTCTGGAATCCCAGAAATATCTAAATTTGGGGAAAATATAAATCAACAGAAAAATGACTATTGGAAGGCACCAGATGGCTTATTTTGGATATGTGAGAAAAGTGCATACCCAAAGCTCCCTTCGCAATGGAAGGGGAGTTGTACTCTGACGAGACAGAAATCAGTTGGGGTGTTAGTTTTGGAGGTCCTAAAAAGAAATAAAAGAGAATGGTTTTGAGCACCTCAAAAATGGGGAGATGAGAAATGGCCCCTGAACGCATATTGGAAACATTCTTGGGCACAAGATGGAAGTTGGGGATATCGAACCCCAATTTTTGCATTATGAAACTCCAAGCTGTTGTAGAAATCATAACCAATAAAACAGCTGGGGCTATGGAACTAATAGCCAGTCAGAGATGAAAAGCCAGAGCTGCAATATATCAGAGTAAAGTGGCTTTAGACTATTTATTAGCTAAAAGAAGGGGTGTTCTGTGAAAAAAAAAATTAATACATAAGATTGTTATTTTCAATGACAATAAAAATGCCATTCTAGATATCGCCAAAGATATCAGAAAAATGGCCCATGTGCCGGTTCAAAAATGAAAATCAGTAATGACCACTAATTGATGGGATAATGTATTGGGGATAGAGTAGTAGAAGAAGCTAAGCTTCTTCCCCTTGTAGCAGTGCTACAGCTGGTTTAATAGTTCTTCTTTGTTTAATCCCCTGTTTAATTTGGCTGATCACCAATATAGTTCAAAGCATAGCAAATACCTATAGACCTGAAATTAGCTACATCTAGAATGGCAAAAACAAAAACAAAAAAAAAAAATCATAGTATTAAGAAAACAAAATAATGTGAAAAATCTGTTGGAAGAAGCTAAATTGATTTGTGAATAAATGAACGAGTGCTAGAAGCTAGAAAACAAGAATTATTGCTCAAGCCAAATGATTTATAAAAAAAAGAAGAGGAGGGGTTTGTTATAAATTTGTATTGTGATATTGGCTTTCGCAGATGAATATTATATGTTAAATACTTTTTAGCTATGTATGTACTTTTTTCTTGCGAACAAGTCTTAAGCTTAAAAGAATTTCCTAGGTACAAGGCAAGGAAACCCCAGAGGGCAAGGACAGTGGGGCCCAAACTCTTATCAAGAGAACAATAGAAGCCAAACTGTTATCAGCGGAAGATATGAAACCCATCTGCCCTCAGAAGAAGGATGAGAGGCCCAGACCCTTATCAACAACTGACCATCTGCAGAAAAAAGGAAACCAGACTCCAAAAGAATGCTGACCAGCAAGAATAATGATGACCAGCAAAAAAATTATGATGACCAGCAGAAACTGAGACTGTGCAAAAGCATGATCTAAGAAGGCGGAACCAGGGAGGGGACATGCTTGAATATGCATTAACCCCTCACAGCAAGGATGGGATAAAAGGGGTATCCATGGGATACCAGGTGTGCTCTTGGCAGCGCGCCAAGGCACCCGGCCGTTTTAACCCTTTGCTTTATTTCTTATGTCTCCTAATTGTCTTTTATTTATATTAAATTCTTTTTATAAATTATTAAGTTAATCTCGTTTTTAAGAACAGCCTTCTTACAGCTGGGTTGATGGGCCATTTCAACTTATGGGGTATTATTTTAAGGATGAGCTGTTTAAAGGTAAAGGGGTTTTTTATTTATTTCTGTGATTATTTTTTTTTCTGGGAACAGAGGTCTTCTCTCCCTGGGGACAAAGCGTCTTCATCACTCTTTTTTTTTGTTTAAGCTTCTTATGGGATCACAGTGTTTTTTAATATCTGCTTTGTTTAATTATGGTTGCCTCTGCTCACATTTATAGTTTGAACACTCCATCCCCCCATACTTTCTCATTAATTAAAGGGGATATTTTAGTATATTATAGTTTATCTCTATGGCCTTACTAAAAGAACTGTCAGCCCCATTACTAGGGCATCTTTTTATTTTCTTTCTATCTGGGACTTGACTTTTTTTACTGACTTTGTTGTCTTTATGTTTTTTTTCTACGTGTCTTTACTTTGTCTTTTTCTCTCCCTTGAGAGAAGATTAAGGTGTGCAGGTTTCATCTGTGTAGTGAAAGGGTTAATATCCTGCCTAGGCCTGTAGATAGTCATGATGGTTTCTGCCAGGCAGTGGCTGAAAGAGTCATGGTGATGGATTTCAGGCCGCACTGGGCCCCTCCCTTTGCCTGGCAGCTGCTGGGGTGGGGAGGGGCCACAGCAGAGAGGGCCTGGCCTGGCCCGGCGGACCCTGGCTCGACGCAGCCTGGTGGCAGGGGGACAGGGCTTGTTGTCAGTGAGATGTTAGCAGCCATGGCCTAGCCTAGTTTCGACTGGGATCCCGTAGCCTGCTCTGCCCTGCCCAGGAGCCACTGAGGTCCAGCTCAGCCCGGACAAGCCACGCAGGCTGTGGCGGAGCAGCACCAGCCCCACCAGAGCTTAGTTACCTTTTGAGGCCTGAAGCAAGAGAGATATTTCCCGGGCTTGCCTGTTTTTAAAATGTGGATTTTACAGAGGTGGACCCAGCTTCTAAAATTTTTAATAGGTTGTTAATTCTCAGAACTAGTCAGCTATTGTTTTTTCTAAGCACAGAAGCTCTTAATAGCTTCTCCCAAAAAAATAATTTTCTGTAAGCAGTTTCTTCTCTCTTCACTAAATGTCAACTAATGGAAAACCATCACACAAAGACTGCTTCCCAAGGAACTCTCTGAATAAGTCTCCTAAATAGGCCAAAGTCTACCCTCCGGAAGTCTAATGTAAAAGTTTTATTGATGCTCCTCCTGATTTCACCAAATATCAAGAACTTAATAATTGCATAATCACTATGCCCCAAACAGACTCCAACCACCATATCTCCCACCAGCCCATCTCTATTTGCAAACAACAGGTCTAACATAGTCCCTTCCCTTGTGGGCTCACTCACCAGCTGCAACAAAAATTTGTCCTCCACACACTCTAAGATCTTCCTGGACTGCCTCTTTCAGCTGTATTAAGTTCCCAGCAAATGTCTGGTAGGTTAAATTCACCTACAAGAACAAGGGTTGGTGATCCTGAAACATTCTCCAGTTACTTATAGAATAACTTGTACAACTGTTCTTCCTGCTTGGGTGGACGATAACAGACTCCCAGTAGGATGTCAGCCTTGTTTGTCTTCCCCTTAATTCTTACCCATAAGCATTTCAACTTGACTGTCATTAGTTTCAATACCTGTGTCATCAAGAGCCTCCCTAATATAAAGGGCCACCTCTCCACCTCTTCTCCCTTTCCTGTCTCTTCTGATGAATTTGTAGCCATCCAGTGCAGTGCTCCTGATATGTGAGTTGTCCCACCACGTTTCCATTATGGCGACCACATCATAGCTTTGCTGTTGTACCATGGCTTCCAGCTCTTCTTGTTTGTTACCCATGCTGCCTGCATTAGTATACATGCACCTCAGCTGGGCTCTTAATTTCACCCCTAACTCGGGTTTACCACCCTTGGGGCTGCTTCCAGAGAGCCCAACTGCATCCCCTTCCCCCTTCAAACCTAGTTTAAAGCCCTGTCAATGAGTTCCACCAGTTCATGAGCTAAAATCCTTCTGCCCCTAACAGAGAGATGGAGCCCATCTAGTTCCAGCAGGCCAGGTGCTGAAAAAGTTGCCCCATGATCAACAAATCCAAAATTCTGCTGATAACACCAACCCTTGAGCCATTTGTTAATAATGTGGGCTCTCCTATTCCTTTCATCATTTTTCTCCGCCACCAAAGGGACTGAGCAGAACATTATCTGTGCTCCTGCCCTGTCAACCACTTGACCCAGTGCCCTAAAGTCCCTTTTAATTGCCCTGAAGCTCCTCTTTTCAATCTCATCACTGCCAACCTGGAGTATCAGCAGTGAATAATAATCAGAGGGCTGAATCAGCCCAGGGAGTCTCAGTAATATCCTGTACCCGGGCCCCAGGGAGGCAGCAGACCTCCCTGTGGGATGGGTCCAGTTGACATATGGGGCCTTCTGTTCCCCGCAGAAGGGATTCACCCACTATGACTACCCTTCTTTTCTTTTTAATGTCAGAGGTGGTGATCCGTCTGCCAGATGAAGCATAATTGAGAGGCTCACTGGGCAGATAATTTCTTCTATGTCATCTGGCTGACCCTCTAGATCCAGGGCCTCATACCTATTCTGAAGTGGCACCTGGGTAGCTGATGGGGGTCAGGAGGAATTTTTATTACCTCCCCAAGTAGGAACCCATTTCCACTCCATCCACCAGGTGTCCTCCTATTGCCTGACAGTGGGAGACATCAGAGTCCTCTGACTCCTGGTGGGCCTCCCTCAAGGATGGAAGGATGGAACTCCACCAATCTAATTCCCTTTCGCTTTCCCTGATACTCCTTAGTCTTTCTACTTCCTCCCTAAGCTCGGCCACCAGCAAAAGGAGATCATTCACTTGTTCACACCACAGGCAGACTTCTTCTGCAATGCCCCCTGGTACCACTGATAAGCTTAAACACTCCATGCAGGAATGGGTCTGGACAGACATCCTTCTTGGAGGGTTCTACTTGGCTACATACACTTTTACTGACTGCAGTTTTTGATTGTGTAAAAGCCATTACTAATAAAAAAACCCCAACCAAAATCAACTAACCAATAGAAACAACAAACTAAAATTCCCAGTAGCAGAAGAAAACCTGCAACCCTGCCTGCTTGCCCTGCCTGGGTAAACTGCCATGCAAACTGATGTGCCACGCGCTCAGAGCCGTGCCATGCTCCTGTTTGCCCGCTCCTGTTCACTGTGCTCCCTAGACCGCTCTTTTAATCAGCCCGCCGCTAGCTGGAGGAAAACTCCACCCTGAGCTTGTGTGGTTAACGAGAATGAGGAACCCACCTGCTCAGTGCTCTTTTAATTAGCCCACCGCTCCACGGGCTACAGAAAGAGGGATTCTGATCAGATACCACCTAATCTGTAGACAGTGTAGTTAATTTGGGGGAGCCTCCAGAGATGGAGTTTAGGACAGCCCATCAAGCACTGTGCCCACCCATCTCTTTGCAGACAGCCTGGCATGATTCAATGTGACAATATGGAGGCTCTCATTCAACAGTTCTTCCTAAGGTCATGCTGTTCTGTTCCATGAGCTTATATATCAAATAAGTCAACTCAAATGAGTGTTAGTTCTTTTTTTTCTTATATCTGGGATGAAGACAGTGCCTTTATCTGCTTGGCAAATGGTTGCAATAAGTCCATTTGGGTTTGCTATCTTTAATGTAATAAAGACAGTCAGCAATCCAGGAGAGCTGCGGGCATTTATAATGGTGTCCTTCTTGCAGAATGAGGTCTCTAACATTAAATTATGTATTTTAATTAAAAGCTGAGCTTATAGATCTTAAGCTACTAAATTTCGTTTTCAGCTGCTGTGAGCCTGGTGAAAAAGCCAGTGGGCAGTGCTGCCATTTTCCCTTCTGTCACGGGGTGACTTTACCTTAAAGATAGCTTTGTGAGCTAAGGAAGTTGAAGCTGCTGGTGGCTGATGGGAGTCTTTTCTCCTGACCAATTATCAGTCATTTCTAAGAATTGACAGCAGTTTTGACCATTGAAAAGTGAGATCAACTTGTGAACATCACCTTAAGATGTAAAGCTAGAGTTCTCTTGTTCTCTTTGGGGTTTCCAGCTTCTGACAAGGTAACAAGTCTCTGTCTTGGCCTCCCCCCCGCCTCCAGGCTGGACAAGGCTGCGGGGGGGGGGGAAGAGAAACGGAGCCGGCCAGCTTGGCTTAGTTTGTAGTTTCTGCTGCTGAACTGAAACCTGACACTATGAACATCTGCAGCTTTTCCAAGACTTTAATTCTTTTACTACCTGGATAAAACGCACAGATTACTCTTTTTTCCCAGAGAGGCAGAGAGAGAGAGAGACAATCAACATGACGAAGACAGTGAAGAAAAGAGTTAAGTTTTAGATGGGGAAGAGAGAATAAGGAGATGCTTTATAAGTTGAAATATTTTTCTGTTAAAGCTATGGAGATGGACAATAATGCTCTGAAAAAAACTCCTTTAATTCATGACAGATTATATTGGGAGGAATGGAGTGTTCAAAGTGTGGATTTTGAGCAAAAAGTAGAGTCATTGTGATACAGTGAGGTGCTGGAACAGAGTTGAGCGAAGATTTGAGGCCTTGAGGGCAATGAGAAAACTGTTTTTCCAGCGAAGCTCACAGAGACAGATGAAAAAGACTTTTGCCTTTGAATAACTCATCCTTAAAAAATGATATCCCTAGACTCATGGCCCATACACACCTCAGAGTGATGTGAAATGGGAGGAGTGAACTGATGGCAGATTTCCGGGCAGCTGGCATCAGAGAAATAGAAAACTATAACAGAAATAGTTTTCTCGTGAGAAACTCCATAGATTAGCAGAAGAAGACTTCTGTTTCTCTACAAAGGCTGATGAAAAGACTCTAGCAGGAATTGGGACTGTTTTAAACACTGAAGTTCCAAAGTTTTTTGTCTCTATGTTGTCACGTGTACAAGGGAATGGTGGGTAGTGGGGGATAAAAGTGTTTTCTGGAAGTTTATTCTGGTGTTCTTATTCTTGTAGTTTTGTTAATAAACTTTCTTTATTCCTTTTAAGTTTTAAGCCTGTTTTGCTCTTGTTCTAATCCATATCTCACAGCAAGAAATAAGTAAGTTTTCTAGTAATTTTTTAGTTACTGCTTTAAAACCACGACATTTATTTGGTGTGTTCGCCGGGAAATGAAATTAGCAAATCTAAACCTCTACACCTTCTTGAGCTTTTCACAGTCGCTCTGCTGAGGAAACCTCACTTTGGAGCTGAAAAGACAGCCTGGTAAAATGCATGTTTGAGCAATTTACCAAAAGCACATCAAAGAGGACTATAAGAGCAAAGGCATCAGAAATCTTATTCTGAAATCTTTCTTCAGTGATGCATTGTACTGCTTCCCCCAGATGGATCACCTGCAATTGTTAGGGTAAAGGCAGACTTGCCTGGAGCTGCAGGATGAGGTTTATCAGCTCTGCCCTGCCTGATGGAAAGCCTGTGCTATCAGATGGGAGAAGCCCAAGGAGTAAGCAAGCTCAACACACCAGCTCCTTGTGCTTCAAGAATTTCAACATCTTCCACAGCAGGTCTCTTAGCATGAGCTAGCTCTGCTTGGCTTCATGGGTAGGTGTCCTGGGGTGACTTTATGATGCTTGTATCCCAAATCACCTTATGTTATATATTAAGTTCTGCACCTTTAAGACTGGCTCTGAGAGCGAAGGGGGAGAAGTGCACAGTTTGTGCTGAGAAAAAGCACTCACTCCCCTGCAGCCTGCTCCTGGACTATGTTGTCTGCAGCACGGACAGACAGCAGGACAGAGCTCTCCTTTGCTTTTAGTTAGTTTTAGCTAGCTGAGGCAGAGGAGTTCCCTAGACTGTTTTTTTTTCCTTTTTTCTTGGCTCTGTTCAAACCTGCTCTGAACTGAACACCCAGCCAAACCCTGGGAGCTCACGCCTGTGGCCCACTGGGGCCTGGGCCTCGGCACTTTCCAGCGCCAGAGGGACTGATAAGAACCTGAGTGAGCCGAGCTACACCACATGAAAAGGACTTTTCTGGATTTGCCATCTCATCGAACAGCGAGAGTGAAACAGAGAAATTAAGAATTAGGAATCAAGCATCAAGAAAATGCTTTGACTAAAAGAGGGGGGCCTGACAAAACTGCATGAAATGCTTACTGCTCCCACAAGAGCAGGAAGAGAGCAAGACTACAAGACAGAGAGCTAGAATGCGCAAACAGGATGCAAGGATAAAGGCACCACAGGATAAGGAGATTCTTTGGACCCCTAAGTCAGAAGGAATGATACCAAAGTCGGAAAGGTGGTCAAAGGGCTAAAAGGAGACAAGGTGCAAGGAGACAAGGTGAAAAGTTCAGCTGAGAGGAAAATTGCTAACTTCATCCCACAGACCCCCAGACAACCACCAGAGTGACCAACAAGGAGCAGTGCACAGCCGCAAAGAGGCGCGGAGCTAATTTTAATATGAAGCGGGGACAGGCAGGGTTAGGAAATTAATATGTATTAGGCATATTGTGTAACCTTAGTTTGTAGAGAATAAAAAGAGAGGGGCAAGTCTCCAAGGTGTGCATGTCTTTGGAGGAGTTATCTCCCATGCACCTCAGAGCTGAATAAATACATACCTACTCTTATAACTTACTCTGTGGGTTACAGAGTTTTCTTTTCGCATATCAAGACGTTTTATTGCTTAATATTATTCAATTTCTGTTCATTTTTTTCCACTTTTCTCCAAGGAAATATTTTTCCCAAACCAGTTGGGGGGGGGGGGCACTTGAATTTGCTTTCTGGAGGGATCCCATTTGGAGGTTCTCTCCCAAATTTGCCCTAAACCAAGACAGAGGGGTAGGGTGGATGGCTCTGCCTTCCGTTCCCATGGGGTGAAGGGCGGGTCTGCCCCCTGTTCCCATGGTGGTGAGGGGCTGTCCCCACCCTGCTCCCATGGTGGGAGGGGTGAACCACGGCCCGGCTCCCATGGGGGTAAGGCTAGGCCCCTCTCCAGACCTGGTGGAGGGGCTGGGCACCCTGGCCCCCACAGGAGTGGGCGGGGGGACCCAGGGGCTGGGGACTCTGGGGATGATGAAGAAGAAGTTATACTCTCAGCTGCTCCTGTCATATATGTTGGTAAAAGAAGGATAAATAGACACTATCAATCTTTCTCTTACCAAAATATAAAAGAAATCTGTAAATCCCAAAGAGAGTTTGGTAGAATGTGGCAGTGTGCCTCAGGGAGACAAAGAGTTAACATTGTTCCACCCCAAACCCCTTGTGAAGGGCGGCCCAGGTGTTCTGATTGGGTTTGAGTCCCTGGGGGGTTCTCCCTTGGTGTGTTTCTAATGGTCCCTGACTCTGAACTCCACCCTCAAAGGTGGAGACCCTTGGGAGTTCTGTCCCTCAAAAACCCCTGCTGTGCCTCTGTTCGGAGCTCTCTGTTCTGGACCTGAGTTTGTTCCCATGTTGAATAAATGGTTTCATGAACGGGAGCCCGTCTCGGTTGGTGTTTCATGCTGGTCCCCAGAATCATGCTGCTTCCCTGGACGAGATCCTGAGGTTGCGGACTGCAACAGTAGAAATAGTGAAATCCTTAAGGGAATGGTAAGACCTAACATCCAATGAGTTAGTTCCAGCTGATCTCAGAGACCTCTTCTGGTGTCTCCTAACCCCCTCAGACTTCGATCTTTGGGAATGCACATGGAAGAGATCTTTAAAAAGGCTCCTGGTTGAGCTCAAGCAAAGCACCCAGGATGCAAAAGATGCAGATGATAATGAGATGACATTTGAACATGTATGCAGTGAGGCAATGTGGGCTAAACCTGAGGACCAGGCTCGGGTGCTAACAAAATCCATTTTACATAAGATCTGTGGCAAGGCAGAAAAGGTTTTTAACCAATTGACAACAGTTGAAACCCAAATCAGCTATGTTAATATTAAAGTTTCCATCAGAAAGCTTTTTGCAGTTTGTTGACCAGCTTTGAGTGCAAATAGAGAGGCAAGTGGAAGGACCAGTGGCACAGGCAGAGCTGATTAAGGAGATGGCTCAGAGGAATGCCAAGAAGGCCTGTTGCAGGGTGATCCTGGGACTGCCCGTTGATCCTCCACCTACCATAGCGCAGATGATCAAGGCATGTACCAAGAAAGCAGAGCTGTTTGGTGCACAAGACAGGAAGCGGGGACTGACAAACCCAAGGACTGTAGCAGCGGTAACACCAGGAATGAAGAAGCCACAGATGTCATCAGAGCAGCTCCAACATATCATCTGCTTCCAGTGCAAAAGGCCAGGACACTTCGCCGGAGACTGTCCTCAAAGCCAGCATTAAAAGAAATACCAAAAAGAAGCAGCAGACAACCAACAAAAACCTGAAACTAGAGCGCAGCCCCTCCCAGAGCAATGATATAAATGTAGCTGGCCCCAGAGTGGGAAAAGCCTCTCTCTTAATTAAAAAGGGAGAGGAAGGGAAGCAGGATGCGGGACGGCGGAAAAACAATTTTGGGTAACACGTGCCTAACAAAGTCTGGTAACCTCACAAATGATCCAGACTTGTATCTGCCAAAGCTTTTCTTTTCAGATTTACTCATTGAACAGTCATTGGAGTGGACCTGCTGGACAATTCACGAGACATGACAGGACTGGATAGTGAGTATTTTGTTATTGGGGGCACAGCACACACACCCATGGAGATGGAGGTGGCTCCCGTGACAATCAAGGGAGACTTAACACACATCATTCTCCTGGCACGTTGCCCTCAGCCACCCTTTTATTTGGCCAAGGGGCTGTAGTGGTTTTAAAGCACTAGCTAAAAAATCACCAGAAAACTTATTCATTTCTTGCTGTGAGATATGGATTAGGAGAAGGGCAAAACAGGCTTAAAACTTAAAAGGAATAAAGCAAGTTTATTAATAAAACTACAAGAATAAGAAAGCAGAATAAAACTTCCAGAAACCCTTCTTCCCCACCACCCAGCATTTCTTTTGTCCAACTGACAACATAGAGACAAAACCTGGTGGTTAAAGCAATCCCAACTTTGCTATGGTCTTTTCATCAGTCTTTGAAGAGAAAGGAGTCCCCTTTTGTCATTCTATGGAGAGTTTTCCACAAGAAAAAAAAAATGTTTTCTCATGGCTTTTCATTCCCCTGATGCCAGCCGCCTGGAAAACTCTGCCATCAGGCCTTCCTCCCATTTCACACCACTCAGAGGTGTGTCCATGGGTCATGAACTCAAGGGGTATTACTTTAAGGATGAGTTATTCAAAGGCAAAGGTTCTCTTCATCTGTCTCTGTGATCATCTCTGGGACCAGAAGTTTTCTCCTTTTCTCCCTGGGGGCGACGCATCAACAACTCTCACTTCCCTTTCTCTGTTCTAGCATCTCATGGGATCACAACTATTTCACCATCTGCTCAGCTTCATCACAGTCCTAGTTTAGGGCAAATTTGGGAGGAAAACTCCAAATGGGGGTTTCCCGAGGGAAATGACCCCTCCCCCCCAACTGGTCGGAGAAAGGAAAAAAATTCCTTAGAGAGAAGTAGAAAAAGCTGTTTATTTAACAGAAATTGAATAATATTAAATAATAAAACCTCTCGCTGTTCGATGGGATGGCAAATCTAGGAAGAAACGTCCTTTTCATGTGGTGTAGCTCGGCTCGCTCAGGTTCTTATTAGTCCTTTCGGCGCTGGAAAGTGCCAAGGCCCAGGGCCCGGTGGGCCATAGGTGTGAGCTCCCGGGGTTTGGCTGGATGTTCAGTCCAGAGCAGGTTTGCACAGATCCAAGAAAAAGGGAAAAAAAACCAAAGGTCCAGGGAACTCCTCTGCCTCAGCTAGCTAAAACTGACTAAAAGCCAGAGAGAAGCTCTGTCCCGCTGTCTGTCTGTGATGCAGACACCACAGTCCAGGAGCGGGATGTGGGGGAGTGATGTTTTTCTTTAACACAAACTGCGTGCTTCTTCTTCCCCCCACTCTCGCTCTCAGAGCCAGTCTTAAAGGTGCAGAACTTAATATATAACATAAACCAGACGATTGGGGATACCAGTATCATAAAATCACCCCAGGACATTCCACCCCTTATCCCCATATCATCAACGTATTATCAAAATTAATATATATATATTTTAACTCTACAACACATACATTGTATACAGACAAGGGCATTCATTCATGATCCTCACCCAACAATCAGATTTCTTTGAGGTACACATTGTATTGTTCCATCTTCCTGCATTATCTACCACATGCAATCTAGTCCCTGAACAAAAACAACCCCACAAATGGGTTTGTCTGCAGTCAAAGTAGAATTGATCCAAACTGTCTTTCTTAACAAACCTCTGAGATGTACCGCTGGGACTTTGTCTCCATCTACCTTATGCAGGGGCTCGGATTGGGCTGGGCCTGCTCGGTTGGTGGAACCTCGGGTGTTAACTATCCATGTGGCCTTTGCTAAATGCTGCTCCAATTTTTGAAAGATCCCCCACCCAATGCTTTCAAGGTAGTCTTTAACAGTCCATTATACCTCTCCACTTTCCCAGCAGCAGGTGCATGGTAGGGGATATGGTACACCCACTCAATGCCATGTTCCTTAGCCCAGGTGTTTATATGGTTATTCTTGAAATGAGTTCCATTGTCTGACTCAATCCTCTCAGGGGTGCCATGCCTCCAAAGGTCCTGCTTTTCAAGTCCCAGGATGGTGTTACGAGCTGTAGAATGAGGCACAGAGTAATTTTCCAACCATCCAGTGGTGGCTTCTACCATTGTGAGCATGTACCGCTTGCCTTGGCGGGTTTGGAGCAGTGTGATGTAGTCAATCTGCCAGGCTTCCCCATACCTATATTTGGACCAATGCCCACCATACCATAGCAGCTTCAGCCGCTTGGCCTGTTTGATTGTGGCACAAGTCTCACAGTCATGAATAACTTGAGAAATGCTGTCCATGGTTAGATTCACCCCTCGGTCCTGTGCCCACTTATAGGTGGCATCTCTACCCTGATGACCTGAGGCATCATGGGACCATCGAGCTAGGAACAACTCTCCCTTGTGTTGCCAATCTAAGTCTATCTTTGACACCTCTATCTTTGCAGCTTGATCCACCTGTTCATTGTTTCGGTGTTCTTCATTAGCCCTACTCTTGGGGACATGGGCATCTACATGATGGACTTTCACAGACAGTTTCTCTACCCTGGTAGCGATGTCTTTCCATTCATCAGCAGCCCAGATTGGCTTTCCTCTGCATTGCCAGTTGGCCCTTTTCCACCTTTCCAGCCATCCCCACTGAGCATTGGCTACCATCCATGAATCAGTGTAGAGGTAGAGCTTTGGCCACTTCTCTCTTTCAGCAATGTCCAGGGCCAGTTGAACAGCTTTGAGTTCATCAAGTTGGCTTGATCCACCTTCTCCTTCAGTGGCCTCTGCGACCTGTCGTGTGGGGCTCCATACGGCTGCTTTCCACTTCCGGATCATCCCTACAATGAGACAGGAACCATCAGTGAACAGAGCATAGCATGTTTCTTCTGCTGGAAGTTGGTTGTACGGTGGAGCTTCTTTAGCTCGTGTCACTTGTTTCTGCTCCTCTTCATCAGTGAGACCCAAGTTTTCACCTTCCGGCCAATTTGTAATTATTTCCAAAATCCCATGGTGATTCAGTTTTCCAATACAGGCGCGCTGCATGATGAGGGCAATCCACTTGCTCCATGTAGTGTTGGTGGCGTGGTGGGTAGCAGGAACCTTTCCTTCGAACATCCACCCCAGCAATGGCAGTCGGGGTGCCAGGAGGAGTTGTGCTTCTGTGCCAATCACCTCTGAGGCAGCCTGGACTCCTTCATAGGTGGCTAAAATTTCCTTCTCTGTGGGAGTATAGTTGGCTTTGGACCCTCTGTAGCTTCACCTCCAGAATCCCAGTGGTCGGCCTCGAGTCTCGCCAGGCACTTTCTGCCAAAGGCTCCAGGACAAGCCATTGTTCCCAGCTGCAGAGTAGAGCATGTTCTTCACATCTGGTCCTGTCCTGACTGGGCCAAGGGCTACTGCATGAGTGATCTCCTGCTTGATCTGAGCAAAGGCTTATTGTTGTTCAGGGCCCCACTGGAAAGTGTTCTTTTTGTGGGTGATCAGGTAAAGAGGGCTCACAATCTGACTGTACTCAGGAATGTGAATTCTCCAAAACCCTATGGCACCTAGGAAAGCTTGCGTTTCCTTCTTGTTGGCTGGTGGAAACATTGCAGTGATCTTGTTGATGATGTCAGTAGGAATCTGACGCCGTCCATCTTGCCACTTTAATCCCAGGAACTGGATCTCTCAAGCAGGTCCCTTAACTTTGCTCTTCTTGATGGCAAAACCAGCTTCCAGGAGGATCTGGATGATTTTCACTCATTTCTCAAACACTTCTGCTGCTGTGTTCCCCCACACAATGATGTCATCAATGTACTGCAGATGTTCTGGAGCCTCACCCTTTTCCAGGGCAGCCAGGATCAGTTTATGGCAGATGGTGGGGCTGTGCTTCCACCCCTGGGGCAATCGGTTCTAAGTGTACTGCACTCCCCTCCAGGTGAAGGCAAGCTGAGGCCTGCATTCTGCTGCCAGGGGAATGGAGAAAAATGCATTGGCAATGTCCATAGTGGCGTACCACTTTGCTGCCTTGGACTCCAGCTCATACTGGAGCTCCAGCATGTCCGGCACAGCAGCGCTCAGAGGTGGAGTCACTTCATTCAATGCACGATAGTCTACAGTTGATCTCCATTCTCCTTCAGGCTTGCGCACAGGCCAAATGGGGCTGTTGAAGGGTGAGTGGGTTTTGCTGACCACCCCTTGACTCTGTAGTTCTCAGATCATCTTGTGGATGGGGATCACAGCATCTCAATTTGTCAGATACTGTCGGTGGTGCACCGTCGAGGTGGCAATTGGTCCTCGCTGTTCTTCCACTTTCAGGAGTCCTACTGCAGATGGGTTCTCTGATAGTCCAGGCAAGGTGTTCAATTGCTTAATATCCTCTGCCTCCACAGCAGCTATTCCAAAAGCCCACCTGAGTCCCTTTGTGTCTTTGTAATAGCCATTCCAAAGGAAGTCTATGCCCAGAATACACGGGGCCTCTGGGCCAGTCACAATGGGGTGTTTCTTCCATTCATTTCCATTCAGGCTCACATCAGCTTCCACTAAAGTCCTGTGATCCCTCTGTCACACCAGCAGTAGAAACAGATTCTGCCCCTACGTGTCTTGATGGGATTAGCGTGCACTATGCACCAGTGTCAACCAAGGCCTCATATTTTCGTGGTTCTGATGTGCCAGGCCAACGAATCCACACTGTCCAAAAGACACTGTTTTCCCTCGCCTCTACCTGGCTAGAGGCAGGGCCCCTCTAAGCCTGCTTATCCTTCTTTCCTTGGGTATATGTCTTGGAGGTTCCTTCAAGGGAATCAGACATGTCATCATCATCATCATCATCATACTTGTCAGTTTGACTACAGGCTATTGGAGTGGCTTTCTTTTTGGTGGAGTATCCCCTCTGAGTCTTGCTGTCTTCCAATTCAAGCATCCGTTTTGCCAGGGCAGCAGTAGATTTTCCATCCCATCTTTTCATGTTTTCTCCACAGTCACGTAGGAAAAACCACAGCTCAGCTCATAGCTTTTTCTCCCTATCTGGAGAACTTCTGCGTTGAGTACCAGGGCTCCTGGTCTGTTACTGCTGCTGTGCTCCTTCAGGAGAACAGCGTGCGTGGCTGCCGGTGTGGGGCCTGGGCCCGGCCCGTCCCCCACCGCGGGGTATGGCACGGCCCAGCCGCAGCAGGGACACGGCACTGACCCTGAGGCATCCCCCAGGGCCGGCGCCACCCCCAGTTCAAGCACCCCCCATCGGTCTGTGCCGGGAGGGCACACGGAAGAGGTGACCTTGCCCCGGGCTTCCACCGCCAGGGCGCGGGCCGAGGCAGCGTTACACCCCCCGGGTCCGCGGCGCCCCCGACGGCCCTTTGGCAAGGCTCCAACCCCGCCTCAGGCTTACATCGCCGGGGTGCCGGCCGAGGCGGCGTTACACCCACCGGTCCCGCGGTGCCCCCGACAGCCCTTTGGCAAGGCTCCAACCCCGCCTCAGGCTTACATCGCCGGGGTGCCGGCCGAGGCGGCGTTACACCCACCGGTCCCGCGGTGGCCCCGTTCAACCCGCCGCACCTTCTCCAGATCCCGAGCAGCCGGAGCAGCTGGGGCTCATAACCGACCAGCAGAGCCTCGATCAGGGAATCGCCTAAAGCGTCCCAAGCTGACTGCGAAAAAATCGCTTCAACCACAGGGAAAAAACCCTCAATTCTGCCATACTCACACAATCACTGAAAGTCAGCATATGACACATCAATCCCCCTCTGATCAGACACCGCACACCATATTTCCATAACCAGGCCCTCCGTAAGAGAAAGCCCAAAACCTTCCATAGCCACAGTCCAGACAGCACCCTGCAACACACGTCAGGGTTCACCAGATGTTACCGCTGAAGATGAATAGATCATGCGGACACAGGTCGAGGTGCGGTGGAAAGAAGAAAAAGGTTTATTTTTCCCCCCAGGATTTATAGGCTCCTGACCACGGCCAGGGATTGGATGGTCAGGATAACACTTTGTCACTGCACTGGCCATGAGAGATGCCCATCACAAGACGTGTAACAGAAAGATTGTACACATATCTATGTTTACAGTTACTCTCCTGGGAAAGTCCTTAGAAAACTACGTTAGCAAGCTCAGAAGCTGAGTTTTCAGGGCGACACTGGTCTGTACTGCCAAGACTGGAAGAAGGTCCTCCCTGAGTTTCTTGAAATTCTCCTCCATTTTGTCTTGGAAGCTTTGCATGCGTGTTCCCATAACTGCAATCGTTGCCTGTATGGGGCCATGCACGGTATCTGCATATGCTCGGAGCTTCTTCGCCATATCCAGCACGGTCTCCTCCCGGTCATCTCGCTTCATTGTTGCTAAAGCAGAAGCATATTCTTGTGGCCCAAGTCGAACAAGTTTTTTCCACATCACAGATGTACATGGCACCAAGTCTGGATTTCTAGTACCTAAGTCACCCACGAAGACGATCTCTACTATTGCCATTTCTCTCAAGCACTGAATCCCTTGTTCTATGGTTTTCCAATGAATTTGCTGTATATAGAGATCGTCTGCACACAGATATCTTTGTGCCACACTTCTTAGGACCCGTTCCCAGAGAATATAAGGGTCAGCCCCCCTCATCATTCCTTGGTCGATAACCGGATCACGTGACAGGGACCCCAGATGCCTCGCTTCCGTACCATCCAGAACTGTAGCCTCACCTGCAGCATCCCACAGACAGATTAACCAACTAATTATAGATTCATCAGGTCGTCGAGTGTAATCTTTTCTCAGGCCACAAAGGTCCTTCAGGGAGAAAGGCTCACCAGTGCTTTCTGATTTTTGATCAGTTGCTGGTCTTGAGGGCCCTTCCCCCACATCGCCATTATCATCATCTGCTGGCCGATCGGTTTTGATTTTGAATTTCATGCCTCTCGTGGTAGGAGCAACTGACACTGGCTTAGGCTCACTGTCTGGTTTGGCTGCTGGCTTAGGCTCACTGTCTGGTTTGCCTGCTAGCTTGGCTGCAGCCTGAGTGACTGGGGTAGCTGCTGATTTATCTCCCTGCCCTACAGTATCTAGCAGCGTGCGATAAGCATATGCTAGGGCCCAGCTTATTGCAATGATATTTTTCTCCTTAGAATCATCATAGCAATTCTGTTCCCGATATTTCCCCACTTTGTCTGGGTTCTGAATTTGTTCACATGACAATTCCCAGGCTGGGGGATCAGAAAATTTCTTCAGAGTTCTGCCCATTCTCTCCCATTTTCTACACCACTCAGGATTTCCTACACCTGAGTCTACTTCTGGGGCAGGGGTCTCATTGGCTCCTCTGGATATCTCAGCCCTCACTCTAGAGAAGTTGCAGACCATATAGAGGAAGCTTAACAGCTGAACTACCAGGAAAGTGGTATCCTTAACACTCACAGGAAACTGGATATTCTCAAAGGGGGACATAACAGATTCAAAGGAGAAGAAGGAAAGAAAAGGCTGAAAAGCCTCATCCCCTGCTCTTCCTCTAACAAACTGGGTGCAATTACCAATAAACTCCCAAAATGTGCTACTGGGACTGGGAGGCAGGGTTGGGCGAAGAAACCATAAGCCAAACATACCTGGCAGAAACTTCAGTAGTTTTATGAACTTCCTATAAATAATTATCACCAAGCCCAGCACAATAACCATTCTAATTCGTACCCCTCTACTGTAAAAGAGGGAAAAGACAGGTATTAAAACCTCAAAAAATTCTAGGGACCAGATCCACATGAAGGCCTCTACCCCGAGAGATATTATGCATCCAAACAACGTGGCTACTGACTGCTTTATCCCAATACAGAATAAATACAACCAAAAATACAATCAATAATCAGTACAGGTTTTTCCACTTTCTCTTTGGCCCCACATTGGGTGCCAAAAACTGTATTTGTCTTAGTTTAGGGCAAATTTGGGAGGAAAACTCCAAATGGGCGTTTCCCCAGGGAAATTACCCCTCCCCCCCAACTGGTCCGGGAAATGGAAAAAATTCCTCGGAGAGAAGTGGAAAAAGCTGTTTATTTAACAGAAATTGAATAATATTAAATAATAAAACCTCTCGCTGTTTGATGGGATGGCAAATCTAGGAAGAAACGTCCTTTTCATGTGGTGTAGCTCGGCTCGCTCAGGTTCTTATCAGTCCTTTCAGCTCTGGAAAGTGCCAAGGCCCAGGCCCTAGTGGGCCACAGGTGTGAGCTCCCGGGGTTTGGCTGGATGTTCAGTCCAGAGCAGGTTTGCACAGATCCAAGAAAAAGGGAAAAAAAACCAAAGGTCTAGGGAACTCCTCTGCCTCAGCTAGCTAGAACTAATTAAAAGCCAGAGAGAAGCTCTGTCCCGCTGTCTGTCTGTGATGCAGACACCACAGTCCAGGAGCGGGATGTGGGGGAGTGATGTTTTTCTTTAACACAAACTCCGTGCTTCTTCTTCCCCCCACTCTCGCTCTCAGAGCCAGTCTTAAAGGTGCAGAACTTAATATATAACATAAACCAGACGATTGGGGATACCAGTATCATAAAGTCACCCCAGGACAAATACCTTTGCTCAAATCTACACTTTGAAATACTTCATTCCCCCCAAAATACTCTTTCATTAATTAAAGGACTTTTTCAGACCATTATTTTCCATCTCCATAGCCTTAACAAAAGAATATTTCAGCTTATTAAAGCATCTCCTCATTCTCTTCCCATCTGAAGCTTCATTCATTCCTTCACTAAATTTGATGGTTTATGTTGTCTCTCTACATGTTAATCACTCTCTCTTTCTCTCTCTTGAAAAAAGATTAAATCTGCTGGTCTCATCTGGGTAGTGAAAGAGTTAAAATCTGGCTCAAGCTGCAGCTAGGTATTCATGGTGGTGGATTTCAGCTCAGCAGCACCTAGGGCCAGGGGCCCCCTGGGAAAGGCTTCAGCCACACCGCTGGAACAGGAACGGGAGGCTTCCTGGGAGGGCTGCAGCAGAGCCCAGCCCCAGCCCAGGAGAGGGGAATCCCCGCAGGCTCCATCCCTGCAGGCTCCATCCCTGCAGGCTCCATCCCTGCAGGCTCCATCCCCTTCCCGGGAGCTGCAGCAGGCCGAGCCCAGTCCCTGTTGAGCTGCATGGCCTGTGGCAGGGGGGAAGACAAGAGCCAGCTGGAGTTCCGGTACCTTTCAAAGGCAGAAACAAAGAGAGAGGGAAACTCCCAGGCATAGGTTTAAAAGGTGGTATTCACAGGGTTGATCTCACTTCTCTATGGTGAACAACACTGTCAGTTCTCAGAAATGTCCAGCTATTGTCCAGCTCTCAAGCAAAGAAACAGCTCCCATCAGTCCGTCTCTCAAAGTCTTCACTTCCATGTTTTTTACTTTTTCTTTCCTAAGTGCCAAACCATCATAGGGGCAAATCATTGCCCAGGCCATTCCTGTTCCAGCAGAGGTCCCAGTAGATGACAAAACACCTGGCATCTACTGGGCAGAAATGGTTGGCGAGGATAAACCCATCATGGGATGCAACCTAACCCGTGGATCAGATCATCTTCATGTGGAGGGGTTGATTGACATGGGGGCAGATGTGACTATCATACTTGAAAGGGTGTGTCCATCACATTGGGACTTGCAACCTCTGGCTGGCAAAATCCAAGGTGTAGGAGGAGTAAAACTGGATAAAGTCTCTAAGAGCATCGTTCAAATTAAGGGGCCAGATGGCAAATTGGCCAATGTTCATCCATTTGTCACTGACTACAAGTGCCCCCTGTGGGAGAGAGACACCATGTACCAGTGGGGAGTCAAACTACTCATCCCTGAGACTCCCCAGGATTTTTTGAAGTGCCCACGGTGGAGCGCCCTACCCAAAAGTTAATGTGGCTGGATGATAATCCAGTCTGAGTAAACCAGTGGCCAATCAGTAAGGATAAGCTTAAGACGCTCGAAGAGCTCATGGAGGAACAATTAGCCAAAGGCCACATAGAGGAAACAACCAGCCCTTGGAATTCACCGGTCTTTGTAATAAAGAAGCCAGGGAAAGATAAGTGGTGCCTCCTTCAGAATTTGAGAAAAATAAACAAAAAAAAAGATTGAGGACATGGGGTCACTCCAACCTGCAATGCCCTCCCCAACGATGCTCCCACAAAATTGGCAATTTGTGGTCCTAGACATCAAGGACTGTTTCTTCCAAATTCCCCTACACTCAGCAGATGTGCCTCGGTTTCTTTCTCGATTCCTACAATCAACCAGGAGGCCCCAATGAAACAGTACCACTGGAGAGTTTTGCCTCAGGGAATGAAATGCAGTCCCTCCATCTGCCAGTGGTACGTGGCTTCATTGCTGTCCCCAGTGCGTGCTGAAAAACGGTAAGCCATCATCCTACACTACATGGATGATGTGCTTGTGTGCACCTTCACTGACACTATACTGCAACACTCACTTGATCTAGTGGTTAAAGTTTTAACCTCTGCTGGATTCCAACTGCAGGAAGACAAAGTTCAAAGGATGCCACCTTGGAAGTACCTGGGCTTAGAGATCACTGGGTGGATCGTTGTTTCGCAAAAATTAGAAATTATTAGTGATCCCAAAATCTTAGTGGATCTCTGTTCCCTGTGTGGGTCTATGAACTGGGTCAGACCCTGGCTGGGTTTCAGTAACGAGGACCTTTGATCCCCTGATCAATTTATTGAAGGGGGAGAGAGAACTGCTTTCTCCCAGGGAACTGACCCCAGAGGCAAAAACCACAATTGAAAAAAGCACAAAGGGCTTTGATTGAGAGACAGGATTATCGCTATAAGCCTGAGCTGCCTTTCAAATTCATTGTCCTGGGAAAGCTACCACACTTACATGGGTTGGTATTCCAATGGAAGGGCAGAGAGATTCACTCTTAATCATAGAGTGGGTCTTCCTCTCCCACCAACGATCCAAAACCATCACTAAGCCACAAGAGCTGATGGATCAGCTGATCCGAAAGGACAGGGTGAGATTGCGGGAACTGGCTGGTTGTGACTTTGTGTGTATTCACCTCCCGGTCAAACTTTCTGGGGAAGGAAAGTACTCTCCTGAGACATTGACCAGGGAGATGTTCGAGCACCTGCTGCAGAGCGATGCTAACCTCCAGTTAGCTCTGGACCATTACAGTGTACAAAATACCAGTCCATGCCCTGTCACACAAATTGTTTCATGAGGAATTCCACCACATTCCTTGTGAAAAAAGGAGCCGTAGGCCGGTCAAAGCTCTTACAGTGTTCACTGACATATCTGGGGTATCCCACAAGTCAGTGATGACTTGGAGAGATCCCCAGACTCAGCATTGGGAAGCTGATGTTGAGTTTGTGGAGGGGTCACCTCAGGTAGCCAAACTGGATGCAGACATGAGAGCCTTTGAGAAGTTCTCAGAGCGAATCAATTTGGTTACAGACTCAGCCTACGGTGCTGGGGTAGTGTCCAGGGCAGAGCAGGTAGTTCTCAAAGACATTGAGAACGAGCATCTCTTTAGGTTGCTCTCAAAACTAATTTATTTAGTTTCAGCTTGAGAGCATCCTTTTTATGTGATGTGAGGTCACATACTGATTTTCCAGGCGGAATCGCAGAAGGGAACCGTAAAGCAGACTCCCTTGCCGCCCCAGCTGAAAGGGTACATCTTCCAGCAGGCTAAGCTAAGGCACCAGCAATATCATCAGAATGTGCCAGGTCTGATTCGTCAGTTCCAGCTAACACGAAGTCAGGCTTGAGCCATTGTGGCCACCTATCCCAGTTGACAGCTCCAGGCCATGCTGTCGCTGGCTATAGGGGTTAACCCTCAAGGCCCTGGGAGGGGTGAAGTGTGGCAGACAGACATCACACACATTCCCAGTTTTGGTCGCCTCAAGTATGTACACATGAGCATTGACACATACTGAGGAGCAGTTTATGCCTCTGCCCATGGAGGGGAAAAGACTCTGCATGCCAAACACCTGGTACAAGCCTTTTTAGTGCTGGGCATCCCTAGGGAAATTAAAACTGATAATGGCCCAGCGTATAAATCCAAGGAGTTCCTAGGGTTTGTCCAGCAGTGGGGAGTGGAACATAAGACTGGCATCCTACACTCACCCACAGGTCAAGCTGTGAGTGAGCATACCCACCAGACGCTCAAACAAGTCCTGGCCAGGCAGAGCAGTGCAACTGTGTGGACCTCAACAGAACAAAAGCTCTGCAAAGCCATGTTTACCATCAATTTCCTGAACTGTTCATTTGAAAACATGAGTCCTCCGGTGGTTTGTCACTGACAGTGGTGATCAATTTAAGTTGTCACAGCGTCCACCAGTCCTAATCAGGGACCCAGAAACTTGGCAGACCAAAGGCTCCTATGAACTTGTTACCTGGGGGCATGGCTATGCTTGTGTCCAGCCCTGCAGGCCCGCGTTGAATACCCCAAAAGTGGGTAAAGCCTTTTGTTCCCAAAAACCCAGCTCCAGCAGAAGGGGATGAAAAACAAGTAGCAGTTGCTTCCAAAAGAAGGCACTGCAGGAAAGAGGGAGATGAGACCTTCCTGACATCTAGTTACTCTCTAGCAGACACACACTGACTGTCAATATGCTTTAAAAATGTTTGTTTTTTCCTTTTAGAGATAACCTACCTCCCACTCTACTCCATTATGAGCCCTATCCCACTTGACATCCTGCTCATGCTGAGCAGTCTGGCAGCTGCCTGGATCGTCCCTCAGCCACGCCAGAACATCTGGGTGACCATGGCACAGACACTCCAGCAAGAAAATATATGCCTGTCCAATGCAGTAGCAAAGGACCCTATGTCCACCTGCCTGGTAGGGATTCCATTGCAGGCTGGAGAATTTCCAGCCAGCTTTGACACTCCTATGCCTAACACAGCTCCCAAATCACACAGCATCCGACCACGTGAAAATTGTAGAAGGCAGGCAGTAATGATTAATAACCCTGTAGAGGAATGGTTACCAAACCTGCCCAATGCAGATAAGGAACCCCAAGAATCAGAGCTATTGGGCTCCTCCCCGGCACCTTATTGTATTCACTTTAATTACAACTCATTATCTGACACTAGAGCTGTTAACAACATATTAAAATTTAGAGAAGAATTCACTGCCAACAAATGGTGTGATATTCTAAGTCATGTTACAGAAGACAAACCACTCTGCTCACACCCAAAAAATCTCGCTAAGTGTTTGTTCCTAATTTGCAGAGATAGGGCATGGGTAGGAATCCCATCTTGGCTTTAGGAGGACCATGTACCATAGAGCAATTGTCCCTGTTAGCACCCAACCAAACCCTAATTGGCAAATGGGTTTGTAGAAACAATTCAGCCAACAAAATTCATAAAAGAAGCACTGACAATTTGGACCCAAACTGTGATTTTGAAATTTTTCATTGGGCAAAATCAAACAGAATTGCTGCACCCATATTTCTTCCATGGGTTGTAGCTGCCAAAGCTCTAGGTGAGTTAGGGCACCGAGAGTGATGGGTAGTCAAACAGGCAAACTTAACATCCACCACCCTCAGCTCCCTCCTAGAAGATGAGGAAATTACCAGACAGGTCACGCTCCAGAACCGAGCAGCCATAGACTTCCTTCTGCTGCTGCATGGACACGAATGCCAGGAATTTGAAGGACTTTGTTGCCTAAATCTAACCTCGAAAGCTCCCAACATCCACATAGCCCTCCAAGAGATGAAGAGTTTGGACAAGTAAAGCAAGAATCCGAGGACTGGTTTAGTGAATTGTTCAAAGGCTGGGGACTCACGGGGTGGTGGACTTCAATGGTTAAAACAATCCTGTTGTTTTTTTGTTGTTTTGTTCCTAATAGTGTTGGTGTTCAGGATTATATGTTGCTTGATTTCAAAAGCCCTCAGCAGATTAATCCCTACTACCTCAGAGGTCAACCACATAGAACTGACAGACCAAAAGCAATCTAACTGGCCCGCAAATCATGAGTGGTGGACAAATTCATGTTCTGTATCAGAATAAGCCTGACACCCTTCTTTTAACTTTATATAATTAAAAAGGGGGGAGATGTGTTGCACTATATGTTACACTAAGTGGTTTTTCCCTGCTCCCCCCTGGGTCTGCGGTGTGTTGGATCCTTCCCCTTGCCCCTCCCCTTCGGTTTCACCCCATTGGCTGTAGCCTCCTTTCCCCTCCCCTTTTTCCCTCAGTTTAAAAATCCCCATGATCCCTCCCTCGCTCTCTTTTTTCCATGGAGTGGTTCCATGAATAAACTGGGACAGTGTCCTGGAGAAAAGAGCCTCCTTCATCTTTTATCTTTGTCCTTGCTGGATCCCCTCCCACCCCCAGTGGACTGGAACTAGTCAGGCAATTTCCCAGTGCAGGGAGCAAAGGGATTTTGGCAGAATCAGATATGAGGAAAGAGCTACTGCTACCAATCCATGTCCTTCTGGACAGGGATTGCTTCCAGTCCAGTTTTGTTTGCTTTCTTATCATCTGAATGGGTCCTAACAGACATCTCACGTATGTTCTGCAACAGAGCTAGAGACTTTTTGGATGAAGAGCTAAACTGAAAGAGCCAAGGGAGTGACCTCCTGAAATCACAGGGACTGAGAAGGCATAGAAACAAGCTTCCCAGAGCATTAACTGAAGATCCAGGTCTGCTGCAGACAGAACAATTTATCTGACCTTTCATCTGGGTAATCCAAGCTGATGACACAATTTTGCCCATCTACACTCTGAATCATGATCAGAAATTTCCTGGCTTAATGCACTTTTCATAAGGTCACAACCTTGCCTTGAGATATCAGGGGATAGAATCTATATCAACTTTTGCTCAAATAATCACATCACCCTCACTCTTCAAAATGTGTTTACCAGCCCTGACACGGCCTGGCTGGTTATAACTTCTATTCACTCATGCACCTGTCTCTTCCAGGTATGAGGTTCAACAAGGCCAAGTGCCGAATTATGCACTTCGGTCACGACAAACCCCCTGTAGTGCTTCAGGCCTGGGGAAGAATGGCTGAAAAACTGCCCAGCAGAAAAGGAACTGGGAATGCTGGTTGACAGCTGGATGAACATGAGCCAGCAGTGTGACTAGATTGCCAAGAAGCCAATGGCATCCTGGCTTGTACTGGCAATAGTGTGGCCAGCAGGACCAGGGGAGTGATTGTCCCCCTGTACGTGGCACTGGGGAGGCCACACCTTGGGTACTGTGTTCAGTTCTGGGCCCCTTGCTCCAGGAAAGACATTGAGGTGCTGGAGTGTGTCCAGAGAAGGGCAACAGAGCTGCTGAAGGGTCTAGAGAGTAAGTCCGATGAGGAGTGGCTGAGGGTACTAGGGTTGTGCAGCCTGGAGAAAAGGAGGAGGTTGTAGCAAGATGGGAATCAGCCTCTTTTCCCAGGCAACTAGTGACAGGATGAGAGGACGTAGCCTTAAGCTATGCCAGGGGAGATTCAGGTTGAACATCAAAAAGAATTTCTTGTCAGAATGGATTGTTAAACATTGGAATGGACTGCCCAGGGAGAAGGTGGAGTTACCATCACTGGAGGTCTTTAAGAAATTACTGGATGTGGCACTTAGTGCCATGGTCTAGTTGACAAGGTGGTGATTGTGCAGAGGTTGGACTTGATGATCTTGAAGGTCTTTTCCAACCTAAATACTTCTGTGATCCTGTGATTCTGTGATATAGAAGAAGATTCAAGAGACAAGAGGCTGCCTCTCACCAGCTGAGAGGTACCATAAGGTAATGCCCTACAAGGAACAAATGTTTGAAATATTCAGCAGGAAAAAGAAGAAAAGACACTCATACACTGCCATTGTGATCTGCCCCCCCCCCCCCAGACCTCCTTTGTCTCCATAGCTGCCATCTCTCTCCATAGCTACCATCATCCCCTATAGCCCATTCTCTCTGTTTACTCCCTCCTTTCCCTCCATTAATTTTTCAAGAGTTTATACCGCTTGTTTAACTTGGCATGTGTCTAAGCAGATGTCCAAAAAAACTCACTTCAGCAACTGGGGGGGGGGAAATTCCTGCAATTCAACCCAGGTTCTTTCTCCCCATCCCACTCTGCACTTTCATTCTCCCTTTTTTTTTTTTTTTCTCCTTCTCTTTTAACATGCTGAATGATTGATAATGCTCACCTTTCCTCACAGCTGCCTGTTTAAGTCCTTTTTGCCTGGCATCTGCAGCCCCGTAGGGAAACTAACTCTCTTAGGTGATGGGATGCTGGGGACTCCCTTTGGCTCTTTTCATAAATTAAATAAATAAAAGGGAAGGGAAGGGAAGGGAAGGGAAGGGAAGGGAAGGGAAGGGAAGGGAAGGGAAGGGAAGGGAAGGGAAGGGAAGGGAAGGGAAGGGAAGGGAAGGGAAGGGAAGGGAAGGGAAGGGAAGGGAAGGGAAGGGAAGGGAAGGGAAGGGAAGGGAAGGGAAGGGAAGGGAAGGGAAGGGAAGGGAAGGGAAGGGAAGGGAAGGGAAGGGAAGGGAAGGGAAGGGAAGGGAAGAGAAGAGAAGAGAAGAGAAGAGAAAGAGAAGAGAAGAGAAGAGAAGAGAAGAGAAGAGAAAAGAGAAGAGAAGAGAAGAGAAGAGAAGAGAAAAGAGAAGAGAAGAGAAGAGAAGAGAAGAGAAGAGAAGAGAAGAGAAGAGAAACACAAGGGAGTCTGGCAAGTTTTGCAGGGAGGGAGGAGAGGGGGAAGGGAACAGCTAGGAAAAGGCCTTGATAAGGACAGGTCCAACATAAACAAACAAAAGCAACTCCTCTGCATGCCCCCTATTCTCTGTTTGCCATGGAAAAGTGAGTCGAAAGCTTTGTTCTCTTGTTTTACATTTTGGAGCCCAAACAGTAGGTTTGTGCAGAACTTCTAGCTTCTTGTGATGCTGTCATGATGAATGAGTGTTGTCTTAAAGTGACACTTTCTGGACCCATTAATTTACTTGAAAATCTTGGACTTCGTTTAAAAACAAATAAACCTGTATTTGTCTTTCCAATGGCAGAAAGAAGTTAGACAACATGAGTCCTAACACCTTATACTTCAGACACAAAAAACATATGCAATTTTAATGTGTCACTGCATTGTACATTATACTTGTACATATATGTAAGCATACTGTTTTCGGAGTTCTCAAAGTATCCACAGGATACCATGCTGTCGTGGTTTAACAATGGCACTCCTCAGTTTAGTGTTTCCACTGAGACTCTCCAAACCACATGATGCTTGTTTGCTCCCCTTTCCCCTCCACCCCTGTGGCAGGATGGAGATGAGAACTGGAGGCACAAAAGGTAAAGACATAAGAAAAATGTATTGGAAGCAGCAATGAAATAAGACAATGAACATTAATAGAAACAATATGAATAACAAAAGTATACCAAAAAGACAGTAATTCACATGCAAAAATGCTCACCATGCAGCTCAACCCACTCACAGCCATGCCACCTCAACTGTTCCCTCCGGCTCAGGACCAAAGCCATGTTTACTTGACCAGAAGGAACCCCTTCTCCCTGGAAGAGAGTACCTTTTCCCTACCCCCAGAAATGACCTGAGGTGGTATAGAATAACCTCCAGGTCCCAGCCATGCCTCCTCCTGGTAATAGTAAAAGATTTTAAAATCATAGAAAATTCAGGGAGTTAGAAAGAAAGTTAGGCTTGGCAAGCCCTGGGAAAAGTAGGCCCTGGGAAATGTTAGGCCTTGTGCTTGCTAAGATCATGTGAAACTGCACCTGTGTAGTCAGTATATGATAAATTATACAATTGTAAGATGTGATTAGATATAATTATTGTTAAAAGAATCATGAGAAACTGTTAGGGGGTTTGAAGGGGATCACGAGAAATCCATATTTGGATGAAATCAATGTATACAATAGAACAATGTAAGTTTAATAATTAATATGTAAGTTATATAACGATAGAGTATAAAAACATGTTCAGCTCGAAACCAAGTGGGGTCAGATTTGGGTATGTATACCCCTGACACCCAGAGCTCTTTAATAAAGGCACCTTCATATAATCATTCTGTGATTATGTGTTCCTGAGCGCTAACAGAATCATAGAATCATTAAGGCTGGAAAAGACCTGCAAGATCATAAACTCAAAGATTTGATCTAATACCACCATGCCCACTAAATCATACCATGAACATCATGTCCACTTATTCTTTTAATATCTCCAGGGATGGTGACTCCACCTTCTCCCTGGGCAGTCCATTCCAATGTTTAACTGCTGTTTCAGTGAAAATTTATTTCCTAATATTCAACCTGAACCTTCCCTGGTGCAATTTGAAGCCATTTCCTCCTTGTCTTATCTCTAGTTACCTGGGGGAAGAGGACATTTGCCTTACTAAAAACTCCTTCAGGTAGTTGTAGATGGCAATAAGGTCACCCCCGAGCCTCCTTTTCTCCAGGCTGCACAACCCTAGTACCCTCAGCCACTCCTCATCGGACTTACTCTCTAGACCCTTCAGCAGCTCTTTTGCCCTTCTCTGGACACACTCCAGCACCTCAATGTCTTTCCTGGAGCAAGGGGCCCAGAACTGAACACAGTACTCAAGGTGTGGCCTCCCCAGTGCCACGTACAGAGGGACAATCACTCCCCTGGTCCTGCTGGCCACACTATTGCCAGTACAAGCCAGGATGCCATTGGCTTCTTGGCAATCTAGTCACACTGCTGGCTCATGTTCATCCAGCTGTCAACCAGCATTCCCAGTTCCTTTTCTGCTGGGCAGTTTTTCAGCCATTCTTCCCCAGGCCTGAAGCACTACAGGGGGTTTGTCGTGACCGAAGTGCATAATTCGGCACTTGGCCTTGTTGAACCTCATACAATTGGCCTAAGCCCATTGATCTAGCCTGTCCAGATCTCTCTCCAGAGCCTCCTATCCTCCAGCAGATCAACACTCACACCCAACTTGGTGTTGTCTACATATTTACTGAGGGTGCACTTGATCCCCTCATCCAGAACATTGATAAAGATATTAAACAAGACTGGCCCCAAAACTGAACCCTGGTGATCACCACTTGTGACTGGCCACCAACTGGATTTAACAGCATTCACCAGTACCCTCTGAGCTGCACCATTCAGTTATATATAAACCTTAATAAGATTAAAGCAAAACATACTAATCAGCAAGCTGATTTTTTTTTTCTCTAATTTTAAATTGAGGTAAAAGACCATCATGTCTAACACCTGGGAAAACTGTATTGAATATTTATTCCTTGTTTGTTAAAAAACTCTCAATGGTCTTGTAGCAAATGATCTCACTCTCCTGGGCCTCAGAAATACTTGTAATTTCTGCATAGGTAGCAATATATCTGTTTCAAGCTGCTGAGTACCTCAACAGGATCCAGGGAAGAAAAGTCCTTATTTATTTATCTGTAAGAACTATAAAGTGCTATTGGGCTATTACAGATGTATTTCCTTGTCAGATGTGTCCACTCTGAAGGTCTTCCAATGCAAACCTGGTAATTACCAGAGGTGAAATATCCAACACAAACATTCAACCTACCAACCCAGCACTCACCTGGCATCACTGAATGACATATCCTGTGAAAATAATAGCAATAGTAATTTTTCAAAGACATTTCCTAACAGAAGGTTTGAAAGGGACCTTAAAGATCATATTCCAACCCTCCTGTCATGGGCACGGGCACCTTCCACTAGATCAGGTTCTTCAAAGCCCCATCCAACCTGGCTGTGAACACTTCCAGGGATGGGGCATCAACAACCTGAAAATCTGTCTTTCTCCAGCTCCTCTTATCTAGTCCAGCTCTATGAGGTGAAGGTGACAAGGAACCATTCCCAGAAACTGAAACAAATCAAACAGGGAAAAACAAACAAGAAAAAATTTACTTGGGACAGTTGAAACATAATGTGTCTCAAGGAACTCTTTCTGTTCCCTAAAAGAATTTAATCCCAAAGTATAGAAGTCCTTTCCACTGTAATTTTCCACCTTGAACCATGGTGAATTAAATCAGGGGAGGCAATCAAAAGGATAATAGAGAATGCTAAGTATACAAGTCTAAGCATCTACCCTTGAAGACACCCCCTCCCTTTGAAAAAACCCAATAAAACCCATCTCCTGAAAGGAAACTATAAATACAAAATACAATGAAAAATATAGAATTTTATGGGTCCGATTAAGTAACTGTAGGTCCAAGTGCATACACAATTCCCATTTCTGAACAGAAAAAAGACCACATCTGCCAGTAAAATCCCTCTGTTTACTGATATACATTGTATTGTCCAGCCTTTTCTGGATTGTCCATTTGTTAAGCAGTTCTGTAACGTACTCTTATGTTTTCATTCTACCCAGTAGCTTCCTCTATAACCCACAACTGTGGTATGAAAATGTCACATGCTCTGAAATATTTAAGTAAATATTTTTACTGTATATAGTCATATGGAATAGTTTGAATGTGATCCTACTCTTACAAGAGAAGCCACGCTGGATATCTGATAGCACAGAGAGGCAATATGACAGGTTTTTGTTCATTTGTTTCTTGGGGTTTTTTTATTGTGCCCATTTCCTTTCCTACCATTAACAAGATTGCAGAATCACAAGTTTATTTATTGATGCTTTCACTGGATCCAGCATATCAGGACATGATCCTGACAATCCCACACAAAGAGGAACCACAGATCTAGATTTAGGGAAATACTTTCCAGCTTTGTCCAATCTCAGAAACTTCTATGTCTAATTAAATATACTTGATATATAATTGCAGGTCCACCAGTACTGTGATTTCTTTCCACTGCAGTGTCGGCTTCTTGCTTCTGATGAAACCCACCTAAGACTTTGACACCTATAATTGGAGATGCTCCCCAAGCAAGGTCAACTTTTGGGAGAGCAAGAATTTGTGAACACTATGAGGGGAAGGATCAAGGCCTGAATCATCAAACTTATAACTCCTTGCTCAACTGTTAACTTTGGAAATCTCTCTTTTCTCAACAAGGTGGATATGACCCCAGGCAGACAAACTCACACAACCAAGACCATGCTAGGCATGATTGCCCTATTAATGAGGAAGGCAGAAGAGCTGTTTTTTATTTGCATCTCACAGAGGATTTTGCAGGGACAGCTTTGCTTCAGAGGAACCATTTTCCTCCCAACAGTGTGCCAAGTAAAACACTTTCCAAGTCATCCAGCCACTCTATATAATCATCCACCTCCCCTTTTAGCTAATGGGCTAATGCACAGCCTCTGGTGCCAACCAGAGGGCATTCAGCTTAGAAAACTCTAATGTGTAAAAATGTCTGGAGACTATGTGAATAACAATATGCATTTTTAATTTGAATTATATGCAGTGTTTACCATCTTTAGATAGCACATTAGTATGATTAAACCAGAACTGTAGATCAGCGTGACAAGGCACTCAACTAGAATCTGAAGCCTTTATTGCCAGGATAAGTGTGTTGTGCTTGTCCATTGAGCAACTGCTTTCCCTGTCCTTTTACAGCATGAGTTTGAAGCTGTCAGTGCAGAGGGACAAAATTTTCCTTGACAAGCAAACAAATCCATTAACATGTTAACAGATTTTGCATGTACATGTGGAAAATATTAAGGATACCCAACACAACAACATGGTTAAGAGGGTATTATTTAGTCTAATACAACAAAATGATCAAGTTTTACTAGAGGAGAGCAGGCAATATACTTTTACCTATCCTGAAAGGCAAGGAAGGAATTGATTTTCAACAGTGGTTAAAATAACAGGACTAGGAAACAGCAGAAATCACTTCTATTTATAGCTGCTAGGTAAATTTAGTATCCATCAAACAGCCAAAATTATATTGCTATGTACGATTGCTTTGTGTATACCCTCCAAGTACTCCAAATCAGTCCGCTCTCCAACTCACACACACACAGAATCACTAGGTTGGAAAGGACTTTTGAGATCATCGAGTCCAACCCATGCCCTAACACCTCAAGTGAACCATGGCACTGAGTGCCACATCCAATCTTTTTAAAAACACATCCAAGAATGGTGACTCCACCACCTCCCTGGGCAGATCATTCCAGTACTTTATCACTCTTTCGGCAAAAAAATTCTTCCTAATATCTAACATATATTTCCCTTGGCACAGCTAAACACTGTTCTCTCATTCTGCCAGTTGCTGCCTGGAGTAAGACACCAACACCCACCTGACTATAACCACCTTTCAGGAAGTTGTAGAGTGATAAGGTCACCTCCAAGTCTCCTTTTCTCCAGGCTAAAGAACCCCAGCTCCCTCAGTCGCTCCTCATAGGGCTTATGTTCCAAGCCCCTCACCAACCTTGCTGCTCTCCTCTAGATGCACTCAAGCATCTCAACATCCTTCTTAAACTGAGGGAGCTTTGCCATTGATTTTAATCAGGCCAGCAGAAATCCTGTCACCAGACCTTTTCTCTGGAGCAAGGCAAATGGGATGGAAAGTGGAAATGATGGCAAATGGACACAAAGGCTACCCACACATTTAAAAGTGGAAGCATCCAGTTGTGGAGTGTAGTGGTTTAGGTTTCTTTCTTCTTTACTAAATATTAATTAATGCGAAACCAGCACATGGAGCTTTGGTGGGATGAGGATGTGCTACATTTACTTAATTCTGTTACCAGGTAACTGATGCAATGAAGAATGTGTAACCAATGGGAAATTGTTACCAAAAATAGAACCCTATATAAGTGCCATACAAGTAAAACCCTAAACGCCTTGTATACTCAATAAAATTGGCTTGTGATCTCAACTCCTATGTCCCTGTCTCTCAGTCGCTGATACTTCCTCCCTGAGTATTTCCCTCCAATTCACGCACCCGTGCTGCCAGGGGAGCAGTGGGTTTTCCATCCCACCTCCTCATGTTTTCCCCACAGTCACACAGGAAGAACCACAGCTCAGCTCCTGGGGTGTACCCTCTCTCCCTAACTGGGGGATGTCTGCTTCTGGTAACAGGGCCTCTGGTCTGTACCTACAAGATTTGGAGGAGGTTCTCTTCAGTCTCCTTCCTGAGTTTCTGGTGAGTATTCTCAACCCTATCTTCTATTTTCTATATGTGCTCTGATAAATTTTTTTCCACAGCTGAGATTCTTGCATGTGTTGGGTCATGCACTGTGAGGTGCCCCCTGCCCATGGAGGCAAAGATTCATTTTCAGATAAGCATTGTTAAAGTGAGAGGCATGGCTTTAAGGCTCAGCAAGAGTGAATTCCATTCCTTTGCCTCAGGGGATGGGCCCTGTGAGCCCGGGAAGAAACTCCACCCCGGACCCCTTGTGGGGTGGCAGCCCAGGGGGTTCTGATTGGGTTTGAGTCCACAGGGTTTCTCCCTTGCTCTGTCCCTATTAGTCCCTGACCTTAAACTCCACCCTGGTTCTGTCCCACAAAACCCATCACTCTGCCTTTGTTCGGGGCTCTCTGTCTCTGGATCTGAGTTTGTTCCTGTGCTGAATAAATGGTTTTCTGAGCAGAAGCCCATCTCATTGGAGTCCCATGCCTGTTGCTGGTAACTGTAGCCTGCCTGGACATGATCCTGCAGCCCCGGAATGCAACAATGCACAATATCTGCATATGCCTGGAGCTTCTTCACTATAACAATCATGATCTCATGCCCTCATTCCACTTCATCATTGCTAAATCACAGGCATATTCTTGTGGGCCAAGTCATACAAGTTTTAGCCACATCACTGGTGTACATTTTACCATATCTGGACTCTTAATTGTTTGGTCATCTGAGAAAACTATGTCTATCATCACCAATTCTCTCAAGCATTGAATCCCTTGTTCTATGGTCTTCCACAGTTTGCTGTACCTGGAGATCTGGGCACATGTATCTTTCCTTCACACTTCTTAAGAGCCATGTCCAGAGACTGAGAGCATTGGGCCCCCTTGACATCCTGTAGTGGTTTACATTTTTGTCCTGCTTTAGGGCAAATATGGGAGACAACCTCTGAATGGGGTCCCTCCAGAAAACAAATTCAAGCGGCCCCTCCCCCAACTGGCTTGGGAAAAAGGATTTCCTTGGAGAAAAGTGGAAAAAAACTGTTTATTTAACAGAAATTGGATAATATTAAACAATAAAACCTCTTGCTGTTTGATGAGATGGCAAATTCAGAAAAAGTCCTTTTCATGTGGTGTAGCTTGGCTTGCTCAGGTTATCAGTTCCTCCAGTGTTGGAAAGTGCCGAGGCCCAGGCCCCAGTGGGCCACAGGTGTGAGCTCCCAGGGTATGTTTGAGTTTTCAGTTCAGAGCAGGTTTGAACAGATACAAGAGAAAAAGGAAAAAAAACCAGTCTAGGGAACTTCTCTGCCTCAGCTAGCTAAAACTAACTAGAAACAAAGGAGAGCTCTGTCCTGCTGTCTGTCTGTGCTGCAGACAGCACAGTAAAGGAGCAAGATGCATGGGAGTGAGTGCTTTTTCACAACACAAACTGCATGCTTCTTCTTCCCTCCCTTCACTCTCAGAGCCAGTCTTAAAGGTGCAGAATTTAATATGCAACATAAACAAGGCGACTGGGGATACAAGCATCATAAAGTCACCCCAGGACAATTTGCCAATTTGAATTTCCCAGACAACACACTAAATAATATGGTGGGTTTTAGGGCTGGCTAAAATCACCAGTGCACTTACTAATTTCTTGCGGTGAGATGTGGATTCGGAGAAGGACAAAACAGGCTTAAAACTTAAAAGCTATAAGGAGACTTTATTAACAGGACTACAAGAATAAAAAGCATCAGAATAAAACTTCCAGAACACCTTTCCTCCACCTGCCCAACATTTTTCCTTTCCCAACTGAAAACACAGAGGCAAAACCTGGGATGTTAAAGCAGTACCAACTATACAATAGTCTTTCATCAGTTCTTGTAGGGGAAGGAGTTTACTCTTGTCATGCCATGGAGACTTCTCCACAAGAAACAGTTTTCTTGTTGTGGACATGATTTTCTGAGCCTGAGAGAGCTTTCAGCCTGCCAGTGGTTGATCTGCTCCCAAAGGAAAGTTTCCTCAGAACATGTTTCTCCCAAGGACTGCTTTGTAAATAGGTTTTTGGTTCCCAAAACAGTGGTGTACAGATGTTCTAAATGTGTTTTCTCTTGTCCCACCAATGGGACCAGAGAGGTGTTTTCTCCTTTACCAATCATGTCAAACCTGTATTGGAACACCTAATAAAAGGGGCTGAAAACCCCGAAATAAAAGCTTCCGCCTTCTTGGGATGAAACCTCTGCTGCTGTGGTTTGAATCCATGCTTCTATTTCATGTCCACTAGCAACAATTGATGTCCAACATGGGTATTGCAACAACGAGAGAGGTATTCCCTTTCCCCCCTAGACCTGAGAAAAAGGGGCTTTTTTCAGTCCAAGCGTGCAGATTTTTGCCTGTCATTTTCTTTTGCTGGAAGATTTTTCCCAGTGAGCTGCAAGAATGCTAATTGCTGCCTTAGCTCCAGAGGACTATCTAGTCTTGGACTTATGGACAGACATTTTACAGAAAAAGGGACTGGATATTTCTGGAGCTGATATCCAAGCTCTATATATATGGGGGAAAGAACATGGATTTTTTCCTACCACTGTTGATGCACTGTTGAAACATTGTTTGCAAGCCCTGGGCAACACCTTGTTTCAACTGATGTTGTCAGACGAAGGGGAAGAAGTGAAATTGCTTCTCCCCTGGAAGAAATTTATGACCATGTTAGAGACCACTAGCTCCAGAGCCCCATCTAGGGAGTTCTCAGAGTCCAGCTCTAACAAAAAGGGGACTGGTCTGGTCCAGAAGTCATTCTGGTGGATCTTGACTCACGGGAGACAGGGTTGGACTTTGACCAGGACAGCACTAAGGGAATTTTTTCTCCTACACCATTTCTTCACAAGTCTAACCTGGGGATGGGAAGTCCCTCTTCTGGGTCACACGGAGTGGCCGACCAGAGTCAGGAGAAGGGAGATTGGACACTTGGAAGTCTTTCCCGTTTTTCTCAGCCGGCGCCACACTGCCTGGGACTCGGGGAACCGGGGGTTGGGGAGGGGATACCTATTCGCTATATATTCCCTGCGGTGGAGGAAGGGAGAACTGTCGCCCTGAAAATTAAACCTTCTGATCTCGTTTTCATAGTTTCTAGCCACTTTCCCAGGAAAGTAACTATAAACATAGATGTGTATACATCCTTTCCAAGAAACGTCTTTTGATGGACGTTTCGCACAACCAGTGTGGTTGGGAAGGTGGTAACCTAACTATCCTATCCCTGGTCATTGCTGAGAATCTTTAAACACTGGAGTCAGAAAAATAAAATCATCCTTTTTCCTATCATACATTGAACTGTGTCTGTGTGAATCATTCCATGTCCTATAGCGACATCTGGTGACGCCCGACGTGTGTTGCAGGTAAAGGTAGCAGTGTCGTATTTGGTAAGTTTTTTGTGAAATGGCCTCTCTAGGGTTTTCCCTGACGGATGCCCTGGTTATGGAATTTTGGCGCGCTTTACTGGATAGAAAGCGGATCGACATTTCAGATGCTGATTTTCAGCAGCTGTATTCTTTATGGCCGCGCTGAGGGCTTTTTCCCTATGGTTGAGAAAGCCTTTTCAAAGCAGGCTTGGGATGCGTTGGGGGATTCCCTGATTCAGGCGATGCCCGCAGGGTATCCTGCCGAAATAGCTCGGCTCCTGGTGATGTGGAGGCAGTGTGACTGCGCTCTGGGGAGCTGTGGGTCCTCTTCTGATAATTCAGTAGGGGTTTTCTCTGACTTGGACAAAGGGGACGGCATGAATTCCAGCTTTGGGAGCAGGGGGGAGCTCCCCTTTTCCCCTCATGCAACGGGGCTGGGAGAGGGATGTATCTCGGATTCCGAGGTCATCTCCCCAGGGGTTGCTGGGGCCCCCAGTGAGTTGGGCCCAGATCCGCAGGCGGGCAGGGGCTAGCAGGCTTCAGAGGGCTCTGCAAAGCTGATTGGCGTGGCCCCGCCTCGCCTGGCGCCCAGGAGGCAGAAGATAAGGGCGGGGTCGCCTTCCCTGTGTGCGTTTCCGACGCGGGGGGGAAGAGCAGCCAAGGCTGGGGCCCGCACCGCCCCTGGAGGCGGAGTCGGGGAAGATTCCGTGTCCTCATTGTGGCAAGGCTGTGCCGTATTCCACGGGGGTCTACGGGGTGGGCCCAAGCTCCGCGCTGATTGCTACGCATGCGCAGGCGGGCGCTGTCGCAGAGGACAGGGGTTTGATTGACTTTCTCTCGGACCCTGTCCCAGTGGGCGAGGCCCTTGTGCCACTCTGCGCAGAGCAGCCGGTGCCGGCCATTGGGCTTCGCGTCACCGGTGGGACCCTGCTGGGGGCGATGCCAACTGCCTTCCTCCTGCGCCTGCTTCGTTGCTTCGTTGGCGGGGGGGGGGGGGGTGCCTCTGCCGTCTCCTGCAGCTGAGTGGGTCGCAGCGGATACGGGCCCTGCGTTGTTTACTCTTAGCACAGGCAGTGACACGGCCATCAAGAAGCCAATGACCCCCAGGGGCAAAGGAACCGTACAGCTGAGGGACCAGGCGTGGTTTTGGGAGGCTGTAAAAGCTAAGATTGACGAGGTGGCTGGTTATGATTCCGGGAATAGCCCCCTTGAAAGCAGGGATGACTTCTCTGACCCTGTTGGTGCTATGACAGCTGTGACACCGAGCGCTGTTTCAATGACTTCCAGCCAGGTGCCTGCTCTTGTCTCGGAGGAGTCCACGAGACAGGACCTAGCAGGTGAGGCCATCCTTCCAGATGGCTATCAGGCATTCCCTGTGCTTCCGGATGCGACTCAGAGAACCCATCAGCCATTATCATGGAAAGCCTTGACGAATCTCTGGGAGATGGCTGAGAAACATGAGTTAGGGTCAAGTGAAGTTATGCAGGCCCTTCGGGGCCTTGTTGGTGATGTCCTGGTACCTTATGACATCTGGAGCTTAGCCAGTATTCTTTTTCAGCTGGTTGAATATGATATTTTTGAATCACAATGGGCTCAGTTCGCATGTCGAGTGGTGCAGCAGAATACTGCCTTGGGTCAGCGGGATCCCAGGCGGGTGATCGGATCTGATGCTCTGCTGGGCCAAGGACGGCTTTGTTGCTGTTAATAAGCAGGTTGGCCTTGACCCTATTGTGCTTGAGCAATGCAAAGAGATGGGCATGGTGAGGCAAGACAGCTCTTGCTCAAACACCTCGCGAGGACTAACTGTAATGCCATATGTAGGAGGATCATTGGGATGCTCTCTGGTGATCCCTTGCTGCCGCAAATGGCACAGGCTTGTGTACAGGCAGGTGTTGCTGCTGATGAGCTGCCTACCGTGGCTGCCATTCTGCAGCCAACTTCAATGAAGCCGCAGGGTGGGCAGTGACAGCATGGAAATGCTCAGGCCGGCAAGAAACAAAAAAAAGAAAGCGCAGGGGGTAACAACTCCCTTGTTTTTCTGTGCTCGGTATGGAAAGCCAAATCATGCGGCAAATGTGTGCAAGGCAAAGGTCCGTGCCAATGGCCAGCCTTTGTCGGGCTCGGGAAACAAGAAGCAGAGCGCGACAGAGAGACGCACTCAGACACAAGCCTCTCTTCACATCCTGGAGCCGATTGAGGTCTGCTTGGCCAGCTTGTAGCCAGCACCTGCGGCTCAGCGGGCCTTGATGTCTGCACAGTGGACACAGTTGCATTAGACTCTTGCAGGATGTACAGGGTTCCTTTGGATGCTTTTGGTCCAGTGGGTGGAGGCATGAGTGCTTTTCTTGTGGGGAGATCTAGTACCACTGCTCAGGGCATCATTGTGCACCTAGGAATCATTGATTCGGATTTCATGGAGGGAATTTATGCCATGGTTTCCACGTTCACCCCCCGTCACTATCCCTTCAGGAACCAGACTTGCTCAACTTGTGCCTTTTAAGTCTTGTGTTCACAGGGCTGAGAACTGGCTGCGAGGAGATGGTGGCTTTGGGTCCACCGGGCTGACTCAGGTTCACTGGACTGCTGTCCTGATGGCCAAAGGCCGTCCTGAGCGGGCATGCACCCTATCCATCCCTGGTGAGACACCGCCAGAGGTTAGCCTCTGCGGGCTTCTTGACACTGGCTCGGACATCACGATTGTCAGACTTGCCGACTGGTCCCTGGAGTGGCCCTTGGAACTGGTGTGGACATCTGTCGCAGGGTTGGCAGGAGCAGTGCAATGCTATGTGAGCCGGAGGCCCGTGTTCATCACGAACCCAGAGGGAGACACAGCCATGGTTTGGCCATATGTTACAAAGGACTCAAGAATAAATCTCTGGGGGAGGGATGTTCTGGCTGCATAAGGAGTGTGTATCGGGACAGATTTTTGATGGGGCCACTGTGCTGGAGGGTGCAGACTGTCCGATGCCTCCTATACGGTGGCTGGTGGACAAACCCATTTGGGAGAACCAGTGGCCCCTCACTCAAGATAAATTAGTTGCTCTCCGTGATTTAGTGCAGGAACAGTTGGACCAGGGTCATCTGGAGCCTTCGACCAGTCCCTGGAACACTCCTGTTTTCTGTATCAAGAAGAAGTCTGGGAAGTGGAGGTTGCTGCAAGACCTCTGGAAAGTTAAGGCTGTGATGGAAAGCATGGGGACGTTGCAGGTTGGTATTCTGTCACCCACCATGCTTCCCACTGATTGGCCAGTCCTCATCGTGGATCTGAAGGATTGTTTCATTACAATTCCTTTGCATCCTGATGACAGACCGAAATTTGCCTTCTCGGTGCCAGCTGTCAATAATGCTGAGCCCCCACGGAGATATCAATGGAGGGTTTTGCCACAAGGCATGTGGAATTTGCCAGCCATTTGCTAATGGTATGTGGCTCAAGCCCTGTCTGGAGTTCACCAGCAGTTTCGTGATGCTCATCTCTATCATTATATGGATGACATCTTGGTGGCTGCGCCCACCCAGGATGACTTGCTTCAGATACAGCCTCAGCTGATCACTGCCCTGCATTCTCACGGGCTGCAAGTAGCTCCAGGAAAGGCTCAGCACCAGCCTCCTTAGAAGTATTTGGGGGTCAAAATTTTGGAATGAACAGTCCAACATCAAGAGGTGTAATTTGTGCATTCAGTGAAGACACTGAATGATGTCCAAAAATTGGTGGGTGTCGTCACTTGGTTGCATCCCTATTTGGGACTGACCACAACACAGCTGTCTCCTTTGTTTCATCTGTTGAAGGGAGACTCTGATTTGAAGTTGCCTCTGACACTGACCCCGGAGGCACAACAGGTGCTGGAGGAGATTCAGCCAGCAGTTTCTGATTGTCAGGTTTATCTCATTGATCCTTCCATTGATGTAGTTGTTTTCATTACCACTCCAGATTTGCATCCCACAGGTATCATTGGCCAATGGAATGATAAATGGTCTGATCCCCTGCATGTCCTGGAATGGGTCTTCCTGCCCAAACAGCCGCAGAAGATGGCAACTGCATTGTTTGATCTAATAGCTTGCTTGATAATCAAATGTCGGCAACGGTGTTTGCAATTGATGGGTGTAGATACCGCAAAGATTGTGCTCCCAGTACCGTGGGAGGACTTTGACTGGAACTTTGCAAAGAGTATTTCCATGCAAAGTGCTCTGGAAAACTTTTCTCGGCAGATCACCTATCATCTGCCCAGCCACAAGCTACTGCAAGTGGCAAAATTCACTGAAATTTCTTTGTGGCCCAATAATAGTTAGAAGCCTGTGCAAGGACCCACCGTCTTTACTGACGGTTCAGGGAGGACTGGGAAGGCTATTGCTACCTGGAAGGATGGATCTGAGTGGCAGGTTTTGGAAAGTCATGAGGATGGGTCAGCCCAAATGGTGGAATTACGGGCTGCTGTCATGGCATTTCAGAAATTTTCCCAGGAACCTTTCAATCTGGTCATGGATTCTGCCTACATGGCTGACATAGCGCAGTGGTTGGGTCATTCAGTCTTGAAGTAGGTCATCAATCCTGCCTTGTTTCATTTATTGAAGACCCTGTGGTGTGCCATTCAGGCCCGGGTGCATCCATACTATGTTCTGCATGTGAGGAGTCATACCAATTTTCCAGGGTTCATTGCAGAAGGTAACGCGAGGGCTGACAAGTTGGCTAACCCAGTGTGGGTTGCACCTCAGCCTGATACACTTGCGCAGGCCAAGGCATAGCATGGGTTTTTCCACCAGAACGCACATACTTTGCAGAAGCAGTTTTGGTTGATGTCAGCTGAGGCCCATGACATTGTCGAGTCTTGTGACGACTGTCATGCACTTGCTGTGCCTTTGCCAGCAGGGGTAAACCCCAGAGGCCTTCGGCCCTTGGAGCTTTGGCAGACGGATGTCACCCAAGTTGCTGAGTTCAGTCAGCTCCAGTATGTGCATGTCATTGTGGACACTTTCTCCTCTGCAATGTGGGCTTCCGCTCACACAGGAGAAAAGACCCACGATGTCATTGCCCACTGGAGGCAGGCCTTTGTCGTTTTAGGCATACCTTCTGCTGTGAAGACCGATAATGGTCCTGCTTATGCCTCTCAGAAGGTGCGGCAGTTCCTGCAGTTGTGGTGTGTGTCACACAAGTTTGGTATCCCTCATTCTCTGACAGGTCAGGCTATTGTGGAACGTGCTCATGGTACACTAAAACGAGTTCTACAGAAGCAAAAACAGGGAATGCAGGGTGAAACCCCACACAGTCAGAAAAAGCTTTATATACCCTCAATCACCTCACAGTGTCGCAGAACTCCAATAACCCAGTCATGTTGAACCATCACCTTTCATTGCGGACTTTGGATGAGACGCATCAGCCTCGAGTGAAGGTTCAAGTGAGGAATTTAGTCACTAAACAGTGGGAAGGTCCTTTTGACCTTATCGCTTCAGGCTGCAGGTATGCGTGTGTATCCACAGGTACTGGGGTATGCTGGGTACCTGCAAAGTGCGTTCGTCCTGACCTGTGACTGCAAAGGCAGCATCCGGCCGAGGAGCAGGTTAGAGACGGTGACCAAATTGAAAGTCATCAAATGGATGGGCCATCGGATGATGATGCAGATTACGTGAATGATCACCCCTATGGCCCATCCACAAGCAGACACTGATGCTGAAAATGTTTTCATTTTTATTTTTTTTGTAATGGAGAAAGGGTGAGATATCACCCTGAAATTAGAGCCTTCTGATTGTCGAGAACATTGTTTATTTTCTCTGCTATTTTCCTTTTTCATTGTTTAAAATATTGTTTGTTTTCTCTGTTCATTTTTCTTTTTCTTTTTTTTTCCTTTTTTAAAGGAAGAAAGGGTGAGATGTCACCCTGAAAATTAAACCTTCTGATCTCGTTTTCATAGTTTCTAGCCACTGTGAGAAATGAACTTGTAAAAATTCGTAGAAATCTAAATAAATGTATATGATATAAAATATAAAGTACAGTATGGCACACAAGCCCTTCCCAGATCTAGCCACAAATTCCCACTCAAAGGATAACGATCCTAGCCGGCGCCCATCAACGAAAAAGAATAGACAGGACAAGGCTCATCAAGCTGACAGGGACAGGCTCGGTGCCCATCAACGGGAAAGAATAGACAGGACACGAATCATCAAGCCAACAAGGAGAGGCTCCGACGAGATACTCATCACCGGACCTGAACACCCCGCCTTGCAGGCCACCGTTGGGGGAAGCCATCAGGTAGACAAAAGGAAAAAGTCCAGCCGAGATATCCATCAGCTCCAACCCGGATCCAACCATCCCATCCAGATGGCCTGAACCACAATGAAATCAAGAACCACCCAGAACTTCTTTACATATGAGGAGACTCGGTCCGGACGTCCATTTGACTCTATTCTCCAACGCCAGGAAATCAATTCATACGACAATCAAGGACCGTTGATGAATGGTGCCTGCCTGGAATTTGGCCTCAAGGCTAAAAATCCCTATAAAAACCCCGGACAGTCTACCCTCCTTCGTGGATTTGGGAACACCTATACCTTTGGGTATAGACCCCTGTCCACCCAGCGCTGCGCTGTTTGTTTTATTGTGGTTTTTCCTCATTGTTTATTTTTTTATAGAAATTGTTTTATAATAAATTGTTTTTATTTAACCCAAATCTGCCTTTGCATTTATAACACCACTTTCCCAGGAAAGTAACTATAAACATAGATGTGTATACATTCCTTCTAAGAAACATCTTTTGATGGACGTTTCGCACAACCAGTGTGGTTGGGAAGGTGGTAACCTAACTATCCTATCCCTGGTCATTGTTGAGAATCTATAAACACTGGAGTCAGAAAAATAAAATCATCCTTTTTCCTATCATACATTGAACTGTGTCCATGTGAATCATTCCGTGTCCTGTAGCGACAGAGAACCTCAGCAGCTCCTTTTCCACCTGCAGCAGCAGTGGGACCGCAGAGGCCTCTCTACGTGGTGTGTATGAAGTGTGGGGTAGCTGCGTTAATTCTATTCACGCAGCCAAACACCGCAGGCATTGGGTCCGGTGGAGTTCCCCTTGCTCCTGTGCTGTAGTCCGAAAGCAGTCCTGCTGTGCCTGTGCAGTCGACAAACGAGCTGGCAGCCGGCACAGTCAGCCAGTTGCTAGACATAACGCCCTTGGGAGACGGGGCCATCTCACTACGTCCCGCGTGGGTTGCGCCGCCAGCGACCTCCACATGGCCCCTTCGCAAGGGCACAGCTGGTGGCGTGGGCGCAGGCGGCGTGGGCGCTCGCCCAGCGCTGCGGTCCCCGACGTCCCCTTCCACCATGGCGGGGGGGGGGAGGAACCAGGGTGGCGCACTGACAGCCACCACCGCTGCGGCCAGCACGGGTCTTTTGTTGAAACTGGTTTCCCCCGCGTCTTCCCCCACTGGCGCGGCAGCAGCCATGAGCACCGGGGGTGGCGCTGCCCACATGGACAGTGCTGGGGCCCCTCTGGGCCTGCCCTCTCTCCCAGTGCTGGTGCCTGCAGTGCCGGGCAGGAGGGGGGCGGACCTCCATCAGCACCGCTCCCTGCCTCCCGCGAGCCGGGTTTGGATGCATTGCTTGCATCGACTGTGGGCTCTGCACTGCAGGCGGCTGCAGACCCTGCCAAGGCTGCCCCGGATCCAGCGGCTGGTGCTACCGGGGGCACTCCCCCATCTCCCACTGGTCCTGAAGCAGCTGTGTCTGAGCCCCCCCTATTCACATTAGGGTCTCGTGGTGACACTGCCACTTCGGGGCAAGTGTCTGCTCGAAGTGGGGGACATAGAGAGGGTCCCCATTCCAGCACCCATTGAATTGTCCCACCGTTCCAGGTCACAGTCTGTCCCAGAGATCCAAGGTGTTTTTGGGACAAGGTTAAAGAAAAGGCTTTGCAGAGGGGAGAATGGGATCTCCTTGAGTGTTTTAGGGAAACTGGAGATAATTTTCCTGGCTTTACAGATGCTGGGAGGACCAGGCAATCTGGTACAGGGAATGTAAACTCCAGCCAGATGCCTGTCTCTGCTCCTGTGATGTCTGTGGGGCAGGATAAAAGAGATGCTGTCACTTCACACGGAGTTCTCCAGGCTTTCCCTGTGGTCAAGGTAAACCCTCAGTCAAGACAGCCTAACACACAGCAGATTATATCCTTCAAAGCTGTGTTGGACATTAGAGACAAGGTGGCTAGATATGGTCTAGGTTCTCCAGAGGTGATACAGATGATTCGAGTCATCAACTCTGAGCCACTAGTAACATATGACATTAGGCACCTTGCTCAGGTGTTATTTCAGCCTGTCCAGCTTGAAGTCTTTGAAGCCAATTGGAGGCAGTTAGCTGTGAAAGTAGTTGTACATAATAGTCAATTCTCTCACCAAGACCCCAGGTATGGGGTTGGAGGTGATCTGTTGACAGGGGTTGGAAATTTTTCTAACCCTAATCTTCAGGCTACCTTCCACCCACAGATGCTGGATCAGTGCCAGAAGACAGGCATTGCAGCTCTGATTAAAACCATAGAGTTAGCAGCTCCAAAACAGAGGTTTGTCACTATAGTCCAAGGGACTGAGTAACCTCATTTGCAGTTTGTTGAATAACTCTCTGCATCTTTGGAGAAGCAGGTAGACAATCCTGACTTGAGAAAGCTACTGGTCAGACAGCTTGCAAGAAGCAATGCCAATGATGATTGTAGGAGGATGATAGAGGCTCTCCCAGGTGATCTGTCCTTAGCAGAAATGGTCCAGGCTTGTGCGAATATCGTCACCACAGATTATAAGATGGCTACCTTGGTTACTGACTTACCAGCGTCCTCAAAAGGGCCAAAGGGTAAGCAGTAGAAACAGGTGACTGCACAAGCCACCAAAGAGCAGGGAAAACAGAAACAGAAAGGGAAAACTCCCTCGTTTCTGTGCGGTCAGTGTGGAAAGCCAAACCACTATGCAGAGGCTTGCACAGCAATGCTACATGCTAAGGGCCAGCCTCTGCCAAGTTTGGGAAATCGAAACCTGAGCATTTCGGGGAAAAACGCGCAGACATAAGCATTTCCCCAGGTCACAATGCTGATGAAATTCTGCTCAGCTGGCTTGTGGCCAGCACCCATGGCTTAGCTGGATGATGTCTGCACAGCAGCAACAGTAGTCTTGGACTCTTGCAAAGTGCACAAAGTTCCTTTGGATACCTTTGGACCCTTGGGGGAGGGTAAAAGTGCTCTCCTCACGGGGAGGTCAAGCGTCACCCTTCAGGGTATCATTGTGCATCTGGGACTTATTGATGCAGATTATACAGGACAGATTTCTGCCGTGGTTTCCACTCCCACCCCCCCATCATTATCCCTGAGAGAACGTGCATTGCTCAACACATGCCTTTCAAATCTTCAGTTTCCAGGGCTGCAAACCGGTGTCGAGGGGGCAGCTGCTTTGGATCGACTAGGCCACCTCAAGTGCACTGGACTGCAACCCTGACTGACAAATGTCCTGAGATATGGAGTACCCTGTGCCTCCCTGGTGCCACCCCAGTGCCACCCTGTCACAGATCCACCTACAAGGTCTGATCAACACGGGTGCCAATGCAACCATCCTACTCTGCGTGGCTTCCGCAGTGGCCTCTGGATCCTGTGGAATCTCCTGTCGCAGGGTTGGGTGGAACGGCGCAATGCTTCGTCAGACAGCAGCCCATGCTGATCACAAACTCAGAGGGACAGTCTGCTGTGGTTCGGACTTGTCATCACACCTATTGCTAAACTCTGAGGGCGGGATATACTGGCAGCTTGGGGGATATGGATCAGGATGGATTTTTGATGGGTGCCCCATACCTCCTTTATGGCGACAGGGGGACAAACCCATCTGGGAAAACCAGTGGTCCCTACAAAAAGAAATTGTAGTCGCCCTTCAAGATTTGGTTCAAGAACAAGTTACAAGCTATACCAATCTTCCAGGTTTCATAGCAGAAGGTAATGCCAGGGCTGACAAGCTGGCTAACCCTGCATGGGTAGCACCTCAGCCTGATGTACTAGCACAAGCCAAAGCATCGCATGAATTCTTTCATCAAAATGCACATACATTGCAAAAGCAGTTTCAGTTGACCCCAACTGAGGCTAGTGACATCATCAATTCTTGTGATGACTGTCACGCACTTACTCCTCCTTTACCGGGGGGGGGGGGGGGGGTGTAAACCCCAGAGGTCTCAAGGCCTTGGAGATTTGGCAAACGAATGTCACCCAAATTGCTGAATTTGGCAGGCTCAAGTATGTACATGTGTCTATTGACACTTTCTCCTCTGCAATGTGGGTTTCTGCTCATACTGGAGAAAGAACTCACGATGTCATTGCCCCTTGGAGGCAGGCTTTTGCCGTTTTAGGTATACCTTCTACTGTGAAGACAGATAATGGTCCTGCTTACGCCTCACAGAAAGTGTGGCAGTTCATGCAGTTTGTGGGGTGTTTCACACAAATTCGGCATTCTGCATTCTCCAACTGGTCATGCCATTGTTGAACATGCTCATGGTGCTCTGAAGCAGGTTCTTCAAAAACAAAAAAGGGGAATGAAGAGTGAAACCCCACGCAGTCGATTGACAAAAGCTTTGCATGTGGTCAATCACCTTACGGTGCTGCAGAATTAAAATAACCTTGTTATCTTGAACCAACACCTTTCATTGCAGGCTTTGAGCCTAGAACGAAAGTTTGGGTGCGAAATTTGACCACTAAGCAGTGGGAAGGCCTATTTGAACTTATCACTTCGGGTCGTGGGTATGCATGTGTATCCACAGATACTGGGGTGCAATGGGTACCTACAAAGTGTGTCAGTTCTGACCTGCAATTACAAAGGCAGACCTGAACCAACAGGCAAACCACAGACCGTGACCAGAATGAAGGTCATCAAGTAGAGGAACCTTCGAGTGATGACACAGATGCAGAAGATGCGAGTGATCACTCGGGTGGCCCCTCTATGAGAAGGCATTAAGCATCTTTCTCATTTTTTCTTTTTTCTCTTTTTTTATCAAAGAAAAGGGTGAGATGTGGACATGATTTTCTGAGCCTGAGAGAGTTTTCAGCCTGTCAGTGGCTGATCTGTTCCCAAGCGAAAGTCTCTTGAGAAAGTTTCTCTCTCAAGGACTATTTTTGTAAATAGTTTATGGTTCTCAAAACAATACTGTACAGCTGTGTTAAGTGTGTTTTCTCTTGTTCCACCAATGGGACTAGAGAGGTGGTGTTCCCTTTACCAATCATGTTAAACCTGTATCGGAATACCTTATAAAAGGGGCTGAAAAGTTAAAAAAAAAACCCTTCTGATGATCCCTTTTCTGCTGTGGAACTGAACTCACGCTCCTTATTTCGTGTCCAATAGCGACAGCATCCCTCATGAAGGAAACATTCTTGATAAGGGCTGTCCCAGTAACAATCAGTTAAACATCAAGAAAAAGGTCTTGGAAGAACTTAAGGGCCTACAAAGCTCTTGCCTTGTTATAAAAAAAAAAAAAAATGCATTCAGCATTGCCAAAAACTGCTCAGATGGGCTGGCTGGACCTCACTCCCTCTCCCTTCATCACTTCTGTATGACAAACCTATCCCTCTTCTTTTCATTCCTGTTGTATTTTTGAAGGTGATTCCTTTACATGACCCAGCTCTACCACAAAAAGGCTTAATTTCAGCAAAGAGAGAAATGTAGAGGAGTCCTTCAGGATGAAAGGTAAGATAAGAAAAGCAATTTATTCCATCAAGCTGAAGAGCAGTTCTTCCAGAGGAGGCAGGCCATTTGCATGCCATTTGGGTTCACTGGGAGAGATACCTCTGTTCTCCCATTCCTGCCTCCCAGTGCTTGAGAGAAAGTGGGGCTGAAGAGGACAGTCTACATTACACTCCAAATGCATTAAGGCTCCCTGCGCATCACTCTAGAATAAATCTGACAGCACTTTGAAGTCTGTAAACCAATTCTTAGGTAACTGCTTGGAGTTTCTCCCCTGCCCATACACCAAACATCTTTTTATTTGATGTTCTGGCACAGAGCTAATCTGAGAAAGGATCAGAAACTTGATGCTATTGACAGTAGTGACAAAAGTGTCTCAGTATGCAGCTGATTGAGCACTGTTCACTTTTCACTGAAAATCTCAATTACTCCAGTAAATCGAGTGAAAGTCAATACAAGCAGGTCCTCCTCTGGCCCGGGTGCTTCCCTCCTCCTTGAGCCCTCCTGGAGGCCTTTCACCACTGCCGCCCCTTGTAGAACCCAGCTGAGTCCACCCTTGTGTGTGATGGAGATATGGACCAACAGCTCATGTGTATTTCAAGGGCAGCAATGCAGTTTTCATCCTGCTAATATAAAGCTTGGTTTATCCTACTTCTCCCCTTTACTGTGTTGCTTTTCTTTTGACATTTTTTAATAGAGACATCTTCTGAAAAGGAAGTTTCATTCTAAATCCTCAGCCCAGGCTTATACTGTAACAACCAGGTAGTGTTGGAGGTGCAGGAGTGTGGTAACTGCATGTTCAGCAATGCCCATGTGGCAGTGCACGTTGGGGTTGAGAACAAGAAATACAGGTCTGTCTCTGCTGGTTCTCTCTGCTGCAAATCAATAATAAAAGCAAGTTGCGAGGAGTAAAATCTTACAAAGGTAGAAGAGGTGGGAGAAGAGGCTCAAGCCCATTGCAGATGGCAACTTTGTGTTGGCAGTGAGTAAACAGGCAATTAAGTCAGTGACTCAACAAGTTTTTTCCATGTCTGTGGCTCAAAGCAAGCAAACCACAAAGCAGAGTAAGCATCAGGCATGGAGAATCTGAATTTGTACAGAAAACCCCAGCTCTCTTTCTCCCTCCCAGCTCAGCACAGACATGCTCTCAACCAAATGAACTCATCTAGGCTGTATTGAGCCTTCCAAGTAAAAATAAACACAGCACATTTGAACTGGCAGTGATTTTTCAAAGATTTGAGTCCCTCCCAATTTTCACTCAGAATTTATACATTTTCTCTGCTACAAAATGGAATAATTTTATATTCCTTGCTCTGATACATATTTTATGAACCTTCAGAAAACTTATGCAGTTACTATTTTGGTTCCCAAGTTAACTGGTTAAAACACATTAGATTGGGCATGGAAAAAACAAAGAAAAATAAAAAGGCGAGTGAGAATGCTGGGGAAATACAAAGGCAGCAATGTTTGGAATGGCTCTGCATCCAAGACAGCAAACCTGGTCTTTGTAATGGGGCCACCCATTATAGACCTTAAGCTCATACTCATGTTTGTTATGTTCACTGAAGTGTAATTCAAAGTCCAGGGGGGAGTTAGAAAAATAATGGGGTTTATTAAAGGCTTAGCAGATGAAAGTACTGGGTTCCCACCAAAGGTCATTCCCAAACTTGCCAGAAGAATATTATATGATCTCAAGTCTTGTTCAATAAACACAGAAGCAGGGAGAGAGTGCTGCTGCAACAAGCTGTCGCTGCCTGGACTTCACAGAAGTCAACCATTGTTCATCAACTTCTGAATAAACTGTTTTTTTCTGGATGTAACAACACCTTGTTATAAATGCAAAGGCAGATTTGGGTTAAATAAAAACAATTTATTATAAAACAATTTCTATAAAAAATAAACAATGAGGGAAAACCACAATAAAACAAACAGCGCAGCGCTGGGTGGACAGGGGTCTATACCCAAAGGTATAGGTGTTCCCAAATCCACGAAGGAGGGTAGACTGTCCGGGGTTTTTATAGGGATTTTTAGCCTTGAGGCCAAATTCCAGGCAGGCACCATTCATCAACGGTCCTTGATTGTCGTATGAATTGATTTCCTGGCGTTGGAGAATAGAGTCGAATGGACGTCCGGACCGAGTCTCCTCATATGTAAAGAAGTTCTGAGTGGTTCTTGATTTCATTGTGGTTCAGGCTATCTGGATGGGATGGCTGGATCCGGGTTGGAGCCGATGGATATTTCGGCTGGATTTTTCCTTTTGTTTACCTGATGGCTTCCCCCAACGGTAGCCTGCAAGGCGGGGTGTTCAGGTCCGGTGATGAATATCTCGTCGGAGCCTCTCCGTGTTGGCTTGATGTTTCGTGTCCTGTCTATTCTTCCCCGTTGATGGTCACCGAGCCTGTCCTTGTCAGTTTGATGAGTTTTTGTCCTGTCAGCTTGATGGGCCGTGTCCTGTCTATTCTTTTTCGTTGATGGGCGCCGGCTAGGATCGTTATCCTTTGAGTGGGAATTCGTGGCTAGATCTGGGAAGGGCTTGTGTGTCATACTGTACTTTATATTTTATATCATTATTGTTATATACATTTATTTAGATTTCTACGAATTTTTACAAGTTCATTTCTCACAACCTCCTCTAAACACATTTCTGACTTTCAGACAAAAAAAAAAAATCCAACCCAGCTGTTGGAGGATAGGATTTTTCCTTTCTTATTTTTTTCTTCTTTCTCTTGGGGAATTTTCTTCCATTTATTGCCTAAGAGATGATAACGATGATACTTACAAGATAAAAGATGTGGCTGGGAGGAGGAGGGGAAAAGATGCAGATACCTACCCTCTTAGCTGTGTGTGGGGGGGGGGTTCTCTTGGGATGTGCAGAGATATCTAGAGATTTTGGCTGGGGGGTCAGGGGGCTGGGCTGGCCTCACTCTGTCTCTCTCTCGCAGGATCGGAGTGGGATGGGTGTGGTTTTTGGTGCCGGACTGTTGCCCAGAGGATTCACTGCCACTGCAGAATTTTTGTCCTTCACTGCATCTCCTCATCGCAGATGAGTGTCTGCTGGCAAAAGCAGCTGTTGAACTGGGACCTTTTCAACACCCGACCTCACTGGGAAGGGGAACCCGACCCCTCTGCCTTCCTGGAGGGAGTGTCTCCTGGCTGCTTGTGGCAGCCCATCTGCCACTGCCCAGCCCTGCTGTTTTCTGCCTGTGCTTTGGGCTTTTTTGCTACACCTTAACCCGACATCCCATGCCTGCCTGGACTGTCCGTGGCTCCTGGCACAGCTCTGGAGTTTTTGTTACACTTTGTTTGCTACCCCAGGTGTGCCCGCCTCTGCTGTTCCAGCCTGCTGCTCCGAGGTTCCTGCTACAGTCCATTTTGCCATCTGGAGAGGCACCGGGATCGGCTTCCCCCCCCTCCCCCCCATGAGTTTCCAAAGGGAGATCCTTTCTATCTGTTCCACTGGCTGTGCCGCCATTAACCACATGAAAAGGCGGCTGCGCTTGCGCCACATCGCCCCCTACAGCCACAGGCATCACAGCACCTGCCCTGACTGGCCGAAAGCCAACAGTGCCCTTGACGACTGTGGCCATAACTACACCAAAAAAGAAAGTGCTTTACAGCCAAGAGTGGGTCTCTTTTTTTTTCTGTTTGTTGTTGCTGTTGTTTGTTTGCCTTGTTATATATATATATATATTAGTAAAGAACTTAAAGAACTGTTATTCCTTTTCCCATATCTTTGCCTGAAAGTCCTGTAATTTCAAAGTTATAATAATTAAGAGGGAAGGAGGTCATATTCTCCATTCCAAGGGAGGTTCCTGCCTTCCTTGGAAGGCACCTGTCTTTCAAACCCAAACACCAACAAACCCAAAAATCCCTTCTGATGGCCACTTAACAGAATATAATTTGAGCTTGTGGCATTTTCTCCAAAAAGCAGTCTATACAGGAATCTTTCTTGATTTTAAAATCATTAGTTAATTCAATACCAGTCCTTTATGCGTTATGAACAGTTTGGTTGGGTTGGCTGACACCGGTCTAAGGTTCATTTCCAGGTCATAATTAAAAATACTACTGGTGAGGAAACTGTATTTATGTAAGTGCCAAGACAGAAAAAACAAAGAAGTAATAAAGAAAAGTGAAGTTTAGAAAACCACTAAAAATAGAAGTGGATGGAAATACAACAGATCACCCAATGATGTCAAAGCTCAGTTCTTAGATTACTGCCCCTATTGCTTTCTCAAGTCTAGATGAAACATTCCATCAGCAAAACCCTGTCACTACATTTAGCAATGATATCTCCAAGGACAGAGCAAAAGTTGTGTAGGATTGGCTGTATAAGTATCCCTTCTCTCTGGGACTATGCTGTTTACATGCTAGCCTCTAGGAAAGAGGATGACTGAGGCATAACAGCAGAGGAGGGGGACAAATGGGGAGGGGAAGAAAGCAAAATCTCGTGCACAACATGAAACATTTAAGTCCTAAATTTTTGTGGAGATCAAAGAATCAGAATCACTAGGTTGAAAGAGACCTTTAGGATCATTGAGTCCAACCCATGCCCTAACACCTCAAGTGAACCATGGCACTGAGTGCCACATCCAATCTTTTTAAAACAAATCCAGAGATGGTGACTCTACCACCTCTCTGGGCAGACCATTCCAGTGCTTTATCACTCTTTCCATAAAAAACTTTTTCCTATTATCCAACCTATATTTCCCTTGGCACAGCTTAAGACTGTGTCTTCTTGTTCTGTCAGTTGCTGCCTGGAGAGAGAGACCAACACCCACCTGACTATAACTACCTTTCAGGAAGTTGTAGAGAGTGATAAGGTAACCTCTGAGTCTCCTTTTCTCCAGGCTAAACAACCCCAGCTCCCACAGTCTTTCCACATAGGGCTTGTGTTCCAAGCCCCTCACCAGCCTTGTTGCCCTCCTCTGGACGTGCTCAAGTGTCTCAATGTGCTATTTATCCCCCCCACTCTCACCCCCGGGAAGGCACCCACCCACACCACAGTCCGTGGGGGGGGGAGGCAAGTTTTGAGCAAGGACAAAAGACAAGGAGGCTCTCTTCTTCCCAGGACAATGTCCCAGTTTTTATCCAAATGGATCCAGGGCAGAAAAGAGGAAGGGTCTGGTTTGGGCTGGTTTGTTGAATGGAGGGAAATGGGGTGGGGAAAAGCAGGTTACAACCAATTGGGAGAAACCAAAGGGGAGGAGTGGGAGGAAGGAATTAACATACCACAGATGAGAGGGGGAGCATCAGGAATAAACTATGTGACATAATGCAATACAACATCAATGTCCTTCTTAAACTGAGGGGCCTAGAACAGTACACAGTACTCAAGGTGCGGTCTCACCAGTGCCGAGTACAGAGGAAGAATGACCTCCCTGGTGCTCCTGGCCACACTATTCCTGATAGAGTCCAGGATGCCATTGGCCTTCTTTGCCACCTGGGCACACTGCTGGCTCATGTCCAGTAGGCTGTTGACCAGTACCCCCAGGTCCCTTTCTGCCTGGGCACTCTCCAGCCACACAGTCCCCCAGCCTATGATGTTGCAGGGGGTTATTGTGGCCAAAATGCAGAACTTGTCACTTGGACTTCTTAAACTTCATCTTACTGGACTCTGCCCATCCATCCAACCGTTCCAGGTCTCTCTACAGAGCCTTCTTACCTTCCAACAGATTGACACACTCTCCCAGCTTAGTGTCATCTGCAAATTTACTAATGAAGGACTCAATTCCCTCATCTATGTCATCAATAAAAATATTGAACAGAACTGGCCCCAGCACAGACCTCTGAAGGACACCACTGACTGACCATGAACTGGATGCTGCAACGTTCACTACCACTTTCTAGGTCTGGCCATCCAGACAGTTCTTAACCCAGCAAAGAATGCTCCTGTCCAAGCCATGGGCTGCTATGACAGCATACAGCTTGGACTGCATGCTTCATAAGAGGAGGAGGGTTTGACTACAGAGAGTGGATGCTACCTAATCCTTGATGTGAACATAAGCAGGCAGCTACTGGCCAGTGAGCTGGGTGGTAACCAATCATAGCCAATCAGGTTTGAACGCAAAGTCTATTGAATAGGGTATATAAGAGCTGTGCAGACACCATTAAATGCTCTCTGCTGCACAAACCTCGAAGTGCCATGTCATGTCTCTGTCTTTCCTGATTGCGATTTATGGTGACCCTGAGATGTGATAACTAAGCTAGAAGAAAGGAGATGGAGCACCAGAGAGGAGCTGTAGGAAAACATTTTAACAGAGCAAGGGCATGATATTTTAGTAAAAGCCTGTTTGCACAACCCAGCTTTCAATACAGGCGACAGTTCTAAGGGCAGTGTTCTTGAAGCTCTCCTGGAACAGCCAGAATAAAGAAAAAACAATGGCATTGTGTATAAGGAAAAGAATGTTAAACAATATGTATTAACCAGTAGTAGCTTGTTAAGCTGTGCGAACCCTGTAGGACCCTATCAAAGTGTGCTAAAGATAGAAATAAATGACGTTCACTATACCTATATGAGGACTTAGTGAATAGTCTGAGCGGTTTTCCAATAAGGAGCAGCCAGGAGCTGTGAGGAAGATACAGCCAGAGCTGCAAAAGAGAATGTCCAGAGCTGTGTGAGAGAGAAAAAAAGCCTGAGAGCTGTTGAGAAATGCAGCCAGAGAGCTGCTGACAGCTGAGGAGCTGTGACCACCTAGAAGACATAAAAGGGTGAGTTACTGCTGGGACATGGATGGTACAATTTCTACAGAAGCTTGAGCGATAGTGAATATTTGGACTTTGATTTTAAGTAAAAGAGGGGTTAAGCACAATAAAGAGACTCTAGAGACTTTATTACAGTTTTGCAGGAGCCAGGGTGTAGAAATCACCACAGATACTGCCTTTAGTGTTAAAACCTGGGAACAAGCCAGACAACCGATTTTTGACTATGCCTAGAGGCAACGAAATTGCTATAAGTGTTTTAACCACCTGGTGGACATTAATGGACAGTTTCAATTGGATAAAATCCAAAAAGAACCCCGCAAATGCAGCTGTTAAGACACCTGTGCCGGTCACTCCAAATGGCAGAGAGCACATGATGCAAGTGTGCAAAAAACCCCAAGATAGCAGTTGCCATGTGGTGCAGGAGCCGCCGCTCAAAACAGCTGAGTCCACGTGCCACAGATGCAACGCGCCAAAACATCCTGAGATGGTGGAGCACGGGGGGAGCAAATCGGGGAGGGGCAGCGATTGTTCTGGCCCAATGTCCTGGAGTGACTTTATGATACTGGTATCCCCAATTGTCTGGTTTATGTTATATATTAAGTTCTGCACCTTTAAGACTGGCTCTGAGTTCCCTGGACCTTTTTTTCTTTTTTTCCTGGATCTGTGCAAACCTGCTTTAGACTGAAAAACACCCAGCCAAACCCCGGGAGCTCACGCCTGTGGCCCACCGGGGCCTGGGCCTCAGCACTATCCAGCGCCGGAAGGACTGATAAGAACCTGAGCGAGCCGAGCTACACCACATGAAAAAGACTTTTTTTGGCTGCCCCTGCATCACGCATGGCTTTGCCCATGCTGCAGCTGCCCAAGCTGCCGCTGCCAATAGCTTGTGTATCTGTGCAGTGCCCGGGACCGCCCTTGCCTCATCTGCAGGCAGCTGATTGGACAGCCCAGCCACCGCTTGGTGTGCCCACCAATGGCATCAGCGCGTGAGCGGAGCCCAGAAGTCAAGCGGTGCCCAGTGCCAGAAGTGCTGATGCAGAGCTGCAAGCACCTGAACCCGGAAGTGCCGGTGGAAGGTTGCCGGCACCCGGACCCATGGATTGCCATATCCTGCTGCGTCCGCAGTCAGGGATGACATAAACTTTGGGGAATTCAAGATTTTAGAGAAGCTGAGGCCTTAATTAAAAATAAGTCTTGCTAAATCTAATTAAAATAAATAGATGGGCCTTGCTAAAATTAAAGGTAGATAGAGAGACTTTGCTAAAATCAGAGGTTAATCATTGGCTAATAACTGTCTGTCAACTTTATGCTTGTTCAGCTGGGCTTGTAATGAGAAACAAAGAATCTGGTAAGGAACTTCAAGAACATAAGACAATTGCAAATCAGAAACTCATTGAAGACATGAAACTAGGAGCCTAGCCAAGGGTCCATTTGTCACTCTGCACTGAAAAGGTAGAAAGGTCAGGATGAGGAAGAGATCTATTCCTTCCTCCCTTTTGTGACCCCTCCCCATAATGAGACCACCGACCCATTTCAAGGAACAGACTATGCATGCTTAATTGTTTTTTTCTTAATTAGCATAGGAAGCGGAGAGTAGCTGGTAACTGGGTTATGAATGTGTACTTGTATTCAATATCTCTGTAAATAAAAAGCCTGTATTCACCTGCATTCGGGGCCATGTGTATTAAGGGGTGATCTGACACATCGGCCCAGCGCTGCTAATAAACATACACATTGTAACCCTAAAACGATTAAAGAGTCTTTGTCCGTTTCAGTTGGATATTGATACTAGATCATATCCATATTTTGATAAATCAGCTGTCAGCATCCGAGGGACTGGGGGACCCTGCCAGCTGCAAGCAGCCCTGGAGACCAGCTGAGCGAGGGGGGCGCTGGACTCAGAGCTACTCTGAAGCTAGCAACGAACCACGTCACCTAGTAACTACTGCAGCAGCTTTGTCAAACCCTTCTGCGCCACCAGTGAATGGCCGTAAGTCTGCCAGGGCTGTGGGAGGAGAACCAGAAAATGGCCCCTGGTCCTCCGATCCGTTTAATCCTGGAGGGGAGCCTGACAGTATCACAAAAGAGCTCTTGCTGCCCCGCACCATACAAAATCAGCTGGAGCCGTGTCATGGCGAATGGCTAGAGCCAGGGGGGCCCTTCCTGATAGCATATCCCTTCTCCGTTTTGTTGTGAATTCATATTGTGATATTGGCTCTTTCACAAGTATTAGGATAAATGTTATATGTTATATGCTTTTGCTATATTTTTTTCTCTCTTAGCAAGTTTTAGGCGTAGAAGAATTTCAAACATTAGGGCTATGTCTCACCTGGACAAGGCAAGATAACCCCAGAGAGCAAGACAATGGGGGGGGGGCAGACTGTTATCAGCAGCAGGGGCCAGGCTGTTGACAGCGGAAGGACATGAAGCCCAGGCTGACATCAGCGGCAGGATGAGGGGGCCCAGACTGTTATCAGCACTGACCGCTTGCAGAGAAAGGAAACCCAGCCCAAATAAAATGATGATCATGTTGTGAATTCATGTTGTAAATATTGGCTTTTCACAATTATTCTGATAAATATATATTATATGCTTTCACTATATTCTTTTCTCTCTTAGTAAGTTATAGGCTTAGATAGGAATTCTGAATAATAAAGATATGTTTCATCCGGACAAGGCAAGACAATGGGAGGATCAAGCTGTGGAAGACAGGCTGTTATCAGCAGCAGGAAATGGAGAGCAAACTGTTATCAAAAAAAACGGTACCAGGACGTGGGCAGGGGGGAAAGATAAGCTCAGCTGCCCTCAGAAGAAGGATGAGGGGCCCAGACCCTTATCAACAACTGACCATCTGCAGAAAAAAGGAAACCAGACTCCAAAAGAATGCTGACCAGCCAGAATAATGATGACCAGCAAAAAAATTATGATGACCAGCAGAAACTGAGACTGTGCAAAAGCATGATCTAAGAAGGCGGAACCAGGGAGGGGACATGCTTGAATATGCATTAACCCCTCACAGCAAGGATGGGATAAAAGGGGTATCCATGAGATACCAGGTGTGCTCTTGGCAGCGCGCCAAGGCACCCGGCCGTTTTAACTCTTTGCTTTATTTTATGTCTCTTATTGTCTTTATTAAACTTTTTAAAATTTACAGGAGTGAACTTCGTTTTTCACAATCAGAAGAAATAAAAACTGTATGGAGCATGCTCTAAAAAGGCAGAACCAGGGAGTGGCCATGCAAAATACTTATTGGAAAAGTTTGAATATGCATTAAACCCTCACAGCAGGATGGGATAAAAGGAGTGTTCCAAAGATACCAGGTGTGCTCTTGGCAGAGCGCCAATGCACCCGGCCATTATTCTTTGCTTTATTTTATGTCTCTTATTGTCTTTATTAAACCTTTTAAAATTTAAAAGGAGAGTGAATTTAGTTTTTCACAGTTTTCCTTCTACGAGAGTGGAGCGGCGGTAGCAGAGGCAGTGGGGGGAGTATGCGGAGCCACTGGGGCATGGTGCTGTAGCAGTAGCGCGCAGTACCAAGCACATGGCAAAGCTGGGAGATTGTGGCAAGCAGCAGGCCACCTTCTCAGCGGGTCCAGCGGGACTCCTGCAACTCTCTGCGTGTGTGTTGCCCGATCCGAAGAAAACACAAACAACCGAAGTCGTTTATGCGGTGCTTTATTTAGGGCCCGGGAGCCTGTGGACTAGCGTCCAAAGACAGAGCCCCATTTCACAGAAAAATCACAGGGTTTTTATATGTTTTCTACACGATTTCTTCATCATCATAATTTCTTACTTCTCTTTCACTACCTGGTATGATTATCTCTCTGACATTTAAGTTTTGCCAAAAAGTACATTCTTAGATTATCTCCTAGTTACACTGCTTACATTGCAATATCTGCTATATAGTTCATCTGCAGGTTACATGTGGCCTACCAAGCCTTAGCATAACTACTACTAATGTCAAACTAATGCTAACTAATACAGTTTATTGAACCAAACGGCAACAATTCCCTCCTTTTGAGCATTCTTCAATCTTCTGCAAGAATGCTCAACTCTTAGTTATCGTTGGTTCTTTCAAATGCTGGATTATCCTGCCCAACGACATCTTCATACTTCGGAGGAGGTCGGCGTCTTTCATTGAGGCGTATCTCATTGGTTCTTGTCAAGGCTTTTATCACTCTTCTGGTGCGTCTTGATTCTTTTTCGATGACTCCTAAAACACACTTATAGGCTAACCAAACGATTAATAACAAAACTACAAATAACAAAATGTACTGTACTATTGACGAAACTCATCCAGAAACCTGAAGTCTTAAGGACTCAAATATAGCTCCGATCCAATTATGTTGTGCTTCTTTTTCAATTTCTCTTGTTTTGGATTCAATCGTTTCTAATTGAGAAATATCTTTTTCTACTTCAATGGTCACATTTGGAATATGGATGCAGCAATGGTCAATTTCCGTTTTTAGATATTGACACACACCACGCTCTTTTAACAATAGCATATCTAGTGCCATCCTGTTCTGTAAAGTCATTCGGGATGTGGCTTGTAATTGCAAATTCATGTCTTTAAATCCTTTAATTGTTTGATTCATCCGCTCCACTTGACCACTCAATTGAGGTCGCCAAGGGGTGTGTAAGTCCCAAGATATGTCTAACATCCTGGCCACCTCTTGTACTATTCCTGCTGTAAAGTGTGGGCCTCTATCTGATGACAGTCCTAACGGTACCCCAAATCTTGGAATAATTTCCTTCAACAGTGTTTTGACCACTTCCTTTGCCTGATTGGTGCGACAAGGAAAGGCCTCAGGCCATCTTGAAAAAGTGCATACATACACTAAAAGATACTTAAAGTTCTGTGCTTTCGGTAATTCTGAAAAATCTACTTGCCAGTAATCTCCTGGTTCTGGTCCCACTTGTAATTTCTCTAACTGAATCTGTTTCCTAACTATTGGGTTATTCTTCAAACAAGTTGAACACATGGCATTCACCCGTTTTGCCAATGTTAACATCTGGTTAGAAATTACTTCTCTTTTTAGAAATTTTACCAATGCCTCTGCTCCCCAATGGCATTTATCATGTTCTGTCTCTAAGATGGCTTTCATAATTCGGGTGCGAACTACAACTTGTCCCATGATTGTTACATACCATCCAGTTGCATTCTTTTGCGCTTTCAGCAGCGATGCTAGTTTTTCATCATCCGGGGAATACTTCGGTTCCTGAATTAAATGTGGAGTTACAGGACTCACCTTAGTGGGTATCAGGGCCATTTGGATCCACACTTCTCTGGCCGCTTCTCGTGCTGTGACATCAGCTAATTTGTTTCCTCGATATATTTTTCCTTCCTCCTTCTGGTGACCTCTCACATGCATTATTGTAACTTTTTCAGGTTGGTGTACTGCATCTAGCAAGGCTAGAATTTCAGTTCTATATTTGATAGTAGTTCCTTGGGAGTTCAATAACCCTCGTTCTTTCCACAAGGCGCCATGAATGTGCACAACCCCAAAAGCATATTTAGAATCAGTCCATATATTCACTTTCTTTCCAGAACTTAACATTAGGGCTCTAGTGAGTCAAATGATCTCAGCTCGCTGAGCTGATGTTCCAGGAGCCAAAGCTTTTGCTTCCACTACAGTGGTAACTGTTACCACTGCATATCCCGCATACCTGGTACTGTTTTCTACAAAGCTGGACCTGTCGGTGAACAGTTCCCAATCCGGATCTTCCATTGGAACATCTTTCAAATCCATTCGGCTGGCATATACTTGTTCAATCACCTCCATGCAGTCATGTGCTAATTCTCCTTCTTCTTGCCCACTGCGGAGAAATTCTGCTGGGTTAACATGATTAGTCATTTTTAGATCTACATCATCCTGTTCTCTCAGAATTGCTTGGTATTGCAGCATTCTGCTGGATGAAAGCCAGTGACCCCCCTTTTGTTCCAAGACTGCCAGTACCATGTGAGGCACAAATACCTCTATTTTCTTTCCCAAAGTCAATTTCCTGGCTTCCTGGATGAGGATCACTGTGGCCGTAACTGCCCGCAAGCATGACAGCCAACCAGCACATACTGTATCCAGTTGCTTCGAGAAATACCCTACCGGGCGTTTCTATGAACCAAGTCTCTGAGCTAGCACTCCCAGTGCCAATTTCTGTCTCTCATTCACATACAACTGAAAGTCCTTGTTTAAATCTGGAAGGCCTAATGCCGGAGCTTCTTTTAACGCTTGTTTCAAGTCTTCAAAGGCCTTTTTCCTCTGTCGATTCCAGCTCAACTGCGGTTCTTTCAACGCTTCATATAATGGTTTAGCTAGAAGTCCAAAATTTAGAATCCACAGCCTGCACCACCCTACCATTCCTAGAAAGGACCTTAGTTCTTGATGGTTCCTGGGAAGGGGAATAGCACAAATAGCTTCCACTCGATTGACTCCCAACCGTCTCTGGCCTTGGGTGATTTCACATCTCAAATATATTACACTTTCTTTTATCAGCTGTGCTTTTTCTTTTGACACTCGGTAGCCAGCTTGGCCCAGCATATTCAACAGAACAATAGTCAATTTCAGACACATTCCTTTTTCTGCTGTCGCTAAAAAGATATCATCCACATACTGGAGGAAGGTAACTCTCTTACCTCAGCAGTCTTCCATTCTTCCAATTCCTTTGCCAGTTGATTTCCAAATATTGTAGGGCTGTTTTTGAATCTTTGCGGCAGTCGAGACCAGGTGAGCTGTCTCTTTCTTCCAGTATCAGGACTCTCCCATTCAAAGGCAAAATATTTCCTGCTTTCCAATGCCAGAGGGATGCAGAAGAAAGCATCTTTCAAATCAATAACAGAGAACCATTTAAATGTTTCTGACACAGATGTTAATAAAGTATACGGATTGGCAACCACTGGGTGAATGTCTTTAGTAATGTTATTAATTGCCCTCAAATCCTGCACTAGCCGATACTTACCATTGGGTTTTCTAACTGGAAAAATAGGAGTGTTAAAGTCTGATTCACATTCTTGCAAAATTCCTTGTGCTAAAAACTGAGTTATCAAAGGAGCGACACCCTGTTTAGCTTCTAACTTGATTGGGTATTGTTTTATTCTCACTGGCTAAGCTCCTTCTTTTAATTCTACTACCACCGGCTGAGCAGCTTTTGATTTTCCTGGATTCCCAGTCTCCCATACCCAAGGTACTACAGCTTGATCTACTTCAATAGGAATAGGAGAGGGATCAATTTCTTTTATTACAAACAATTTAGCAATTTCTTCTCCCGGAACTTCTAATTTCACTCTCTCATTCTCGAATATGATTCTGACATTTAATGATGACAACAAATCTCTGCCAAGCAATGGCTTGGGGCAATTAGGCATGTACAAAAACTGATGATCTAATTCTTTTCCTCTAAATCTCAAATTTAATGGTTGTAAAAAAAGGGTCTTTCTTCTAATTGTCTTGTTGCCCCCACTACCTGTATGGTAGTATCGCTGATAGGTCTTAACCTTTTGTTTAAAACTGAATGCGTTGCCCCCGTATCCACGATAAACTCTTGTTCTTTCCCATCAATATCAATCCTGACCCTCAAGTCCTGTTCTAGTCAGCTTTGATTCTGATAATTTCTCAATACAAATGCTTGGGCGCTACCTACTGGATTCACGGGGTAACCTGTTGGTCCATTTACTGGCATTCTTCCCAGTCCAGCTTTCACTGGGCACTCATTCTTCCAGTGTCCTAACTGACGACAGAACGCGCATTGATTGGGGGCAATCCCTCCTTGCTGGGGACTAGGAGGGGCCATTCCCCGTCCTCCAAATTTAACATTCTGGAATCCTGCCCTGCCACGTCCAGAACCACGACCGCGCTCAAAACCACCTCTGCCTCCCCCCCCTTTCACTGGCTTGCTGCATTATAGCTAGTATGTTCGCCTGCTGTTTCTTGGCCGTTTCTTTTTCTCTGTTATTATAAACTTTCCAAGCCACCTCTAGCATTTTATCCAGATCACGAGTATCTTGTCCTTCTAATTTCTGCAGTTTTTTGTTTTGGTTTTTTTTTTTTTTTTTTTTTTTTTTTTTTTTTTTGCAGATATCTTCCTGTGTCTGACCCAAAAAGTTTAAAGCAAGCTGCAATTTTCCTGTTTCACTGTCGATCTCCAAATCAGTGAAGCGTCTAGCAGTTTCTTTAAGTCTTTCTAAAAACGCCGAGGGAGATTCATTTTTATCCTGCTTGACAGAATACAGTTTTGACCAATTTATCGTCTTAGGCATCTCAGTCCTGATTCCCTCTACTAACAACTCCTGGTACACCTTGATAGATTCCATTTCTCCGACCCTGTTTGGATCCCACCCCGGATCATCGCTCGGAACTAAGTCATTTACTGTTTTTACTGTACAACGCAGCCTAATTACCTCTCGAGCACGCTCTTTCATTGCCTGTAACACCATCTCCTTTTCGGTAAAATCCATCAAAGTGTCTAACAAAACCTGCATGTCATTTCAATCTGGATTCTGGGTTTTAATTATCATTTTGACCACCCGGGCCACCCCCTCCGGATTCTCCCGGTAACAGCCTGCTGACTGCTTCCAAATCACCAGATCTCCTGGGGAGAAAGGCACTTTCACAAGCACTTTCTCTCCTTGGGGTCCCATAGCTTCCCTTAAAGGGGCAATAAGCTGGGATTCCCCGTAATTTTTACGTCCCTGTCTAGTTCATGCCGCAAGCGGAGTATTTCACCGATTCTAGGGAGTAACAGGGGAAGGGGTTTTAGGTCGGATAACAACTTTCTTAACATTCCCCGGTACTGCCGTTAAATTTGCTACTTTTTCTTCCTCATCTTCATCCTCAGTGCTGGTTTCTGGTAACGGTGGATACAAAGAGGAATGGGGTGAGACAGAGGGAAGAGGCGAGACAGCAGGAGGGGTTGAGACAGCAGGAGGGGGGGGGGGTGAAGCAGGAAGTGCACCGGGTGACACCATAAAAGACAAATCCTCCTCTGGTCGAGAGGTTAAGGCTAAGCACTGAACACATTTAGATCCTTCTTTACAACCCCTGCACTTAAATTCTTTCATCTTTAATACCATTATTCCACACTCAGTCTGCCATTCCTTTTTACGGTGCAGTAAATGAGACAAGTCTAAATACTGTATTTCATCCCATTTTTCATTTTCCTCCAGATAGCGCATTAACGAATTTATGGTGTCAAAATCCACAGTACCATTCTCTGGCCATGACGGTCCTTCTCGCTTATATTCGGGCTACCAATGATTACAATAGTCAATCATTTTATCCTTACTCATCTCCTGGAAAAACCCTTCACTTTTCTACCTCTTCAGTAAACATCCCAGCGGGGTATTTTCTGGGATACCTTTATTAGACTGAACCATAAACTTAAGTGCTTTGAATGGCATTTTGAACTTTACTCACAGCCGTACAAAAACTCGGTAACCAATAGCAGCAACCAATATGTAACAATATATGAGACAATAAAAACCACAATCAATTTTGACAGTCCAACAAAATCAATCATACCACACACTCACACAACAATCACTTCAATACTGAGGTAGTTTCATTTTTAGCAGCAACAACTTACAGACACCTAAACAATAATTCAACTAGCAATTATATTAATACAATAAGCAGCAATATACAAAACCACAATCCAGAATTAAGCAAACTACATACAACAAACAAAAAGGACTAAATACCAGATAAATACCAGATAAATACCAGACCAATCCAACTTGCCACTTCTCGACGCCGCGAGGGGCAAGTGCCGGACCTGCGCAGCTTTCGCCGCGTCTGACAGCCGGCGCCTAGGCTTCCCAGACCAACCAGACGTCTTAGCCCAACCCTGCGAGGATCGCCGCCTCGTCTTATGAGCAGGCACCCAAACCAGAAAAAAATAAAGCACCTTCGGGCTTACCTTTTGCAGTTGTCCGTCAGGTGCGGGGGTCGGGCACGAACCGATGACTCCCCAAGAATCACTCGGTGCCGGCGTGGAGTGGATCAGAACGCGAACCGCCCCAGGCACCTTCGGAGTCCTGCCGCGGTCGCCAGAAAACTGTTGCCCGATCCGAAGAAAACACAAACAACCGAAGTCGTTTATGCGGTGCTTTATTTAGGGCCCGGGAGCCTGTGGACTAGCGTCCAAAGACAGAGCCCCATTTCACAGAAAAATCACAGGGTTTTTATATGTTTTCTACACGATTTCTTCATCATCATAATTTCTTACTTCTCTTTCACTACCTGGTACGATTATCTCTCTGACATTTAAGTTTTGCCAAAAAGTACATTCTTAGATTATCTCCTAGTTACACTGCTTACATTGCAATATCTGCTATATAGTTCATCTGCAGGTTACATGTGGCCTACCAAGCCTTAGCATAACTACTACTAATGTCAAACTAATGCTAACTAATACAGTTTATTGAACCAAACGGCAACATGTGGGCAGTGAGGAAGCGACCCAGGGAGCCCAGTGACATGGGGAGGGGCCAGTGCTGGCAGGGGCAGTGCTGCATCCCTGCTCCCCACACATGGTGGGCTTTTCCCAGTGAGGCATGGCCACCATCTTGTGCTCTGGCAGAGCCCTATGAGCTGCCCCAGTGTGGCCCCTGACCCGCGCTACGCCCACTGCAGCCAGGGCACCCATCTGCTGCAGACCCTCATGAGCTGATACTGTGCTGGAGAAAGGACCTGGCTGGATAGGTAGCCTCTTCCTTGGGGGGACTACAGCATGTGTACCACCCTGTCTGAGAACAGCTGTGGGCTAAACATGTCATTTATGCAGCTGGTCTGTGGAACTTTTCTGTTTTTACTATTCAAATGGTGATTGCTGTACGATTTGGGGGGGTCAGAACTGTTGTACCTGTGTTACCACTATCCCAGACCCTCACTATCAAGAATGCCCTTTTTACCATACCACCTTGTGACCCCCTGCATTGCTCTGATTGCTTTTCATGAATAGATGCTGTAAGAGACAGTCCGAAGATTCCCTCATCTGTCTCACAACTGTCTCAAGGACAGAGACTGAGACCCTGAATATCACAAGGGACTTGGTTTGGGGGTTTGGGCCTAGCTGAGATGGATGTTTGCTAAGTGATTGTTTGCAGGTGGTTGCACGGTACACTGCCCTCGTTCCTGCTGGTGAGCAGAGGCTTGTGCTTGGTAACCTGCGCAACGGGTTTTCCACGACTCATGGCTCTCATTCCTGCTGGTGAGCAGAGGCTTGTGCGCGGTACCCTGTGCAATGGGTTTTCCACAACACCTTGCCCTTGTTCCTGCTGGTGAGCAAAGACTTGCAAGACATGGATCGCTCTGTACCCTACACCTGCTCCCCGCGCAATGGAATTCATCACAATGATCATCAATCTCCTCTGGTTTTGGCCCTGCGCCCCTCGCTTTGCAAAAGACTATAAAATTATACCCCAAACTTACCTTCCTTTGAGATCTCCCCAACGGACAGAAGACTCTGCGTCGTTGGACGGCTGAGTGGACTTTGACGTTGGTAGCTATAATCCCCTTACTCTCTTTTCCTTATGCTTTGCTTTCTCCTCTTTTCTCTCTATCGCATATTAGTGCTGATGAGCACTCAATAAAGTGTGTTTTGCTGTTTAAGTCCTTGGTTTGCTGATAATCTTTTGTACTCTAAGACCGACTAAAAGAACCACGTCACGAATCCCACCTTGCGGATCGTGACAGATGCTCCTGTAATAATTATAAATTGTAAGCTATCCTTTCAAGCAGAAATTAACTGATATGTTTTTTCAAAGTACCCTTTTCTAGAAGAACAGTTCCCACCTTGCAATTTCCCTGATGTGGAAAAGGTTACTACTGGAATGAATGACCTAACCCTCTAATCCTAAAGTAACTTCTGACTCAGGGCTTGTTATCTCTTGAAACCACTTAGGGAATTAATGTAAAATGTCCCAAGCTTGTCACCTTCTGTGAAAGAAAATTAGTGGATTTAAGTATTGTCAAGTCAATTTTTGCTTTTGTTAAAAACTAACTTAATGTTTTCATTGAATGACTGTTCATTAGAGAAATTCAAGGTTAGCTGTGTGATTATAGTGTATTTCTGGAATCAGATAGCATTAATACATAAATTTTTTATCAAGGGATTTGGTTGTAAGATAATTATTAAATGTTACTTATGCACATTCCTTTAGTTATATTAATAAAAGTTTGCTTACAGGCATTTTAAGAACCCTCTCAGTCAAGGCTTAAGGCTCTGGCCAGGCCCTAGCTCTGGCTGACTGGAGATTATAGCCATCAAACCCAGATGTTTCTGTCCTAAAAATGAAATCAAGTTACTTTGACTTGTAAATTTGGTCTTATAAAAGACGGACCCCTTTTCAAGGTAAACTTAGAGGTCTTGTCTGAAAAAGGCTTTCCAAGTCCTTGCTAAGAAAAGGGGGTCCCCAGCTATAACAGACCCTGGGAGATGGTAAGCATTTAAGTAGTTGTACATAATTTTGTTTAGTAGTGCTTATTGTTTTGTTGGATGTATTGTCTATCTGTTCATAATAGGATAAGTACATATTATGCTAAACACCCTTCTGAATTTAACAGGTTAAATTATATTCATGTTATAGTTGTTATGACTGAAAACAGAGGAGTACTGATAACCTGTTCAGCGACCACAGCAAACAGAGCTTATTTGCCCTGATGTAAACACATCTAATTAGTACTATACAGTGAAATGACAAATATGCATTGTGATTGACTAGTGCTCACCAGGTCAAGGCCTGCACGAGCATTGAAAACCTTTAAATAACTCTGTCTGACCCATCATTCACTGTTGTTTATAATAATTTAGTTTATATTCATAGTGACCCCAGCCTGAAGCTTCTTAAAAAATTGTCAAAAATACCATAATCTGTTGGGGAGGATGAAACAGGGAAACCTTATGAATATGATTTTTTAGCAAAAGATTCTGAAAATATGAAACCTAGAATCAAAATAGAAATGAAAGCTAGCTTTGAGTTATAGGATACTGAGTGCTAGTTACTATATAACCAAAGAACAATAGCCTAGCCAGCTAAAGGAGAATCCCTGTTGATTGAACAATACCCTTCTTCTGATAGAGAATCCAAAGGCCAAGCAGCAAGAGAAGAATTTTGAAGGTAGCTTTTAGAGTTTAAAATGTAACACTGTATGGTAATGTAGTAGTTCTTATAGGCTACATGTAAATTCTATAAAATGTGTGTCTTATACTGGTTGGTTATTGGGAATTAGAATATTCACTATAGAAAAAGATACGATGTACTGTAACAAGAACTTAGCTCTCTTACTTTTATCCTCCCTTGCTCTTATTTTTACCCTCTCTTACTTTTACCCTTTCTTAACTTTTGCACCTCTCTTACTTCTTACACTCTCTTATTCCTCTCTTAGCCTCTCTTAACTCGCCCTCTCTTACTTCTCTTATTCCCTGCTCTTACCCACTCATCTCTTACTCTCTCCTACCTCCTTCCCTCATGCTCCTTGACTCCTCTCTCCACTGTCTCTCGCTCCCTGACCACATTTAATCTGTGGCCGTCAGCGTAAATGGATCCCTTCCTCCCTCTACCTAAATAATAAACTGCTTATACCAGAACAGCTTGACCTTGGAGAAGTCTCTCACCGCAAGCATGTTTTGTACATCTGTAATAATCCACTGAATTTTTATCAGTGGAGCTGACTAACAAATTTTTACTCTGAAGTCACATGTATAATTCTCAGCAGCCCAAACTACAAAATAGTAGGCTGCTATCACCAACTCACCACAACCAGACATGCTAACACAGGTAAAGTGTGCCTTTGAAAAACAGAAAGGGGGGATGTGTGGTGAGACCCCACAGAGTAGGGTGGCCAAAGCCCTGGACACTTTAGCATTATTGCAAAACTCCCAAAACCCTATCATCTTAAATAATTTCTTTTTATTACAGTCCTCTAGTAACAACCAGTTACCTAAACCTAAGGTATTGGTATGGGACCTTGTCACTTGGGGGCACAGATATGCATATATTTCCACAGATGCCAGTATTTGATGGGTAACAACCCTCTGCACCAGATAGATGGAAATCTGAGACCTTTGGAATGACAACTCACCTGTGACTTCACCTGGACCTCAAGAATCAGACACTTTAAGAACGTTACTAGCAAAAGGAAATGATACCTCTGATAGTTTTAAATGTTACTTGTGACAGTTTTAAAGTTGGTTTGTTTGTAATGTTCAAGTTATAAGTTGTAAGTTTTAAGTAATAAGCCTGTAGCATGCCACCCAGAAAAACTGCCTTTGGTAGCTCCTGGTCATGATCGTAAAAATTTTGATGGGACACACCAATAGCTAGAAATCATTCTCCTTGTACTGTGTTTCTTGTCCTTTCTACAAAAGGCCTCGCAGAGGGATAATAAACACGGCTTTTATATTTTAAAACAGAAAGGGGGCTGCTATGACAGCATACAGCTTGGACTGCATGCTTCATAAGAGGAGGAGGGTTTGACTACAGAGAGCAGATGCTACCTAATTCCTGACATGAACATAAGTAGGCAGCTATTGGCCAGTGAGCTGGGTGGTAACCAATCATAGCCAATCAGGTTTGAACGCAAGGTCTCTTGAATAGGGTATATAAGAGCTGTGTAGACACCATTAAACGCTCTCTGCTGCATGAACCTCGGAGTTTCGTGTCATGTCTCTGTCTTCCCTGATTGCGACAGGCTGCCAGGAGTATGCTGTGGGAGACAGTGTCAAAGGCCTTGCTGAAGTCCAAATAGACAGCATCCACAGCCTTTCCCACCTCCACCAAGGGGGTCACCTGGTCATAAAAGAAAACCAGGTTGGTCAAACACAACCTACCCCTCATAAACTCATGTTGGCTGGGTCTGATACCCCGACCATCCTGTAAGTGCTGCATGATGACACTCAATATCAACTTCTCTGTTACCTTACCGGGTACTGAGGTCAGACTAACTGGCCTATAATTACCAGGATCCTCCTTCCTACCCTTCTTGTGAATGGGCATCACATTGGCCAGCTTCCAGTCATCTGGAACCTCACCAGTGAGCCAGGACTGTTGGTAAATGATGGAGTGGCTTTGCAAGCTCATCTGCCATCTCCCTCATCCATTGGATAGATCCCATCTAGTCCCATAGATTTATGAACATCCAAGCATCTCAGCAGTTCTCTGACTACCTTCTCCTGGATAACAGGAGGACCATTCTGCTCCCTGACACCATCTACCAACCAAGGAGGACAGTTGTCCTGAGGACAAGTTGTCTTCCCACTAAAGACCAAGGCAAAGAAGGTGTTAAACACTTCTGTCTTCTCCCCATCTACAAAGTTCCCTCCTGCATCCAGTAAAGAACAAAGGTTGGTCTTACCCTGCCTTTTTCCATTAAAATATTTGTAAAAATATTTTTTATTATCCTTTACAAAAGCTGCCAAATTAAATTCTGAGTTTTGGCCTTCCTTTTTTTTTTCCTACATGCCCTAGCAACCTCCTTAAACACTTCTGTGGACCTGATTTTCTCTGAGCCTGAGGGAATTGCAGGCTGTCATTGGTAGATCTGTTCCCAAGGGAAAGTTTCTTGGGAGATCTTGCACTCAAGGAAAACATTTGTAAACCATCTTGCTTTCTCAAAACAGTTCTGCATAACTGTAGATAGCATGTTTTTCTCTTGTCCCACCAATGGGACAAGAGGTGATGTTCCCTTACCCAATCATGTTAACCCTGTAGCATAAGACCCCATAAAAGCTGAAAAGTTCAGAGAATAAAGGCCCCTTTTCCTAGCAACTCGTGGTGTGTGCTATGAACCCACATTGATATATCATGTCCAACAGCAACACACTTCCTGAGAGACCTGACCTTCCTTCCAAAGATGATGCATCCTCTTTTTATTCTTAAGTTCCTTCAAAACCCCATTACCCATCCAGGCTGGATGTTTGCCTCATCCACTCATCTTCCAGCTCACAGGGACAGTCTGTTCCTGTGCCTTCAAGATCTCTGTTTGAAACACACCCACCTTTCCTGGACTCCTTTGTTTTCGAGGACTGCTTCCCAATGAACTCTCCAAATAAGTCTCCTAAATAGGCCAAAGTCTGCCCTCCAGAAGTGTGGGAACTGAATTACCTAGGATAGATCATACCCTGGACAGGGTTCCTAGCATGGAGGGAATAAACCTAAGGCCTGGAATGTGGGGTGCTGGGGGGATACTAATGAAGTCATCCCAGAACAGGCAAGACCTTAGACTTATAAGGTAAAAACCCCTGTCCACTTCCTCAATTGGCT